>NC_079194.1:181071244-181384369 GCF_029499605.1 Hyla sarda | reverse complement strand
CTATTGTCCAACAGCAATATGACTCAGCTGTCTCCCTCCCATCCCCCGTGAAACATCTGCCTCTTCCCAAATATATGACTCATGCACTCCCTCTACTTTGAGACCCAAAGGATGTCTCACAGGACCAGTTTCTAGGGGCAGACCCTATTATCTGCTCACTTGTTAATGCTCTATATTCCCGTCCCCACACCCCGCTGAAGGATGCTTTGTCTTGTCCTGGGTGTGTTGCAGCACAAGAGGATATTTCACTCCCCCCAACTTTGAAACTGGTACAGTCTATAATGATACAGTAATAATGATTACGGTAATAAAGCTGAGTAATCGTGTATGACTGTAGGCCCTGGACACGTATATAGGGTGGTTACAATATTATCTCTCATTTTAAAGCTCCGGCCCTCTCCATAGAACAGTGTGATTGTACAGTAATAATAGAAGATGGTTACTGGCACATCCATACAGTCATTCAGAGGGACGATACTTAACCCCTTAAGGACTCAGCCCATTTTGGCCTTAAGGACTCAATTAAATTTTTACGTTTTCATTGGCCTTAAGGACAATTAAATTTTTACGTTTTCATTTTTTCCTCCTCGCCTTCTAAAAATCATAACTCTTTTATATTTTCATCCACAGACTAGTATGAGGGCTTATTTTTTGCGTGACCAGTTGTCCTTTGTAATGACATCACTCATTATATCATAAAATGTATGGCGCAACCAAAAAACACTATTTTTGTGGGGAAATTAAAACGAAAAACGCAATTTTGCTAATTTTGGAAGGTTTTGTTTTCACGCCGTACAATTTCTGGTAAAAATGACATGTGTTCTTTATTCTGAGGGTCAATACGATTAAAATGATACCCATTATTATATACTTTTATATTATTGTTGCGCTTAAAAAAAATCACAAACTTTTTAACCAAATTAGTACGTTTATAATCCCTTTATTTTGATGACCTATAACTTTTTTATTTTTCAGTATAAGCGGCGGTATGGGGGCTCATTTTATGCGCCATGATCTGTACTTTTTTTTGATACCACATTTGTATATAAAAAACTTTTAATACATTTTTTATAATTTTTTTTTTAATAAAATGTATTAAAAAAGTAGGAATTTTGGACTTTTTAAAATTTTTTTCGTTCACGCCGTTCACCGTACGGGATCATTAACATTTTATTTTAATAGTTCGGACATTTACGCATGCGGCGATACCAAATATGTCTATAAAAAATGTTTTTTACGCTTTTTGGGGGTAAAATAGGAAAAAACGGACGTTTTACTTTTTTATTGGGGGAGGGGATTTTTCACTTTTTTTTTACTTTTACTTTTACATTTTTTTACATTTTTTTTTACACTTGAATAGTCCCCATAGGGGACTATTCATAGCAATACCATGATTGCTAATACTGATCTGTTCTATGTATAGGACATAGAACAGATCAGTATTATCGGTCATCTCCTGCTCTGGTCTGCTCGATCACAGACCAGAGCAGGAGACGCCGGGAGCCGCACGGAGGAAGGTGAGGGGACCTCCGTGCGGCGTTATGAATGATCGGATCCCCGCAGCAGCGCTGCGGGCGATCCGATCGTTCATTTTAATCGCGAACTCCCGCAGATGCCGGGATCTGTATTGATCCCGGCACCTGAGGGGTTAATGGCGGACGCCCGCGAGATCGCGGGCGTCGGCCATTGCCGGCGGGTCCCTGGCTGCGATTAGCAGCCGGGATCAGCCGCGCATGACACGGGCATCGCTCCGATGCCCGCGGTTATGCTTAGGACGTAAATGTACGTCCTGGTGCGTTAAGTACCACCTCACCAGGACGTACATTTACGTCCTGCGTCCTTAAGGGGTTAAAGGACATAATAGAATTCACATATCAAACTGTAGTACGGAAAACAGTACAGCTACATCCACCCTTAAAGGGGTACTCCGGTGGAAAACGTTTTTTTTTTTTAAACCAACTGGTGGCAGAAAGTTAAACAGATTTGTAAATGATCTAATAAAGAAGAGAGGGATGAGGCATGCCACGATATGGAGGGACGCTAGTGTAGCATCCACTTGTACTTATATGCAACACAGACGGCAATCCTCTATATGGCCAATGAAAAAAAAGTGCCTGCGGGGTGCAAAAAAATTCAAGTAAGGTATCCAATAGTAGAAACATAAAAAAGCGATATCGTGCACTCACCGCGTGGTAGGCGTATTCAATCCTGGAGGCTCAGGGTCCGGGAGATGTCCATGGATGTAATGGAAGCGCTCCAAGCGCTTCCATTACATCCATGGACATCTCCCGGACCCTGAGCCTCCAGGATTGAATACGTCTACCACGCAGTGAGTGCACGATATCGCTCCTAGATTTGTAAATTACTTCTATTACAAAATCTTAATCCTTCCAGTACTTATTAGCTGCTGAATACTACAGCGGAAATTATTTTATTTTTGGAACACAGAGCTGTCTGCTGACATCATGAGCACACTCTCCTGACATCTCTGTCCATTTTAGGAATTGTCCAGAGCAGCATATGTTTGCTATGGGGATTTTCTCCTACTCTGTACAGTTCTTAAAATGGACAGAGATGTCAGCAGAGAGCACTGTGCTCGTCATGTCAGCAGAGAGCTCTGTGTTCCAAAAAGAAAATAATTTCCTCTATAGTATTCAGGAGCTGATAAGTACTGGAAGGATTAAGATTTTTTAATAGAAGTTATTTACAAATCTGTTTAACTTTCCGGCACCAGTTGATTTAAAAAAAAAAAAGTTTTCCACCGGAATACCCCTTAAATATTGACAATACTAATAGATAGCGTTTTGCAAGAAATATGGTGTAGATTACTTGCTGGTTCTTGCAACAAATACAGATTCTAATATTTTAAAGTGAAAATCACAACAAAAAACTACTCATGCTGCTTACATGTATACTGTATAGGCTGCTGCTTACATGTATACTGTATATGATGCTGCTTACATGTATACCGTATATGATGCTGCTTACATGTATACTGTATAAGCTGCTGCTTACATGTATACTGTATATGATGCTGCTTACATGTATACGGTATAAAATGCTGCTTACATGTATACCGTATATGATGCTGCTCACATGTATACTGTATAAGCTGCTGCTTACATGTATACTGTATATGATGCTGCTTACATGTATACTGTATAAGCTGCTGCTTACATGTATACTGAATAAACTGCTGCTTACATGTATACTGTATAAGCTGCTGCTTACATGTATACGGTATAAGATGCTGCTTACATGTATACCGTATATGATGCTGCTTACATGTATACTGAATAAACTGCTGCTTACATGTATACTGTAGATGCTGCTGCTTACATGTATACTGTATAAGCTGCTGCTTACATGTATACTGTATATGATGCTGCTTATATGTATACTGTATAAGCTGCTGCTTACATGTATACTGTATAAACTGCTGCTTACATGTATACTGTAGATGCTGCTGCTTACATGTATACTGTATAAGCTGCTGCTTACATGTATACTGTATATGATGCTGCTTACATGTATACTGTATAAGCTGCTGCTTACATGTATACTGTATATGATGATGCTTACATGTATACTGTATATGATGCTGCTTACATGTATACTGTATAAGCTGCTGTTTACATGTATACTGTATAAGCTGCAGCTTACATGTATACTGTATAAGCTGCTGCTTACATGTATACTGTATAAGCTGCTGCTTACATGTATACTGTATAAGCTGCTGCTTACATGTATACTGTGTAAGCTGCTTACATGTATACTGTATATGATGCTTACATGTATACTGTATAGGCTGCTGTCTACATGTATATTGTATATGCTACTGCTTATATATTCACACACTGTTTAAGCTGCTGTTTACATGTATACTGTATATGCTACTGCCTATATGCACACTGCTTAAGCTGCTGCTTAAATGTATACTTGTACAGGCTGCTGTCTACATGTATACTGTATATGATGCTGATTACTTGAATACTGTATAAGCTGCTGCTTACATGTATACTGTATATGATGCTGCTTACATGAATACTGTATAAGCTGCTGCTTACATGTATACTGTTTATGATGCTGTTTACATGAATACTATATTAGCTGCTGCTTACATATATACTCTATAAGCTGCTACTTACATGTATACTCTATATGGTGCTGCCTTCATGTATACTGTATATGCTACCTCCTACATGAATATTATATATGCTGCGCACATGTATACTGTATATGCTGCTGCCTACATTAAAACTGTATATGTTGTCATGTTGCCCTTGTGTGGTATTTGATCTTAAAGGAACCCCAATACACCGGGTTATAGTGCAGATGAACAGGAGACCGATGTTGGGTCTCTGACTATTATACATACCGGCAATCCGGCACCCGGTCCCTCTGAAGATCCTCTTCTTTCTGCGCTGAATTGTGCGCTGGAAGCGGGCCCGCCGGCTGGATTTAAATATTCATGGTCGCTGGTCCAGCGACCATGACTATTCAAATCCAGCCAGCGGGCCGCCTCCAGCGCGCAATTCAGCGGAGAAAGAAGAGGATCTCCAGAGGGACCAGGCACCGGATTGCAGGTATGCATATTAGTCAGATAGCCCGCATCGGTCTCCTGTTCACCAATACTATAACCTGGTGTATTGGGTTTAGTGTGGGTGAACAGGTTGACAGTTTTCCTTTAAAGTGTGTTCCTGTTATTCCTGACTATGATTCCATGTATGACTCTGGCCTGGCTGACATTCAATCTAATTCCTGATCCTGGTTCTGACTACGCTCCTGTATCCTGACTTTGGTTTTGTTATTATTTTAATAAAGGTGTGACTGCTTTTGTTGTTCCTGACATTATACAAGAGTTTACTGGATCTGCCACGCTCCTCCAGAATTATGGGGGCAATCCTTTTCAATGTAGAGGCTTCCTGAACCAAGTTGGCATTTATCCAGTTCCACAGGCCTTTCCTAATGATTTAGGGTAAGATTTTGATCTCCCTCCTTTGGCTCCTTTCACACTATGAGCATTCAACTGTTATTAAATGTCCGTTTTCTGTGTAAAAATGGATGTATAATAACCAATGAAATAACAGGTGCTAACGACTGAATAAATATTCATCCGTTAAGACCTGTTATAACCTCCCTCATGTATGGCCGTAAAACACCTGTGCCTACAGACTCCCACAGCCGGGACTACTACTACCGGGACTACTACTACTCCCATCATGGAACAGACTTGTTTCCATGGTGGAAGTAGTAATTCCCTGGCTGCGGGAGTCTGCAGACAGCTGGGGAGGCTACATCAGTGCTTGTACTACTACCCCATCATGGAACAGAGTCTTTTCCATGGTGGGGGTTGTAGTACAGGGGCTGAGGGATTGATCGCACCGGGTTTCACTTCTGAGACCTGATGCAATCAGAAGTTATTAAGCAGAGGAGCGGGCGGCATGCTCCGCAACCCTGCAATGTATCAGTGTTTTTTAACTTTCATGTTTTAATTCCCCATGGGGAGCCCTGAATGGCCGGTACTGAGGAGCCAATCAGGGCTCTCAGCGGGAGATTTAAAAATGAACATTGTGAGTAGCAGGGGCCATATCTATATTAAAAGCGCTGTGGGGGGCAAGATATATAGCGCTGCAGGGGGGAGGGGGCAGATAATGCTATATGTCTGCCCCCAGCGCATGCATATATATATATATATATATATATATATATACCCCTGCAGTGCTATGAATGAAAAGTATTTCTATTAGCAGCGCATAGTGCCAGCAGCCGGCTGCTGGCACTATGCGCTGCTAATAGAACTACTTTTCATTCATAGCGCTGCAGGGGTATATGTATATGGATGCGCTGTGGGGGCAGACATTTAGCGTTGCCCCCCACAGTGCTTCTAAATACATATGCTGCCGCAGCACTATGTATGAAAAGTTTTTCTATCAGCATCATCGGGCCGGCCGATGCTGCTGCTAGAATGCATTTCACATATAGCACTGCAGTGGCATATGTATATAGATGCGTTGCGCTGCGGAGGGTATATTATACATGTGCTGCGGAGGGTATATTATACATGTGCTGTGGGGGGGGGGTATATATTTATTAATGCGCCGGCAGGGGGTATATATTTATTAATGCGCCGGCAGGGGGTATATATTTATTAATACGCCGGCAGGGGGTATATATTTATTAATGCGCCGGCAGGGGGTATAAATTTATTAATGCGCCGGTGAGGGGTATATATTTATTAATGCCCCGGCGGGGAGTATATATGTATAAATGTGCTGGCGGGGGTCATATCTTTATTAATGCGCTGCAGGGGGCATATGTTCATTTTTAAATCTCCCGCTGAGAGCCCTGAATGGCTCCTCAGTACCGGCTATTCTGGGCTCCTGCGGGGGATTCAGAAATGAAAGTTAAAACACACGATACATCGCAGGGTTGCAGAGCATGCCGCCCGCTCCCCTGCTTAATAACTTCTGATCGCATCGGGTCTCAGAAGTGAAACCCGGTGCTATCAATCCCTCAGCCCTTGTACTACAACCCCCATCATGGAACAGACTCTGTTCCATGATGGGGGTAGTAGTACAAACACTGATGTAGCCTCCCCAGCTGTCTGCAGACTTCCGCAGCCAGGGAATTACTACTCCCATCATGGAAAGAAGTCTGTTCCATGATGGGAGTAGTAGTTGTCCCTCAGCACTGCAGGAGTCTGCTGATGTCACCTCTTCTGAGCATGCTCAGAAGTAATAACGGATATTATAAACCAGGTACAAACGGATGACATAAAGGCTCATCCATTTGCCATAGACTTCAATGTTAAAAATAATGGCCGTTAATTTACCCGTTTCTTGTGATGGAAGAAAAATTAGTGCATGCGCCGTTAATTCTTCCGTCACAACTAATGTCCGTTATTCATAAGGGTCATAAAGGGTCATAATGGATAATCAAAAAATCCCATAGACTTTAATGAGATTTTGTAACAAACGTTTAACATCCTTTTTTAAAGCTTTTCTAATGGACGTTTATAACGGATCTTTTATGATGAATTTTATAGTGTAAAAGCAGCTACTGATAAAGCTTTAGCTTGGGTGAATGTTCTTTGGAAGACTGATAAATATATTGGCCCAGATTTAACCATCTGCCTGAAACCAAAACTGTCTAGTTTTACCCAATAACAACCAATCACAGCTCAGCTTTCATTTTACCAGAGCTTTGTTTCCTTCCTGAGTATGCGATTTGGCTCCTGACCCCTGGCTGTGTTTGACCAAGTCCCTGGATTCCGCTATTGTCTGTTATTTTCTGTATTCTTTATTATTTTAATAAAGGTGTCATTTTTACTGCACTATTGTCTCCATCTGGTTTTGTGGTTCTTGACATTATGTAGCCAAGGCTCCCAACTCTATACATTGCTGCAGCTGTGTAGAACAGTTTATTTGCAAAAGTGTCATATGTTGCCATTCCGCTGATCAGCAATTTATGGCCTATCCTGTAGCTAGAGCATCCGATACGTTTTTCCTGGAAAACACATTTAAAGCGTACTTGTCATATCACAATAATACTTATGTGTTACAAGGTCATGCAGATATTTTCCATGTCTTTTTATGTGTCTAGCTCACATGTCGGCTCACAAATTCCCACATTTTGCTGCCCACTCATGCAGACAGCCACTGCTCAGGGAGGGGCGTGTCCAAGACAAGCACTAAGCCCGTCCTCCTTGAGTCTGCTGTGCTGTGCTGAGTCTCTTCATCCAATCACTGCAGGTTGCTCAGTAACCTTCTCCTCTGTTTTCGGACAGGAGTCTGATAGACAGGAGTGAGCAGAGAGGACTAGTAGTCCCTTACTTTCTGGACTTCATCTCAGCCTGTGCTTCAGCTGGGACAAAGGGTTTGTTGCAAAAATAAAAAGTAATACTGCCCTATCCTGGTCCCCTGCATCTCCCAGTCTCACGTCATCCAGTCATTGGTCTTTACATTTTGCAGATAACGGAATTTCCTCTGCCGCTGTGTGAATTGGACAGTGGAATCGCATTAAGGGAAGTAAATAGATGGTAGTCTATAGGCAATAAATTTCAGCTGAATTGCGGAATTCAACATGAAAATTCTGCCGTGTGAGCATGGCCTTACGTTGGGGAATTTCCATGCAGAATTCTGCAGAATTCTGCTGTAAAGTTACTTCAGTGGATTTTCGCTGTCCCATTCACACACTGAAAATTCTGCTGCGGCAATTACGTTGCATACATTTTGCAATTTCAGTGGTGGACATTCATTCTCCTGGCGGAATACGCTCCGCAGACATTGCCAACTATGGGGACGGCAATGTGTGCGTGGTCCTAGCGCAGACTGATTCCGATGGCTGCACTCGAAATCCTGAAGTGTGAACCCGGCCTTAAATTCTGCAGAATCCCAATGGTTTTTTTTTTTGTTTGTTTGTTTCTTGTCAGAATCATGTATTCAGAGAACACAGAATTACGCAATTCCGTTCAGCAAAGTTTTGTGCGGATTTGCAGAAAATCCTAGCATCAATCCAGTCAATTTATATCAATTTGCAAAAACAGGCATTTCTTATCAATTTTCTTTGGATTTCCATCAGAAACAGTCCCATTGTCTGTCCAGATGATGGAAGCTACTAGGTGAAGGCTCTATAACAGTGTTTCCCAACCAGGGTGCCTCCAGCTGTTGCAAGACTAGGAGTTGTAGTTTTGCAACAGCTGGAGGCTAGTGCTGGGTGCGAATATTCGCATTTCGAATTTTTGTGAATAATATTGCAAATTCGCGAATATTGTGAATATATACGCTATATATTCAAAATTATGAATATTCCCTTTTTTCCGCATATGCGCATATCCCCTTAAGGACCCGGGGTTTTTCCGTTTTTGCACTTTCATTTTTTCCTCTTTACCTTTAAAAAATCATAACTCTATCAATTTTGCACCTAAAAATCCACATGATGGCTTATTTTTGCGCTACCAATTCTACTTTGTAATGACATCAGTTATTTTAAGCCAAAAATCTACCAAAAAAACGGAAAAAAAATCATTGTGCGACAAAATTGAAGAAAAAACACCATTTTGTAATTTTTGGGGGCTTCCGTTTCTACACAGTACATTTTTCGGTAAAAATGACACCTTATCTTTATTCTATAGGTCCATAAGAGTAAAATTATACCCTACTTACATAGGTTTGATTTTGTCATACTTCTGGAAAAAATCATAACTACATGCAGGAAAATGTATACGTTTAAAATTGTCATTTTCTGACCCCTATAGCTTTTTTTATTTTTCTGCGTACAGGGCTGGTATGAGGACTCATTTTTTGCGCTGTGATCTGAAGTTTTTAGCGGTACCATTTTTGCATTGATAGGACTTTTTGATCGCTTTTTATACATTTTTTTATGATATAAAAAGTGACCAAATATAGGCTATTTTGGACTTTGGAATTTTTTTGTGCCTAAGCCATTGACTGTGCGGTTTAATTAACAATATATTTTTATAATTCGGACATTTCTGCACACGAAGATACCACATATGCTTATTTTTATTTACACAGTTTTTTTTTTTAAATGGGAAAAGGGGGGTGATTCAAACTTTTATTAGGGAAGGGGTTAAATTATCTTTATTCACTTTTTTTTTTTTAGCTTTTTTTTTGCAATGTTATAGCTCCCATAGGGACCTATAACACTGCACACACTGATATTTTACATTGATCAATGGTTTCTCATAGGAAACCATTGATCAATGATTCTGCCGCTTGACTGCTCATGCCTGGATCTCAGACACTGAGCAGTCATTCGGCGATCAGACACTAGGAGGCAGGTAAGGGGACCCTCCTGCTGCCCTACAGCTGTTCGGGATGCTGCGATTTCACCACGGCTGTCACGAACAGCTCCCTGAGCTAACTGACATTGGTTTACTTTCACTTTAGACACGGCGTTCAACTTTGAACGTCGCGTCTAAAGGGTTAATAGCGCGCGGCACCACGATCAGTGCTGCGCGCTATTAGCCACGGGTCCCGTTCGTTGTTAGATGCCAGACCTGACCCGCTATGATGTGGGTTATAGCAGTTATAGAAAGGGAAAGGACTCAGGACGTATTGGTACGTCCTTGGTCCTTAACCCCTTAAGGACTCAGGGTTTTTCAGTTTTTGCACTTTTGTTTTTTCCTCCTTACCTTTTAAAAATCATAACCCTTTCAATTTTCCACCTAAAAATCCATATTATGGCTTATTTTTTGCGTCACTAATTCTACTTTGCAGTGACATTAGTTATTTTACCCAAAAATTCAAGGCGAAACGGAAAAAAAATCATTGTGCCCAAACCGAAGAAAAAACTCAATTTTTTAACTTTTGGGGGCTTCCGTTTCTACGCAGTGCATATTTCGGTAAACATGACACCTTATCATTATTCTGTAGGTCCATGCAGTTAAAATGATACCCTACTTATATAGGTTTGATTTTGTCGTACTTCTGGAAAAAATCATAACTACATGCAGGAAAATGTATACGTTTAAAAATGTCATCTTCTGACCCCTATAACTTTTTTATTTTTCCACGTACAGGGCGGTATGAGGGCTCATTTTTTGCGCCGTGATTTTGTTTTGATTGGACTTTTTGATCACTTTTTATTCATTTTTTAATGGTATAAAAAGTGACCAAAAATATGCTTTGAAAAATATGGAATTTTTTTTGCGCGTACGCCATTGACCGTGCGGTTTAATTCATTTTAATTTTTTTATTTACACTGTTTTATTTTTTTTATGGGAAAAGCGGGGTGATTCAAACTTTTATTAGGGAAGGGGTTAAATGACCTTTATTAACACTTTTTTTTTGCAGTGTTATAGGTCCCATAGGGACCTATAACACTGCACACACTGATCTCTCATCCTGATCACAGGCGTGTATTAACACGCCTGTGATCAGCATTATCGGCGCATGACTGCTCCTGCCTGGATCTCAGGCACGGAGCAGTCATTCGCCGATCGGACACCGAGGAGGCGGGTAAGGGCCCTCCCGGTGTCCTGTAAGCTGATCGGGATGCCGCGATTTCTCCGCGGCGGTCCCGAACAGCCCGACTGACTAGCCGGGATAGTTTCACTTTCACTTTAGAAGCGGCTGTCATCTTTGACCGCCGCTTCTAAAGGGTTAATACCGCACATCGCCACAATCAGCGATGTGTGGTATTAGCCGCGGGTCCCGGCCGTTGATGAGCGCCGGGACCGACGCTATATGATGCGGGATCGCGGCGCGACCCCGCTTCATATCGCGGGAGCCGGCGCAGGACGTAAATATACGTCCTGCGTCGTTAAGGGGTTAAGGGCATATGTGAATAATCGCATATGTGAATATTCGCATATTCCTTCTTTTCACTTATGGGCCAATTAGAATGATGCAGATACACTTGTCAGAGGTTATCAACATCCCTAGCAACCAATAGTAAAGTTGCCCACCCCCTCACTGTTTTCTTCCTCGAATATACGAATATAACAAATATGCGAAATTCGCGAATATAGGACGAATATTCGTCTATATATCCGCGAAATATCGCAAATTCGAATATAGCCAATGTCGCTCATCACTACTGGAGGCCCCCTGTTTGGGAAACACTTCTCTATACTTAGAGGAGAAGGATACTGGTACCAGGCAGAACCCGCATCTGTGGCATTACAACTCCCAGCAGCACGGCCCACCGCCATTTATCACCACCAGCCGGCGCGTACACGACGTCTCCACCTCACAGCCAAGCCTATGGGGCGCGCTCCCGACGCCGAGGAGGAGCTGGGCGTGTAGTGCGCGTCCCCGCTGACGGTGCTGATGTTGCGGAGATGTTGCGGCGGCGTGTCGCAGGTGGTTTATGATTGGCTTGCTGGAAGGGTGACGTCACGCTGTTGCGTTTATAAGGTGTTGTCTGTACAACCACCGCCTCCAGTGCCCGCATCCCAAGCCAGACACGAGCAAGTATGAGGGAGATTGTGCACATCCAGGCCGGCCAGTGCGGCAACCAGATCGGGGCCAAGGTAGGTCACTTGTGTATGCCCAGGTGCCCTTTACTGTAGATGTTGTTATGTAACTGATACAATATTATACCATTCTTCTTTCATTGTGCATTATCTTCAGCTGCAATAAAGCTTGTATCTATAACACTATCTAGCTGCTGTCTCCTGCCAGTCATGTCACTGCCATCCTGATACCATGTGTCCCTGAAATCCGATATAATTTAGGTTATTGGCACTTCAGAGCTGGCACTGTTCTATCCTTATAGCAGTGTTTCCCAACCAGGGTGCCTCCAGCTGTTGCAAAACTACAACTCCCAGCATGCCCGGACAGCCAAAGGCTGTCCGGGCATGCTGGGAGTTGTAGTTTTGCAACAGCTGGAGGCACCCTGGTTGGGAAACGCTGCCTTATAGAAAGAACTTTGCTCTGGTGTGGTCCAGGTGTCTGTGCCATCCATGTCTGTGTCACCAGTCTTGATCAGGCGCTGGGTGGGCACAGCAGAGAAGCAGCAGCCCATTGCTGCAGGACCACACCCATCACTGCAGCATGGGAACAAAGGGTGAAGGGGGTATTGCAGCAGGATAGGGGGCATTACATGGAGGAGGGGGGCGCTCTCTGGGGTCTAGTGGGATTAAATGTCACATTCACTATCATTTAGTATATTTACAGCACAGGTATGTGCTCTGTATGGCAGCGGTGCGTTTATTCTGCATAGCTTTTGTATCCAGTCTTTAATATGGCCGCCTGGACTTTTGTTTCCGTTCCAGCAAAACTCCCAAAAAAGAGCCCTTTGTTTTGAGGCAGGCTCGTTTCATCCACAGCGCGCCTTTTTATATCGGTTTCAGTGGAACCAGATGTTTCCCTAAATGTGCTATATGAATTTACAGGGTTAAGTCAGGCATTTACAGGGTTAAGTCGGTGACTGCATTCTCTTTGATAGATAGGAGAAGCGTGTAAATCCTGTATAATTAAAGGGATCTGCAGCCTAGGGAGGTGCGAGCACCATCAGGCAGGATGGGAGGGGACAAGATCCCAGCGATTAGGACCAGGATATGCCTGTGCTAGATGATCAGACAGCGGGTATCCGGCAAAGTGCCAAAGCTCCAGCAATTTTCCATGTGATCACCACCGTCACTAAGATCCTCCTTTGGTGTCCTTGATGTAATCCATGCAGTGGCGGAGAGCTGGTCCATGTATTGTTCAGCTGTACTGTGCCACTCCCTCCCTGCAGCAGCTGCCTCATTGCTTAACATATAGCAGTGTGGGGAGATGATGTCATTGGCAGGCCTAAATTATACGGAAACGCTAGCAGACAAAGAATAGACTGCCAGGAACACATGTCCGCACAAGTACAGTAATTAAATTCATAATAATAATTTTATATATATACATATATATATATATATATATATATATATATGCTAGGCTCCCAACTTATTTAGAATATAGGTACATTTAGCCTATAGGATACATTCATTTTCCATATATAACCCTATGCAGCAGTGATCTTTAGAGATGAGCGAACTTACAGTAAATTGGATTCGTCACGAACTTCTCGGCTCGGCAGTTGATGCCCCTATCCTGCGTAAATTAGTTCAGCCCTCAGGTGCTCCGGTGGGCTGGAAAAGGTGGATACATTCCTAGGAAAGAGTCGCCTAGGACTGTATCCACCTTTTCCAGCCCATCGGAGCACCTGAAAGCTGAACTAATTTATGCAGGAAAAGCCATCAACTGCCGAGCCGAGAAGTTTGTGACGAATCGAATTTACTGTAAGTTCGCTCATCTCTAGTGGTCTTCAACCTGCGGACCTCCAGATGTTGCAAAACTACAATTCCCAGCATGCCCGGACAGCCGTTGGCTGTCCGGGCATGCTGGGAGTTGTAGTTTTGCAACATCTGGAGGTCCGCAGGTTGAAGACCACTGATGTCACCGGGAGTGATGTCATGTCTTTGGTGCCAGATGCCTCATGGAGGGGAGACAGACAGATGCTTTAATAACTATGTAGACATCTCCGCAGACATCAGCAGGTCCCCCGAGTCAAGAGATGACAATTCTAATCCTCCAGCAGGTTTCTTATTGTCACAAGGGTATCGGTAGGGAGGATGGAGCAGCTGTCAGGAGACATTAGCTTTATTAGATTAATGATACTGTTAGTGCAGAGCTGAACAATAGGCTGGCAGCACAATGGCTGCAACATGGACAATATAATAGACAGGACAGCTCTGAAGAGAGGCGACTAAAGGTTCTGGATATATATATATATATATATATATATATATATATATATATATATATGTGTGTGTGAAAGAAGTGGTTTTTGGTTAAATATATATATTAAGTAACCGTCATATGAGCAGAGATTTGCCAGAGATTCTTTTATTTTCTAGACCAGGGTTTCCCAACCAGGGTGCCTCCAGCTGTTGCCTAACTACAACTCCCAGCATGCCCGGACAGCCAACAGCTGTCCGGGCATGCTGGGAGTTGTAGTTTTGCAACAGCTGGAGGCACCCTGGTTGGGAAACACTGTTCTAGACGTTCTATCATGTCTTTGAAGAACACTTTTCGCCAGCCACTCCCCAACGTCAGATGGCTGATAACAGGGGACAATAGTTGACATGCAACCGCAGAGCAAAACGAGACAACGTGGATTTTAAATGTACTGTCCCTATAAAGTAGCTTACAAGGAGAGCATATATTTCATTAGATATCATTTACTATTAAAATGAATCAATCCCTAAATAAGACTTTTGATTTTTAATAAATAGAACTCGTATCATTAGATATCAAAATAAAATGTAAAATTTCCATTTAATAAACAATAAAAACCCAATGGGATTTTAGGTTCATGGCAGGTTGGCCTTTTTTATTTATTTTTTATTTTTTTTGTAGGTTGGTATTCAGTTCCCCTTGTTAATGTAATGACAATACTTATACATTATGTACATAATATACATTGCCGAGGGGAGCTGGGGACATGTGCTACGTGGAACTGCGTTTTTCGTCCCGCTGCGGTGTACTAGCTGCATAGCTTTGATTGCAGATGAAATAGAATACGCCTTCTTTGTAGGCGACATGTAATGAATTATTACAGCGTCCTATAAGGTATTGTGGGGGCTCTTCCTAAGCTCGGTTCATCCTAAACCTAATGGATTCTTTTCTTTGATTCATGTCTCACCATTGTAATTTCAGCTCCTTTCATCATTCCTCTTTGTCATGATTTTTTAACCTCCTCTGCTGCCATGGTGCCCCACCCTCTCATCCTCGCCCTAGGAATGTGCTTGCTGGGTGTTGCCAGCACACAGGCCTGGCTTATGGCTTTGTTGCCTTTTACTGTAATGACCCGGTGATTTCCCTGCAGACAAAGAACAGTGTGGCCGCGTCTGGTTGAGATGGTCATCATTGTGTATCACAGAACAATAGCACTGTGTGCGCTGCTTGCAAAATGATGATTGAAACCTGAATAAGGAGCCGGCCAACATTAAAGGGACATTAAACCTTTTTCTTTCTACATTTAATGAGCAGTTTATTGCTTTATGTTATCAGCCATTTCAGGATGAAGAAAGGATGACAGTAATAGTTGTCAAGAAATTTAGAAAAATACCATCAGATCATTGTAAGGGTGGGTTCACACCACGTTTTTCAAATACGGTTACCGTATACGGTTTTCCGCTAAAAAACGTATGGCAAAAACCGTATGCAACCTTATACAACCGTATGACTCCAAATTAAAAGGTATACGGTTTTGCCCCGTACGGTTCTATCCGTTTGCATCAGTTTTTGCCAACGGTTTTGCTATTTTGTTGGAATTAGTTTTCCAGCAATTTAATAAAGTTACTATTGTTCTATTGAAATTCCAATCTGCGCATGTGTCAACTCCAAAAACGGATTAGAAAAACCGTGTGCAACCGTATTCTGAAATTCTGTGTACGGTTCTCATAGACAACAATGTTAAAAGAACCGCATGCGGTTCGCATACGGTTTTCCAACCGGAGGCAAAAACGTGGTCGACAGCGTTTTTGCCTACGGTTGAAAAATCGGCAAAACCGTATCCGAGGCAAAACGGATGCAACCGTACACAACATTTGGAATACAGTTTACAATGCATTCTCTATGCATACGGTTTCGGATACAGTCGTATACGTTTTTTTGCAGAAAACCGTATACGGTTACCGTATTTGAAAAACGTGGTGTGAACCCAGCCTAAGGGTGGGTTCACACCACATTTTTGCAATACAGTTTTTTATCAGGTTTTTGATTTTTTTAAAAACGGATTCCTCAAAACCTGACTAAACTGTATCAAAACGTGTGTACAAAGTTTTTTCTGTATACGGTTGAAAACCGTATACGGTTTGAAAAATGATGTCCGGTTGCATCCATTTTTTAAGAAAAAAAAAACGTATATGTTTTGAACTTTTCACTCCATTATGAATAAAGTTTCACTTGTTTGATTGAAATTCCAAGAAAAAAAACTGTGCAAAGTGAAAAACCATATGGTGAAAACTGGATGGAACCGTATGCACGTACAGGTCTGTACGGTTCCCATTGACTCCCATGTTTAAAAAAAACGTATTCGGGTCAATACGGTTTTTCACCTGGACCGAAAACCGTGGTAGGCCACGGTTTTCTGTCCAGAAAAAAAAAAGTAAAAAAGCATGTGGTGTGAAAAACGGAGACAACCGTATGCAATATGGTGCATACCGTTTTGAATGGAAAGTCTATGGCCACGGTTTTCTGTACGGTTGCATACGTTTAAAAAAAAAAAACTTATCCAAAAACTGTATAGAAAATCGTGGTGTGAACCCACCCTAATACACTGAAACATTTCTAAGGGTAGGTTCACATCTATACCACACACAGCCATTCGTGGTACACCACAAACAGATATACCAAGACCAGTTTGGCTCGGTGTTGCATACTGTTTGTACACTGTTTGTGTATGTTGCATACTGTTTGTGTATGTTTTAGGGCTCATATACAGGGGTCAAGTCCTGGGAATAAAAGTGAAGGAACTCACCCAAGATTTCCACCCAAGGGCTGGTCCTGCAGGACTCTTGCTAATGGGAACAGTGTTCCTGCTGTGGAAAAAGTAAAGGAACTTAGTTCCCATATGTTCCTGCAGGACTTGAGCCCGGCTCATATACATTTATTCCACAGCAGTACACCAGGAGATACATTTGAACAGTACCCAAACGAATGCTGTGGTATACCTATAGACTTCCATTATGTAAAAGTTACCAAAGGTATGTCGGTTTGGACCTATTTTTGACCCCTTTATGTGTGTGTGTGTGTGTGTATGATTTTTTTGTAGGATAGAAAAGTTCTGTATCCATTACTTTTCTGTACCACTAAAAATGGTATGCTGTGGTATACATTTTCCCTCACAGAAGTATATTAGTAATATAGGGGGAGATTTATCAAACCTGTCCAGAGGAAAAGTTGTTGAGTTGCCCATAGCAACCAATCAGATTGCTTCTTTCATTTTGCAGAGGCCTTGTTAAAAATGAAAGAAGCGATCTGATTGGTTGCTATGGGCAACTCAGCAACTTTTCCTCTGGACAGGTTTTGATAAATCTCCCCCTATATACTTAAAATGTATGCAAACAGATACAATCAGTACAAACAAATACCACAAACAAAAATGTATGCAACAGTGAGCCAAATTGTTGTTGCTTTGGTACATCCATTTGTGGATTACCATAAATACATGTGATGTCACCAAAAATTTGAATGAGAGTACAATTGCTGAGATATTGCGAATAGAAAAACACCCAATAATAAATCAGCAAAAAATGATGAATATACAAAAGTGAAAAAATTTTATTAGAATGGTACTACTAATAAATAAAATGGAATAGCACAATGCATAGAACTGATAAAATGCAGGAGGTATAGGAGGTATAAAAGTGAACCTACCCTAACCTACATCGGCATCATGAGGGCCAGGAGATCAGCAATAGTCTTTTGGTGAGAATCAGTACAAAGGACTGCTCCATCTGCGTGTACAGTCAGTTCTTAGTAGTAGAAGGCAATGGTCTAGTTTTCTTTCCATGCAGTAGATGTAGACATATTAGCCCCTTCAAGTATGGCATGTACAGAGCTATAATGACTTGTGGACTTGCTCATCCCATCACATATGGTAAATGTGGACCAACTATTGCCGCCATGTTATGCAGATAGTCCCCCTCACAAGCATCTTCAATTGTAATATATAAGATTGGGTTTTGGAATAGTTGTAGAGTAGAGTTGTATAGAAACAAAGAGGCACGCTGCCAGCAATGCCTCCACGAGGTCACTCAGAGACAGACACCAAACACTGTAGCAAAGTGATGCCTTGACATAGCACCAAATGACACAAAACTAACATGTGTTGGTGTTCTGACTAATTCTACTGTATTATGCTGCTATGAAGCAATGTTGGAACTGTTTTACTAGCAACAGACACCTTTAAGTGCCATGGAAGCTTTTGAAGTAAGTGTCATGCACAGAGTTGTGTCTAGTTGCATATAATACTTGGCTACATATAATGTTCATCATCTATATACGTGAAGGGTTTTTGTCCTGTCATAAGGTCAAGGCTGCGACTAGAAAATTGCAGCAAAGTGCATGGAGAAGACCAATTGCATCAAAGAAGAGGCCCACAGCTTGTCAGTCTTGAGTACTGCCTGAGGGCAAACTACCCACCTTACCCTTTGCTAACACTGCCCTGCTGTGATATGTAGCACTGAATAGCACAGATTGTAGAAATATATGCAATGTCATGTTGCTGGTTCAAGTAAGTACAGGTTTATTCATTTTTTGATATTTGGTTATTATGGCAGTGTTATATACAAGCAAACCACAAGAATAGCAATTCCCTGATATAATGCATGAGCGAGAATCATGCCAGTTAGTTGCAGTAACCAGTCTGAGCTTGGCAAAATATTTAAATGGTCACTAAACTTTCAATAAACCCTGCAGAAAACTGCTTAAGCCCATCTCAATGGTTCAGCTGGGGGATGGGGAAGAGGATGGATCTTCAGAGTGAGACAAAAGCAAAGAGCACATACAGTGGAACTGTCTAAAGCTCTAGTGTTATATCTCACCCCAGTGCTAAATCCACAACATTCACCACTCAGACACTGCTCTATAATGTCTTTCATGCTGCTGCTTATTTTGAGGGTGTGCTATAGAGAACTAATTCTTTCAGTCGAAATTATTATGTAGAATTTCAGCCGAAAGAATTAACTTGTTCATTACACATGGACTGCATTGCTGGCAGCGCCAGCTGCCATCAGAATCTCTGTCTCTGATTCTGTGTAAGAAGGCCCTCACTGTTTAGCAGTAGTATACAGACTGATTTTGCTTATAATTTATCCCCTATACATCTGCAGTATGTACAGATAACATCTATAGCCAAAGGAATAAATTCCTAAAATGACTTAGGGAACTGGTACTTAATTTTGCCTTAAAGCGTACCTGTCATAGTGCAAAAAAATAAAAATAAAAATAAAATAAAAAGAAGTGATATGTTCCTCAGTACCTAATCCTGATCATGTACATATCATTATGTGTCTAGGACCTATATATCTCTAACCAATGGTATTTATATGTTGCTTACTTGCTTTGTGTTCTTGCCTTGTGGAGTGGGCATGTCCATCTCTCTCCCTCACTGTGATCACTCATCTGCTCTGAGTCTGGGAGCAGCCTGGCAGTCTGCAAATCACTGCACAGTAGTTTTTATGCATACATTTTCTATCTGTTCCTAGTAAAGCTGGATGCTAATCAACATAGCTGTCACTATGTGTGTCATTCAGCTTTCACAGACTCCTGAATGTCTGATCAGCTTCTTTGTCATTCAAGAGTCAGAGAAAGCTTTGGCTGTTCAAGCATGCTGGGAGTTGTAGTTTTGCAACAGCTGGAGCTGTAGTGTTTGTAAAGCACTGTGTTAGAGCAATGTTGCCTTTAGCTGTTGCAAAACTACATCTCCCAGCATGCCATCACATCCTCTGTCTGTAGTTTTGTAAGAGCTGGGGGCACAGCTCTAAAACAGAGTTTTACAAAGATTGTACCCCCACCTGTAGTAAAACAACAACTTCCATCATGGGAGTTGTAGTTTAGGAACAGATGAAGGCTGTAGTGGTGCAATGGTGATCTCCTATACTGGATACCAACACATTTTACGGCCGGTATCCAGTATGCTGCAAAATACAGAGTAGTCCGTCTGCATAAAGACAGATGACCCCTAGTGGCGGCCATTTTCAATTTTGATATTTTTAGTAAAATTTACTTTTTTTAAATTTTTTTAAATAAATGTATATTTAAAAAGTCATCTTATCAGTAGTACTACAAAATATTAAAAAATGTCATAATGACAGTGCCTCTTTAAGTAACTTGTAGAACATCTGGAGGTGTAGGTTTTTGTGGAATTAAGATTTATATTAGTAAAGGAAACCTATCATATTTTTGCTCTATCTACATCTAAAATAGGATCTCATAACATCTATAGCAGCTATGTATAGTAACTTATCCGAGACCCTTTATTCTGTTTTTTTCCACAGTTCTGGGAGGTAATCAGTGATGAACATGGAATTGACCCCACTGGAAACTACGTTGGGGACTCCGACCTACAGCTGGAGAGGATTAGTGTCTATTACAATGAAGCTTCTTGTAAGTGCACTTCACCTTACATTTTACATTGCATTTACAGTTGTTTGTCCATAGTTATTCTCTACAGCTGTTTTTTCCATTGGAGTGACGAGAAACCCAAATAGAGTGGGAGTTTGCAGTTCTAGCTGCTGGGATTCACGTGGACCAGGCATAGGCAACCTTCAGCACTGCAGTTGTTTTGGACTACATTTCCTATGATGCTGTGGCAGCATCTTGGCTGTAATAGCATCTTGGCTGTAAGAGCATCATGGGAGATGTAGTCCAAAACATCTGCAGTGCCGAAGGTTGCCTATACTTGGCATAGATTGTCAAAGTCACTGTAGTACTGCCTGTTCACAAGTCCAAGCAGACATAGAGGGATATTTATCAAAGCTGTCTATGTCCCGCATCAATATAGACCAAACTACAGAGTGTTAGGCTGGTCTATTCTGCGCACAGACTTCAGGATCTATGCTTTAGACTGTATTTAAACCTGCTCCAGTATGGTCTGACATTTCGGCGTACTTTCAGCCGATGCGATGAAAAGTCACTTTTGATAAATTCAGCACCAATGCATTTTCCAATGCATTTCCATCTAAAATAGACTAGAATGCAGCATGTTCTAAAAATCCTCTAGAGCAGAAGTCGCACATATTTAGACTGCGACTTTCTGTGCGACAAATTTAGACAGGAAAAATCCTTTGATAAATATCCCCCATAGGGTTGTGACCATGATAGGGACAAACACAAAATGCAGACATGGAGAGCAGTAAGGAGAAAAAGGAAGAGTCTGCTTACATGTATGCAGACGAGTGACTAAGTGACCATATGATTTCCCAAGTGACAAAAGGAAGAGCAGCATTACCATGTGTGAAAACTATGCAGAAACAAGAAATCCCTTCTCAGTTATATGCTCCAGGCGTCGCGAACGGTCATTCCCCGTAGGTGGAGGGCGCTTGAACCCCCCACCATTGGTGAGTGGTTAGCTGAAATCGCTTGTACTCAGAGAATGGAGGAGCTTGTGGCGGTCACTCCTGCGGAGAATGACCGTTATACGAAAACATGGTTCGATTGGTTGACGTTTCAAACGTCCCCAGCTTATGGAGCTCTAGTGGTCCCTAGGCCCGCGCAGCACTAACGTGGATTTTCCTACACCCCTTGCTTTCCCCCTTCTGGATGTCGTACGTGTTCCCCTTCCTATCCGTTTCTGTTTGTGTACCCCATGTCCGTAAGAGGCTCATTCTCACTATTGTCCCTCTCTTTATGTATAGTTTTTCTGTTCTCTATCTGAATCTGCATTCCTTTTTCTCTTTTTGACCTACCTTAGCTTTGGCTGAGGCTTGTAGACGTTTTGCCTTGTTTCCATAAATCAAGATAGTCTGTTGATCAGATTTATTCTGGTAGCGAGTTATTTCACGTTCAGTACGCCATCACGCTAATTCTATTGACAATGTTCTAGAGCTAGTTTATTGAGGATTCGCCTACACCTATATTTTACTGTAGGCTTACTATGATTGTTACCGATGGAACCTGGCTGCTCCTTTGAGTGGCCTACTGCTCTTCAGCATGTAAACATCTTCCTATGTTCTAATGTATTGCTGTACGTGTAGCTGACTGTATTTGCACTTATTGTTCCTGCACTATTGGTTATCTTTCAATGTTATGGAATGCATTTTTGTTCCTTTGTTGAAAAATAAAACTTTTCAATAAAAAAAAACTATGCAGAATGTGGCAACATATAGTTGCACATGCAATGTTTTGCATTGTTTGGTGAAGTTTGGCTTGAAATTGGGAAGTGAATGCAGTGATAATAAATTCTACAAATGATAAACTAAAAGTGTGTAATTTTACTGTTTTTCAGCACACAAGTACGTGCCTAGAGCCATCTTAGTGGATTTGGAACCAGGAACCATGGACAGTGTCCGCTCTGGAGCTTTTGGACACCTTTTCCGACCAGATAACTTCATTTTTGGTATATAGACGTATAGCTATAGGCAGTAATGCCAGACTTGTCATGAGAGAATATATTTGCCATTGCTTCAATTACTTATACGCAAACAAAGGTTTATTATTTTAGGTTAGTGAGGGCAGCCATTTTGATAATTTCTTATTGCCCCTGTTTACCCAGAGATTCTGATGTGTAGCACAGACACTGCATTTTAAGCTGTGGCAAAGATGTCAAGTTTGGAAACCAGATATATCACTCCCAGATTTTTCAACTGTAAGGTGAAGAATAACGGATGAGGCTTTGGACACAAGGGGTTGCTGTTCTACCATCAAAACTTCAGGGCTTAACCTTTTTAAATTGTGGAATGAACAATCCTTCAACATACCACAGAGATCAATGCTAAGACCCCATTGATCGCAAGATATAGCCGGAAGTGCACAGCAATAGTGCATTTCACTCCTGGCTTGGTGCTCAGCCCATCTAATTGCATATGACAGCTCTGTAGACTGTAATGGAGCAATCACCTGAACTTAGACTGGCTGAGCGACGAGATGAGAGAAAGCATGCTATTACCGCACACTTTACCGGGCTATATCTCACAATCTATGGGGGTCTTAGCACTTACCACTGAGACCCTGACCAATCAAAACTTTTGACATATCCCTGCCAGTAGATATCACAGATTACATAGAACTGAGAAAAACATTGATCCATGCGATTTTCAGTTCTATGCGATCTATGATATCTATTATCACAGACCTACACACTTGTACGCTAATTCCCCTGAGGACGCCCATGTGTTTAATTATTAACATAGGACAGAAACATGTAGTGTTTGCAAGCTGGCGAGTTATTTTCTATTTTATTTGGTCTATCCTGGTTTACATATACATTCTATGAGTTTTTGTATTGACCATGGTATTACCTTATTTTTTGAATGGGATATGATCATTTTTGGAGTAAATCTCTCTCATGCATATAGCACATGGTAAACCTTGCTCCCACTTCGTGTTATTTGTCCTGATCTAGCTGTTACTAGAGACAGATTTACCCTGACAATAGACAGTGGACAGCACATTGCAGAAAAGAGAGACATCTAGTGGCTAAGACTTTAGAGCAGTTTTTCTTGGTTAAAGAATCATCATATTGAGGGAGGTTGTTTCAAACAACAGTACTTCAAACTTTGAGAAATATAATTGACCATATATGCAAGAAAAAAATCTTTAAAGGCTTTGGAAACCTTTGAAAAACATTTTTATTTTTGCTGTTTTTACTATAGTGCATAATAGGTCTTTTTTAATGGTTAGTTTTGCATCGACATCCTGAACATTTTGCTTAGTGAGCTCTATTGTCTCTCACACAGCCTGTGTGATTCTCCCATGAAGACTGCCTTGTATCTGCTTTCCTCTCTAGCTAAAGCCTGCATGAGCTTTGCAAAGGATTTTCCTCCCCTATTTGAACCTAATCTTAACTAGTGTGACCTAGCGTGAACTAGTGACAGAGTCAGGTCTGATTGGTCTATCATATCTTTTGAGTAGCAGCTAAATGGTGAGAAACTTTTAATAAAGACTATTCAGAAAGTTGATGAATTTTGCACACAGAAAACAAATCACCAATAAAAAAAAACTGTGCAAAGTTGTCCATAGCCTTTATTTTAGTTGGGAGTTGAAGTTTCACAGCTGCTGGAGAGCTACAGGCTGGAGACCACTGGTTCTGATACGTATAAAGTCTGCACTTGTACTTCACAGCTGTAAGTGGAGAACAAAGTGCTAAGAGCATATTTTATTTCAAGTTCAAATCCTATTAGTGTCAAGTTAAAGGAATTTTACTCTATTCACAGCTTTGGTTGCACACATGTACGGCGTCTATTTTAGGATATCGTCAGCCGTAACTCCATCCCGCCATCCCTCACACCAATCGCCGTCATCCATCAGCCACAACTCCCTCCTCTGTCATCCGAAACTCCCTCGTCCAAAACTCCGTCATCCCTCAGACGATTCTCCCTCAGATGAAATTTCCGGCTGCGTAGCAGAGCCGACGCTGCATAGCATGTATAGCAGAATCAAAACTGTGAAACTTGCACATGTACTACAGACACTACATGTGCTACAAAGTCTGTATAGCAGAGCCGACACTGAATAGCATGTACAGCAGAACCCGTATAGCAGAGAGCCGACACTGATTCGGCTCTACTACACGGCAGGAAGTTTTTCGTATGAGGGATGAGGGAGTTTCGGAGGAGGGAGTTTTGGCTGATGACTGACGACCCTTAGTCTGAGGGAGGAAGTGGGACACTGTTTCGCCTGACACGGGACAGAGTTACGACTGACGATGTCCTAAAATGGACACCGTACACATGTTATTTATTGGAATACATTCAATTATTGCTGCAGTCAGCTCTCAGGGTGGCCACACCCTTTGATTATCAGCTTCTGACATCTTCCCATGTTGCGTTTTTGCCTCCCACCCTTGTTTAATATTCTTAGAATGTCATTTGTGCACTAAAAGTTAATAGTCTCAGGCATTATAATCAGGATTGTCCCCAAATACTATTAGATAACAACACTTATGTAGGTCTGTGCAAGATCAGATTTATAAACTTGCTTACACCTTTGTTATTCTCTTTCCTTCCTAGGACAAAGCGGTGCTGGTAACAACTGGGCAAAGGGTCACTACACGGAAGGGGCTGAATTAGTGGACTCTGTTCTAGATGTGGTGAGGAAGGAATGTGAAAATTGCGATTGTCTTCAAGGTTTCCAGCTCACACATTCACTGGGTGGGGGCACTGGCTCTGGCATGGGCACCCTGCTCATCAGTAAAGTCAGGGAGGAGTATCCTGACCGTATCATGAACACTTTTAGTGTAGTCCCCTCTCCAAAGGTGTCTGACACTGTGGTTGAACCATACAATGCAACATTGTCTATCCATCAGCTGGTTGAGAACACTGACGAGACTTACTGTATTGACAATGAAGCTTTATATGACATCTGCTTCCGCACCCTTAAACTAGCCACTCCAACCTATGGAGACCTAAACCACCTTGTCAGTGCCACCATGAGTGGGGTAACCACATCTCTGAGGTTCCCTGGACAGCTTAATGCTGATCTTCGCAAACTGGCTGTCAACATGGTGCCCTTCCCTCGACTCCACTTCTTTATGCCAGGCTTTGCTCCTTTGACAGCCCGTGGAAGCCAACAATACCGGGCACTGACTGTACCTGAACTCACACAACAGATGTTTGATGCCAAGAACATGATGGCCGCCTGCGATCCACGCCATGGACGATACCTGACAGTGGCTACTGTCTTCCGTGGACGCATGTCAATGAAGGAAGTAGATGAACAGATGCTGGCCATCCAGAGCAAGAACAGCAGCTACTTTGTAGAATGGATCCCCAACAATGTAAAAGTTGCTGTCTGTGACATCCCACCACGTGGCCTCAAGATGTCTTCCACCTTTATTGGCAACAGCACAGCCATCCAAGAGCTTTTCAAACGTATCTCTGAGCAGTTCACTGCCATGTTCCGGCGTAAGGCTTTCTTGCACTGGTACACAGGAGAGGGTATGGACGAAATGGAATTTACAGAGGCTGAGAGCAACATGAACGACCTGGTTTCTGAGTACCAGCAGTATCAGGATGCCACAGCAGAAGAGGAGGGTGAAATGTATGAAGATGATGAAGAGGAATCCGAAGCTCAAGGAAAGTAGGAAGCTCATCCCAGAGCCAGAGATGTCGATTAGTGCCCCCCCCCCCCCTCCCCCAAGGTTTAGGAATCCCACTCATATGCATCATGTGTCGCTTCTGAGTTAGGATTATAGTTCTGGTCAGGATCCAAACCTGCACCTTTCATCTCCCTTATTTATTTAGGTCTCCGCTGCCAAAGGAACCTGCAGAATTGAATGTGCAACAGTATGTTATTTGCAGATGCAAACATGGAGCTTTCTGCTGGCAGAGTCCTGTAATATATTGTTCATGATGTACATCACCTTGCACGCCTCTGTAGCAGGGAAAATTCATTAAGGGTGTAGTAGTGCAGGAAAAAAGGAACAAAGTGAATAAAAAATGAAAAAAAAAAAAAAGGAGAAAAATACAGTCTAGATAGAGCCCGGCAGTGGAATACGAGCAGCTGAAAAAAGTAAACGTGTCTTGGTGAAGTGCATGTACAGTGCTAGGGAATTATGTACATGGAGAGAGACCAAGTTTTACTCTGTGTCCTTTCATCTTTCTCTTGTACCGTCTGATTTTTTTTAATGTGCTCTTATTTTTATGTCGGTTTTATTGGATTATTTATTTTTAAATAACAAATAAACTTCCTGCTGTCCAACATGTGAGCGTGAGACCCTTACTTCATTATAGAACAGGCTGCTGTGTGTTTTCCCTTAATAGCCTGTGCACTGTAAAATATCAGATGATCTCCCTCCAGGATCATTTATCTAGTCTCATCAGACACTAATGTCACACAAGCAGAATCTGTGAATAATCATTGAGGAGCCCTCTGATGTGCATATTAAACAAAGACATCCTTGTAGTAAGTGGGAAGAGAAGGAAGCTACTCCATCCATTTCAGCTGCAACCATTGACAGTGTATAGTTTTTGCTCTTAAAAATAAACCTTCTTAACTAATTGTAAGTTTTCATTCTCGACATGTGGCTCTTTTACCAGGTAATTTTTCATATTCTATAAGCATAAGTACAATTAAGCATGGGAGGGGCTGAGTGCACTTAAGACCCTTTAACCCAGGCAAATTATTGGGCAAATGAGTCTTCCTAGGAATGCTAATTCTTCATAATTGGCCCATGTACAAGGGCCAGCGATTATCTGAGGATTGACCAAGAGAGTGGGTGACAAAGTGGACATAGGGATAAGGAAGAGTATAACAAAAAAAGCATTACACATTATGGGGGGGTATTTATTACCCTTTCCTGTTTCCACTTTCACAAGAAGCGGGCAAGGCTTAGGCTGGGTTCACACTACGTTTTGTAACTACGGTTCCCGTATACGGCTGGGAGGAGGGGCGGCGGGGCTTAATCGCGGCGCCCGCACTCAGCCGTATACGGGAACCGTATTTAATGCATGTCTATGAGCCGACCGGAGTGAACTGCAGCCTCCGGTCGGCTGTGTTTTCGGCCGTATGCGGTTTCCCGATCGCAGGCAAAAACGTGGTCGACCGCGTTTTGCCTACGGTCGGGAAACCGCATGCGGACGAAAAAGCAGCCGACCCGAGGCTGCGGTTCTCTCCGGTCGGCTCATAGACATGAAGAAGACATAGCCTTACGCAGCCTGGCAGATTTACCTTAACATAGCCCAGAAAAGCCTCCCTAAGCACAGTGATATATAATTTATTCTGAACAGTTCAGCCATTTCAGAGTAATTATAGATGTAACTGTGGGAATGAGGCTCCAATCATTGGGTTTGTCTCCCTATTTGTATATAGGAAGAAACCTGTCAATCAGGGCAGGGGACTGCCCTGATGACTTCGAGTCCCATTCTCAGACAAAGTTACATGCATGATTAAATGGCGCAGCTATTTAGAGTCAATTAAATATTACTGTACTGTATGTTTTCTATTTTTTTCACCAATCTCTTATTTTATTTTTGCAAACAGGGAGGCATAAAAAATAAATATTGACGCTCCTGACGCAGCAGGGCAAATTGAGAGCATGTAAAGTTAGCATCTCCGCTAGTTAGTTCCAGAGATATATGTTTATGAGAAGCAACAACAGTAAAGAGAAATAAGGCAATTTGCCAGACATCAAGTAAGTCTAAAGTCTGGTTGTTCCATATATTCTAGACTCCAAACTAAAGTATTGGCTAGAATGTGCTAGGAGTTTCTCCACGAGTTGGAAATGTAGTATTTTCTCAACTCACTAAGGATAGGTGTGGGGGTATCTTTCTATCAGCAGGAATAACCATATGTGCATCAACTAATACCAAACGTAATAAATCAGGTCAATATTTACAGTAATCCCCATGATTTTATAGGGTAGGGAAGACTAGACCAACATATGTGGCTAATAGTTCCCATACCAGCAGCATAAGGGAGAGGTAGCAGGAAATAACCTGTGTAGGACAATATGGACCCTATACTATCCTGTTATGATCTTATAATTAAAGGGGTACTCCCGCCCTGTTATGATCTTATAATTAAAGGGGTACTCCCGCCCCAAGACGTCTTATCCCCTATCCAAAAGGATAAGGGATAAAATGTCTGATCGCGGGGGTCCCGCCACTGGGGACCCCCGAAATCTAACATGCAGCACCCACCTGTGAGCACTACAGGAAGCGCTGGAGGCTCCAAGTCTTATGTCTCCTGACCACGGGGACGGAGTATTGTGACATTACGACTCCGCCCCCGTGTGACATCACACTCCGCCCACTCAATGCAAGTCTATGGGAGGGGGCGTGGAAATATTCCTTCCTGACTCCAATATGGCAATCAGAATAAATCTCTGGATCAATGTTCTATCCTCATAAATCTAGTGTCCATAACCTGTAATAGTATATACTTTATTTCCAGAAAAACATCCAGAACCCCTTGAACTTGTGTATTGAGTCAAACATCATAACATCATGTGGCTGAAAGTTCCATAGTTTCAATGTTCTTAGAGTAAAGAATCCCTGTCTGATTATGGTGAAACCATTTTTGGAGGGAAGTGGGTAAAGTTAGGAGAAAAGGTGTCAGCAGGATCTGCAGGTATCTGAACACTCATATTTCAAAAGGCTACCAAGGAAAAATTGGATTATACAAGGTTTATCACCTTCTGCTGTATGGTAATATTTATGGTGATACTTTTGACCAAAATATCTTTATAGTTACTAAAATAAGCATATGGGTCGATAACCCACAGCTGACATGGTAAGGACTTGGTGAGCAGCTTGGATATATAGAGATGAAGTTGTCTACAAAGACAGAGCATTTGCCATGGGAGCCATGAAAAACCCCTCTGATATCCAGGTCCTGCCTAATTTCTTGTAGAGGATGTTCCATACCCAAAACATGCAAGCGGGGAATAGGGGCAGCCAGGTCTGGTACCATTATGGATATGTACAGGCAAGGAAAGCAAGATGTTAATTCTAATGTGGGCTTGCAGACAGCAATACAGTGCCAATATTCTAGAGAGCATAATAGGGCACCCCACAATCTACTGCAGGGTGGCTGTCATGCATCCTCAGTCCACCCAGTCAAAGGCTTTTTCCGCATTTAAAGACAGCATTATTAAGGGGAGCTTACGACACAGCGTGTGATGAACAGTAAAGAAGTATTGTCCCGCGCCTCCCTAGATTTCACAAGCCCTTCTTGATCTGTGTGTACAAAGGGACCCAGATGACCTTTTCAAACAATTTCATGTGTTGATAAGGGAAATGGGTCAGTAGCTTGCACAAGAGTTGGGGTCCTTTCTTCATTAGGTATCGCTGTAATGTGAGCTCCTAGAAAAGAGGGTGAAAATGAGAAGATACAGTAATGCGATTTAATAGAAAGCTCATTTTTAGCCTGATCATTTCCAGATCACTCAATTTAGAAGCATCATGAATGGAGTACTGTCACTTTGCTGTAATTTATCAGGCAGAACTGATTCAATGTTCTCTTGCAAAAGGCATTTAGTAAATTTATAGATGTCAACAAGGCTTCTGGGGGAAAATCTGTGGTGTCCCAGCACCAAAGGCTGTTCTGTGGGCTGCGCATCTCCTCGGGCATGCTTGCTGCTTTTGTGTTGGGCCCACTGTTATCATGTTTACTATGGTTATGCACTTTATTATATTTGTTGTATTTATGTTATTTATGTACTGTACCTTTAAGAAGGAGATGCAGTAGTAACCAGGTGACCCTTTCTGCCCAATGGAACCCCTAAATTGTCCTGTATATAGTGTAGGGGGAGGGGGGGGGAGTTGCCCCAGTTGAGTATGAGCTACAGTGTGGAAAGGAGGTGGAAGACGTGTGTGGTGAATCCAGAGGGGTGCCTGAAGAAAATCTTTCATCAAGTCAGCCCCGCCATTCTGCAAGTGTTCCCCCGTACAGTTGGTAAGCCATGTTCTGGCAGTGTTAGTAATTGGACCTTGTCAGAACCCTAGTCAGCGTAGGATATCCCCAAGTCTCAAATCTATACAATTCAAGCGGGTAAGAATCACCATAAGTCCCAGCAAGGCAGCAGGGCTCCCGAGGGTTACACAACATCCCTTTACTCTGCTCCGTACTGTGTGTGTGTGTAACACCATCTACACCTGCTCAGAAAAAGACAGTTTTCCATAACCCGACATCGGTGTGTTTCTTGCCCCCATATCGACCCAGGAGAAGTTGTCTCCACCTCGGCCTGTATATAGGCTAACGGTGCCCTGGAGTCATGAATGGACAAGTATACCTTCACCCCTGTGTCACCACAGATCTAGGTAAAGACCCTGCTCCTAGTCTAATTACAAGACAGGATATCTACATGTTTTCTTTTTTTCCAGTGTTTGTAAAACATCAATAGGATGTGTCTATAATGTTTCACAGATTGGGTTTGTAAATGCCCCACCTAAGAATTGTCACCTAACTATCCCTAGTCATATAAATCATTTTTACCTCTACCTCTACGTTATTAGACTACCCCTGTAAGGCAAATCACTCAGAATTGCCAGGAATCAACTTTACAGAAGAAGATAATTTGTGTTTTCAGGGAAAATGTCTTAGAATAATCTACTTAAACCTGTAATTTGTGCCGTATCTACATAATTATGCCTGTAAATCTGGATAATTCAGGTCTGCAGGATGTTGTTAAAGGGGCTAATTTTAAGACGCAGATAGATTCTTACATAACTGGACATACGCATGTTTTGGCGTAACATAAACAATGATATAACACTCAGTTTTGATCCTGTAATTGGTGTATTAGGCTGTGAAGCTTGACGTAAGAGACCAATTCATGGCAGAGATAGTGACAGGGGCATAGTGAGGGGATGTGTCAGAATATGTGCCAGGAGTGTTGTCCCTAACTGCTACCCCCATTGACTAAGAATGCTCTATTAGACCATTTCATGTAATTACACATTGTAGCATTAGGTTGGGGTCTCACATTAGTGTTGGGTACCTTGCACCAAATTATATTATCCTGAGGGTTACTCTGAAGCTGTTTAGAATTTACTGCTCTTTTCTGTTACAGTATCAGAATCAAGTGTTAATGTAGGAGCTTATGAACAGTATGAAGGTATTTTCAAACAGTGATGGGAGTTTTTTTTTTTTAAAGTACAGATGTTTTTGGATGCTTTTTTCCCCCCGGACAGTTTTTTCAAGCTTCCGTTGATTTCAAAGTTGGCAACCATTTTTTGGGGTGTCTTTAAGGCTTTTTTGGGCTTTTATGCCTGTACCCTGCACCCTACTATGTATTTTCAGAGCAGAATTCTGTTCAGAAGTTCCGCTGTGGAAAATACGGTGCAGCAGCTGCCCATTGTTTTTAAGGAGATTCTGCACTATGGAATTTCTGAATCTCAGACTTTGCCGAAAGAATGAACATGTTTCCTCTACAGAATATCTCTGGGAAGAGATTCCGCAGTGTCAATGAGCCCTAACCCTGCAAGTATGGTTATTGGCCCCTGCACCACTGTCAGGTCATGGCTGGGGTTTGTCGCCATAATGAAAGAAGAAACAGATGATCCAGTGCTCAGTATTTACAAGCTTTAAAACAAAACATCACTCCAGTGCCACAGTGATTTTATAATAAACATTCAACAAAGATTTGTAAATTATTTCTAACTTTCTGGAGCCAGTTGATATGAATTTTTTTTACCCAATGGAGTACCCCTTTAGCACAGGTTATAAGATATACCCAGAATCTTCCTATACTCACACCCACCAAGTGGAATGCAGTTATGTCCTGAAAGACACAGGTCAGAGTAAAATCACATAAATAAAAAAATTTAAAAAACGAACATGTTCGAGAGCTATTTAATCCTTCAAACACCATATATATATATATATATATATATATATATATATATATATATATATATATATATATATATATATATATATAGATATCCAAAAAAATGCAGCACTACTATACCACAGCAGACGGGTGCCAGCTCCTCAGGCTCGATCACAGCCAATTGATAACTTCAAAAAATGGTGCGGCACTCCAAATGTCCAAAAAAATTACTTATTTATTCCACATGTCAAACAGTGCGACGTTTCAGCCCCCCAATGGAGCTTTTTTCAAGCATAGTGATACCACACACAGGCTGGGGTTATATACCCAGCTCAGTAATGAACAGTAATTACATAATTAATCAATACAGTGATAAAAATACATAAAATAACAGTGCAATTTACAGAAAATAAAGTGCTTAAGAGTACCATAGGTACATATATAATGTGTACAATGTCACAGTGAAAGTTAAAAAGCAATGTGGCTTGAATATACAAAACTCCATCATGATAATAGTTAATAATACACCACTGATGCATATAAACCATAATTAAATATACATATATAGAAAACGCCTACCCGCTCTGTTGCCATGCCGTTCGCCACGTTTGGCTTGTATACAAACAGTATGCGCCTGCGCCAGAAAATCTCCCAATATGTTCACATCCTGTTTCCGGGATGCCTGGCCAGTCACGTGGGGCGCCGTGCGATCACATGACCACAGGAGCTAACACGTGACCATCAACCGAGAGTCTCCATGGCAACGGCGGCGCTGACAGCACCGCCGTCTCCATGGAGACCACCCGTCATGGATGTCCGGTACTCGGGTCCAGCCCACTGACGCACAAACGCAGCGGCCGTGGGCAAGGAAAACTAAATGAATAAGTGGAAAAATATCCAATGTGCAATGAATGAATACATGTAGTGTGTCTGTGTCTATATGACTGAATATAACTAACAATGTGTGAGAAGGTGAATGAAAAAATGCAAAATGGAAAATAAATAATAAAAATAAAAGAAATTAATTAAAATTAAAATAATCAAAAAAAACATTTTTTATAAAAAAATGATAATGATAAAGATAATGCATGAAATGAAAATAATGACCAAAACACAAAATAAACAAAATAGTATATATAAAAAAGGAAAATCAAAAGGAAAAAGCTCTCTAGATTATGAAAGCCGACTCCATTGGCATTAGTCCCACAAGGGGTATGGGTATCTCTTAACTTGTTGGCATTTCAGGACTGGGAGCCTCCCTGGTATGCAGAACCACCACTCCTCCCCCCGTGTAAAGAGGGCATAGATCTGGCAGTAACCGGGGGACCTGAGGCTGTGAGGCCATATAGCCCCCATGGCCCCTGGTCTACCCCCTGCATCCAATTCAGGAGTGCGCCAGCCATCAAGCGGCGCCAATCCCATGCCTAGCATGAAGCAATTTGCGTACCACATATGGAGGGCTATCTAAGGGATAAAGCACATCCCTACAGAACCCTAAAATGAATAATAATAATGAAAAAAGAAAAGACAAAATAGAAAAAACTTATAAATAAAATACAACAAAAAAAATTTGATAGTAATAAAATGAAAAAATAAATAAAATAAAAAAATAAAAATAAAAAATAAATAGTGAAAAAAAATATAAAAATAAAATAAAATAAAAAAATAAGATTAAAAATAGTTTTAACAAAAATATATAGAAGGCATGTGGATACAAATACTCAGTAGAAAATTATTGGAGAATTAAAGTGATAAACATGAGTTCCACTTACAACTGGAAAGGATCACCATAAAGGATAACACCATGGATATAGTAAATAGCATAGTAAAGTAAACAATTTCATAAAAATTAATTCTGAAAGAAAGAAAATCTATTTCTAAATGTCTTGCTACCCATATCATTGAGATGTTCCAATGCACAAGTTTTTAAAGGGGTACTCCGGTGCTTACACATCTTATTCCCTATCCAAAGGATAGGGGATAAGATGCCTGATCGCTGGAGTCCCGCAGCTGGGGACCCCCGTGATCTTGCACCCGGCACCTCGTTTGTAATCAGTCCCCAAAGCGTGTTCGCTCCGGGTCTGATTACGGTCGACCGCAGGGCCGGCGGCGTGTAACGTCACGCCTCCGCCCCATGTGATGTCACGCTCCGCCCCTCAATGCAAGCCTACGGGAGGGGGCGTGATAGCTATCATGCCCCCTCCTGTAGGCTTGCATTGAGGGGAGGAGCGTGACATCACACGGGGGCGGAGGCGTGACGTCACATGCCGCCGGCCCTGCGGTCGACCGTAATCAGTCTCCGGAGCGTGTTCGCTCCAGGGACTGATTACAAACGGGGTGCCGCGTGCATGATCACGGGCGTCCCCAGCTGCGGTACTCCCGCAATCAGGCATCTTATCCCTTATCCTTTGGATAGGGGATAAGATGTGTAAGCACCGGAGTACCCCTTTAACTTAAAAATAAATATGGATAAGAGGGTTCTGGGTAGATTATGTTACCTGTGTTAAAGAGAACTTGAACTGTAAACGCGCCCAGGGGTTGTGACTGTGTGTGGCACCAGTGTAATGTTTAGTTTAAAGCTTAAAAATAAAGATGGTGCACTGGCATCTGTTTCTTGTTACATGACATGCCTCTTGCTATAGTTCCAACAAGAGGTGAGTTGAAATCTTTTTCCATATTGACTATTTGTTTCCATAATACAGGCTTAAAATTGTGCCCATACTGCCTTGTGTGAAACCAAAGTGGCCTTGTGGCTAATAGAAACCAATCCACAAGTCACATTCGACAATTCCATGGATTATGAAAATACTATGGTCAAAAAATATAACATTTTTCTATGAGCCTAGGTATTAATAGGAGTCCAGACACAATTATAATTTTTCGTTTGTAGATTTGAAAATTGAAGCAGCTACACTTTTAGTTGGAAACTGCTTTGATACCTAGACTGAAGAGACATATTAGATTTCCTTCATAGAACGTGACTAATGCCATCCTCCTTTACAGTCTATTTAAGGCTCAGTAATTGACAAAAGACCTTATCCAATTTTGTATAATTCTTTATAAGAACTCTAATTGCTTCAAACAGTCTGACCCATGGCACTGCCAAAGCCTGTAACTGACACATGGAGGGGAATTTCTCAAGCAATTTAGACAGCTTTTTTCATCTTAATTTGTCGCAGGTAAAGTTGCAGGCTACTTCCGGGTGAATTGTCCTGTGACATTTCATTTAGACTGTTTAATTTTTATTACCAGGAGGTGATCTGATTTAGATCACTTTGTGCAGTGGTAACTAATTTTTCATGTGCGACTTTTCTGCGAAAAGTCGCAAAAAAGTCGCATGGACCATATTTAGAAGAAATCACAGGGCAATTCAACCCTGCCCTATATGTCTCCATGAGACATTTGTATTAAGGTCCGTGCAACTTTTAATACAATTTTCGCATGGCCCCACCACTGCTCTGCGACATTTAAACAGAGAAGTTCAACGGGTATTTATCAATGTCTGTGCGCCATTTGATAAATTTGAAGCACAGACGCCACTTTGCCCACAACATTTTTTAATCTAAAGTGAACAAATACAAAGTTAACTTTTGATAAATGCCCCTCATGATGTATGCTGGGGTTTACACATATTAAGTCAGGCACATGCCATGAAAGCCTCATGTACACAACTATATGAAAATGCCAAATTGCTATAGCTCTCTATAAAGTGTTGTGTCTCATTTTTTAGATGACCCGCTGACCCGCCGCCGCTGCTGAGGTCCGGGACACTCGTCCCAGATCCTCAGCAGACAGCGCTACATTCTCCTGTATGCGCGATACACGCACATACAGGAGAACCCGTCCCCTCTGTGTGAGCCGCATCTGCAGCTACACAGAGGAGACGTGACCTCCCACGCAGCACGCAGTACAGGCGCCGGTGACGTCACTCATCCGGCGCCTGTACTGAGGAGGGGAGAAGACGCGGGCCCTGCAGCTGAGGAGATATCTGCGTGGGATATCAGGTGAGCATCCTTTTTTTTTTTTCTCTGCATTTACCTATAGGGGAGGGGGGGTGCTCTGCATTTACCTATAGGGAAGGGGGGGGAGGGGCAGGGGTGCTCTGCATTTACCTATAGGCAAGGGGGGAGAGAGGGGGGGTGCTCTGCATTTACCTATAGGGAAGGGGGGGAAGAGGGGGGTGCTCTGCATTTACCTATAGGGAAGGGGGGGAGAGGGGGGTGCTTTGCATTTACCTATAGGGAAGGGGGAGAGGGGGCTGCTCTGCATTTACCTATAGGGGAGAGGGGGGGTGCTCTGCATTTACCTATAGGGAAGGGGGGGAGGGGGATGATCTGTATATACCTATAGGGAAGGGGGGAGGGGTGTGTGCTCTGCATTTACCTATAGGGAAGGGGGGGAGGGGGATGATCTGTATATACCTATAGGGAAGGGGGGAGGGGGGGGTGCTATGCATTTACCTATAGGGAAGGGGGGAGGGGGGTGCTCTGCATATACCTATAGGGAAGGGGGGAGAGGGGGGGTGCTCTGCATATACTTAGAGAGAGTTCCATCACCGGCTGTCCGGGAATGCTGGGAGTTGTAGTTTTGCAACATCTGAAGGTCTGCAGGTTGGAGTCCACTGGCGTACAGTATAGAGTTCCAGCGCCCGGCGGCCCCCAACAAAGAGGAGGAGGGCAGTGCTTGACATATGTGAGTAGTACCCAGCTGGGCTGATCATTAATTGGGGGGGAGCAGAACAGTGCTGGCGGGTAACAAAGGATTAGTTCCCCTGATGTGGGGACAGCGCTGTGCTAGGCTGATAATACATTCCCGAGGGGGAGGGGCCCAACCGGTATTGCGGTATGGGGGAAAATTCATATTGTGCAGCCCAAAAAAATTTGGTATTCGGTATGAACTGGTATACCGGCCAGCCCTAGATATACCTATGGGAAAGAGGGGGGTGTAGCTCTGCATATACCTATGGGAAAGAGGGGGTGGGGGTTTAGCTCTGCATATACCTATGGGAAAGAGGGGGGTGTAACTCTGCATATACCTATGGGAAAGAGGGGGGGTGTAGCGTAGCTCTGCATATGCCTATGGGAAAGAGAGGGGGGATGTAACTCTGCATATACCTATGGGAAAGAGGGGGGTGTAACTCTGCATGTATATGGGAAAGAGGGGGTTACCTGGCTACCTACCTACCTGCCCTTTTACTATGCAGGACACCAAGGAGGGCATTATTAGACGAGTCCGTCTATCCCTGCCGGACAAGTATGACGGGGATCCCAAGCAGTGCCGAGGGTTCCTCTCACAGTGCTCTCTCCACCTCGAGCTACTGTCTGACCAGTTTCCTTCTGAGCGAGCCAAAGTAGCCTTTATCCTCAGTCTACTCTCCGGGAAGGCCCTGGCCTGGGCTACACCGCTGTGGGACTGCGCTGATCCAGTCACCACCTCCATCCAGAGCTTCTGTCAAGAGTTCAGGAATGTTTTCGAAGAACCGGCCCGGGTTACCTCCGCAGAGACTGCCTTACTAAACCTGTCTCAGGGAAACTCTACCGTGGGCGACTATGCCATTCAGTTTCGCACCCTAGCTTCAGAACTGAACTGGAACAATGATGCCCTTTGTGCCACGTTCAAAAAGGGACTGAATAGTGAAGTTAAGGACGTTCTGGCTGCACGTGAACTACCTTCCACCCTTAGTGACCTCATCTTGCTGGCCACTAGAATAGACAAGCGTTTTGCCGAGAGACGGGAGGAACTTCTTCTAAAAAAAGGAAAAGCTCAACCTAGACGCTACCCTCGTCTGGCTCCCGTTTTCCAGCGTCCACCTCAACCCCTTTCCGGGCCTCCCGCTGTGGAAGCCATGCAGGTGGACCGGTCACGCCTGACCCCACAGGAACGAAGCCGTCGCAGAGACGAGAACCTATGTCTGTACTGCGCCAGTACTGAGCACTTCCTACGAGACTGTCCTCTTTGTCGACCGCGATCGGGAAACGCTCGCACCTAGTAAACGTGGGAGAGGCGTTGCTAGGTGTGGATTCCTCCTCTCCACTACTCATCATATCCGTGCAGTTGTTCATCTCTTCCAAGTCCTTTTTCTCCGCTTCCGCCTTCTTGGATTCCGGTTCAGCTGGCAATTTCATTCATGCCTCCCTGGTTGACAAGTACCATATTCCTGTAACCCGTCTTCCTAAGCCGTTCCTCATTTCTACAGTTAACGGTGAGAGACTCTCTACAAAATATTCCATACCTAAACCTTAGAGTTCTTCGTCTTCCCATTCTGCTCCTCCGAACTCCTCCTGGGTCTGCAGTGGCTGCAACGACATTGTCCCATCCTGAATTGGACCTCCGGTGAAATCCTGCGTTGGGGCTCCTCTTGTTCTGGCCATTGTCTCAAGCCTTCCCCTGTCAAACAGGTCCCGCAAGTCGCTCCGCCTCCTGGTCTGCCCAAGCCGTGCCATTCTTTTGCGGATGTCTTTTGCAAGAAGCAAGCTGAGGTTCTTCCTCCTCACAGACTTTATGACTGTCCTATTGACCTGGTGCCCGGTTCGTCCCCACCTCAGGGCAGGATCTATCCTCTCTCTCCTCCTGAGACTCTTGCCATGTCTGACTATATTCGTGAGAATCTAGAGAGAGAATTTATTAGAAAGTCTTCCTCTCCTGCTGGAGCCGGGTTTTTCTTTGTGACTAAGAAGGACGGTTCTCTCCGTCCCTGCATTGACTACAGAGGACTTAATAAGATCACCGTCAAGAACAGTTATCCTCTGCCCCTGATCTCGGAACTGTTTGATCGCCTCCGAGGGGCAAAGATTTTCACCAAATTGGACCTACGAGGGGCCTATAATTTGATCCGCATCCGAGAGGGGAACGAGTGGAAGACCGCCTTCAACACAAGGGACGGGCACTTTGAGTACCTGTTGATGCCCTTCAGCCTTTGTAATGCACCTGCCGTCTTCCAAGAATTTGTCAACGACATCTTCAGAGACCTACTCTATACATGCGTGGTTGTATACTTGGATGACATACTAATCTTCTCCCCCAATTTGATTCAACATCGGGTCCATGTGCGTCAAGTTCTCACCCGCCTTAGGAGCAATCGCCTATATGCCAAAATTGAGAAATGCCTTTTTGAACGGTCCTCCCTACCTTTCCTGGGATACATTATCTCAGCCCAAGGACTTCAAATGGATCCAGACAAGCTCTCTGCGGTACTGGATTGGCCACGCCCCTCTGGACTCCGATCCATACAAAGATTTCTGGGCTTTGCTAATTACTACAGACAGTTTATTCCGCAGTATTCCACTCTCGTGGCCCCTATCGTGGCTTTAACTAAGAAAGGAGCCAACCCCAAATCCTGGCCTTCTCAAGCCGAAGAAGCCTTTCAGTCACTGACAGCTGCCTCTGCCTCTGCACCGGTTCTCTCTAGGCCAGATTCCACCAAGCCTTTCTCTCTCGAAGTGGATGCCTCCTCGGTGGGCGCTGGAGCTGTTCTTACCCAGAAGTCTCCCGGGGGCAAAACAGTAACTTGTGGCTTCTTTTCTAAAACATTCTCCCCCGCAGAGAGAAACTATTCTATTGGAGACAGAGAACTGCTGGCCATTAAATTGGCACTGGAGGAATGGAGGCATTTACTCAAGGGCACCCCACATCCTGTGAACATCTTCACTGATCGCAAGAACTTGGCTTATCTCCAGTCCGCCCAGCGACTAAATCCCCGCCAAGCTCGATGGTCTTTGTTCTTCGCCCGCTTTAATTTCGAAATCCATTTCCGTCCTGCATGCAAGAACATTAGAGCAGATGCTCTGTCTCGCTCTTCTGATGTAGTGGGCGATGAACTAACTCCTCAACATATTATCCCACCTGAACGGCTGATTCCTGTAGCTCCTGTGGACCTGAGTCTTCTTCCTCCTGGCAAATCAGGTGCTCAAGTGGGGCCACTCTTCTCTTTTTGCTGGGCATCCGGGGATGCAAAAATCCCTTCAGCTGATCTCCCAAAGATACTGGTGGCCATCTCTGGAGAAGGATGTCTCGGACTTTGTCCACGCCTGTGTGATTTGCGCCCGGGATAAATTGCCCCGCCAGAAACCAGCGGGCCTTCTCTTGCCTCTGCCCATTCCCACAAGGCCCTGGTCTCACATTAGATAAAAGAAGGTGTAGCTCACTCAGTGGGTGAATATACCTGAGGTTAACTGGTGTTACCTTCACCCAAAGGTCTAAATAGTACAGAAAAACGATTTAGTTGATAAATCAACTAGGTACCAGTCCTCAAGGTATATGTAAAAGAAAGTTAGTGGAATGTAAAGAATAAGAATAGATGGAGATCCAGATATTAATTGAAAAAATATAATATATTTATTAAAGGCGATGTTATTCGCTGGTATCTAGTGTCCCTGCAGGGCCCTTGCATGGGACAAAAGGCGCAGCGTAGAATAATAAAAATGTATAAAATCAATGAATTAATAATTCAATAGAGAGAATAAAATAAAATAAAATAGAATAAAACTTGCATCTATAGTTCATCCAATGTTGGCATCAATAATAATCAGTTAACAGTGTGCTTAACTGCTCAGTCTCTTATAAGCACGATGTGATGCCGATAGCCAAATACACTGTCAAATAACGGCTTGTTGTAACAGTTTCAGTGTCCAATCTCAATGAATTAGCCGATGGTAGTGCAGTGTAACAAACTGTCTCACAGATTTGAAGGATAACGAAAGTCCGGTGCACAGCACCACTCACCACCCTTGCGACCGCTGGTATTGCTGGTATCGGCAGAGGAGCTGTTTCGGTGATGTGGCACGGAGGTGTCAGGCCTCCGGCAGTGAAGGTCTGTATCTCCTGTGTCTGGCAGCATTATAGGTAGCGCTGGAGTTGTCCTCTCCGCAAGGTCCGCAGCTGGCACGGATGGCACCGGCCTCGTAAGTAAGCCGAAGGTCCTTGGCTGGTGGAATAAAGCGGTGCGTTCAAGGTAGCGGTGGGAGTGCGTGCAGCGCGCCCCATGTAGTTGAGCGCTTGCACGCGTGCAGAGTGGCAGTGAAGCCGCAGTGGTCCCAATACTGGGGGCTTCCAGCAGTTTCAAATAAAGTTCGGTATAGAGCTGGGATATGGAGAGGATTATAGATAGATGCAAGTAGAATACACAATTCTAGACGCGTTTCAAGGCCTCAGGCCTTTTCTTCAGTAAAGGTATAGGTGTATGGTTTGTGCGGGAAGAGTTTTTTATAGTGTGAACTGTGATTAGTGGAAAACCAGAAAGTCTGGAAATTCCAGGTTGTAGGTAAATTCAGGAACTGGATCATATAGGAAAAGGAGAAAAATAGAGAAAATTAGATAGTAGAGGTAAAAGAGTATGTAGATATGATATATGGATAATAAATGTGTAATTGAACGTGGAAGGCTGGAAAAACAATGGTTCAATGTGGGTATTAAATAACTTCAGTTAGTTAGCAGACTCCTATATATATGTATATATAGGGTATATTTAAAGGACTAGGTCTAGTGATAGCTTATGGAATAAATAGACAGCATAATATCAAGAAAAAATATATATATAAAAGTGAAAAAATGGTTTGTAACATGAGAACATAAAAATGAAAAAATGGATGACTATGGAGATAAAAATGTGAATAATATAAATGATTAAAAAAAATAATCATAATGATAATAAAAAGGTAGAGATAAAAAATAAAATAAAATTAAAATAATAATAATAATAATAATAATAAAAGATAGAAATAAATAAAATGAAAGTACATACAAGTGTAGTAATGGTTAGCGGGACTAGAACAAAAATGGTTGGTGGAACTGGAACAAAAACAAAAAACAAAAATACATGCAGATGAAACATGATACACCCAAGAAACATTACATCTCCGGTGTTCCACCCACCCAAGAAACATTACATCTCCGGTGTTCCACATCTGCATGTATTTTTGTTTTTGTTCCAGTTCCACCAACCATTTTTGTTCCAGTCCCGCTAACCATTACTACACTTGTATTTATTTTCATTTTATTTATTTCTATCTTTTATTATTATTATTTATTTATTTAAAAAAAAATTTTTTATTGTATTTAATTTTTATTTTTATTTTATTTTTATTTTTATCTCTACCTTTTTATTATCATTATGATTATTTTTATTTTTATCATTTATATTATTCACATTTTTATCTCCATAGTCATCCATTTTTTCATTTTTATGTTCTCATGTTACAAACCATTTTTTCACTTTTATATATATATTTTTCTATATATTTTTTCTTGATATTATGCTGTCTATTTATTCCATAAGCTATCACTAGACCTAGTCCTTTAAATATACCCTATATATACATATATATAGGAGTCTGCTAACTAACTGAAGTTATTTAATACCCACATTGAACCATTGTTTTTCCAGCCTTCCACATTCAATTACACATTCATTATCCATATATCATATCTACATACTCCTTTACCTCTACTATCTAATTTTCTCTATTTTTCTCCTTTTCCTATATGATCCAGTTCCTGAATTTACCTACAACCTGGAATTTCCAGACATTCTGGTTTTCCACTAATCACAGTTCACACTATAAAAAAACTCTTCCCGCACAAACCATACACTTATACCTCTACTGAAGAAAAGGCCCGAGGCCTTGAAACGCGTCTAGAATTGTGTATTCTACTTGCATCTATCTATAATCATCTCCATATCCCAGCTCTATTTGAAACTGCTGGAAGCCCCCAGTATTGGGACCACTGCGGCTTCACTGCCACTCTGCGCGCGTGCAAGCGCTCAACTACACGGGGCGCGCTGCACGCACTCCCACCGCTACCTTGAATGCACCGCTTTATTCCACCAGCCGCGGACCTTCGGCTTACCTACGAGGCCAGTGCCAATCCATGCCAGCCGCGGACCTTGCGGAGAGGACAACTCCAGCGCTACCTATAACGCTGCCAGACACAGGAGATACAGACCTTCACTGCCGGAGGCCTGACACCTCTGTGCCACATCACCGAAACAGCTCCTCTGCCGATACCAGCAATACCAGCTGTCGCAAGGGTGGTGAGCGGTGCTGTGCACCGGACTTTCGTTATCCTTCACATCTGTGAGACAGTTTGTTACACTGCACTACCATCGGCTAATTCATTGAGATTGGACACAAACTGTTACAACAAGCCGTTATTTGACAGTGTATTTGGCTATCGGCATCACATTGTGCTTATAAGTAGTGTTGAGCGGCATAGGCCATATTCGAATTCGCGAATATTCGCGAATATATGGACGAATATTCGTCATATATTCGCGAATATTCGCATATTCGCTATATTCTCGTTTTATTTTCGCATATGTGAAAATTCGCGTATGCGAAAATTAACATAAGTGAATATTGGCATATACAAAATTAACACACGTGAGAATTTGCATATGCTAATTTTCGCATATGCGAATTTCCGCACGCCAGTCTCACACAGTAGTATTACAGCCTTCTTTACACCACACAAGCTGGAAGCAGAGAGGGGTGATCACTGTGATGTGTACTGTGAAGAAAAAATAAATAAATAAAAAAAAAAAAAACGAATATTCGTAATTACGAATATATAGCGCTATATTCGCGAAATTCGCGATTTTGCGAATATGCGATATTCGCGAATAATATTCGAATTGCGAATATTCGCGAGCAACACTACTTATAAGAGACTGAGCAGTTAAGCACACTGTTAACTGATTACTATTGATGCCAACATTGGATGAACTATAGATGCAAGTTTTATTCTATTTTATTTTATTCTCTCTATTGAATTATTAATTCATTGATTTTATACATTTTTATTATTCTACGCTGCGCCTTTTGTCCCATGCAAGGGCCCTGCAGGGACACTAGATACCAGCGAATAACATCACCTTTAATAAATATATTATATTTTTTCAATTAATATCTGGATCTCCATCTATTCTTATTCTTTACATTCCACTAACTTTCTTTTACATATACCTTGAGGACTGGTACCTAGTTGATTTATCAACTAAATCGTTTTCCTGGTCTCACATTGCCATGGACTTTGTTATTGACCTTCCCTCCTCCCATGGCATGACTGTGATCTGGGTTGTGGTTGATCGCTTCTCCAAAACGGCTCACTTCGTACCTCTCTCCAGTTTACCTTCTGCACCCATGTTAGCCAAACTATTCTTCCAACACATCTTCTGTCTCCATGGCCTCCCCGAAAATATCATCTCGGATCGTGGGGTACAATTTGTCTCCAAGTTCTGGAGGGCCCTTTGTGGGCAATTTGGAATCAAATTGGACTTCTCTTCTTCCTACCACCCTCAGTCCAACGGCCAAGTAGAACAGATGAATCAAATTTTGGGCGACTATCTGCGCCACTTTGTATCCTCCCGTCATGACAATTGAGTGGATCTCCTTCCCTGGGCGGAATTTTCTTACAATTACAAACAATCCTCTGCTACTAACAAATCCTTTTATTTGTAGTTTTTGGCCAACATCCTCTTCCACCTCTGCTGCAGTCTTCCTCTCCTTCTTCTGTACCTGCTGTTGACAATCTAGTGCAGGACTTTTCCACCATCTGGCATGATACCCAAATGGCTCTCCTCAGGGCATCTGCTCGTATGAAGGTCCAGGCCGACAAGAGACGCAGAGCCCCTCCGGAATTCCGCCCAGGTGACAAGGTTTGGCTCTCCTCGAAATATATCAGATTCAAGGTTCCTAGCTACAAGTTGGGTCCTCGCTACTTGGGACCCTACAAAATCAAGAGTCGGATTAATCAGGTCTCCTACCAGCTCCATCTTCCTCCCTCCCTCCGAATCCATAACTCTTTCCATGTCTCCCTTCTTAAACCTGCTGTCTTCAACCGTTTCTCTCTCTCTCCCAAGCTTTTCTCTCCCACCCCTGTTGCCGGTACCTCTGATATTTTTTCTGTTAAGGAGATCTTGGCGACGGATTGGGAGGGTTGCGGCCCTGAGGAGAGGTCTTGGGAGCCTGATGAGAATATCTTGACAGCAGTCTCATTCTCTCTTTTCTGGGCACCAAGAAGAGCGGGAGACCTAAGGGGGGGGTACTGTTAAGGCGTGCGCTCCGGTCCCCTTCCCGGAGCGCCCGCCTCCTCGATCCTGACCGGGTTCCCTTGTGTCTGGGACGCAGCTGCCGTGATGGCTGGCCCCCGTTCACGCGCCGTGTCCCAGCTCCACTCACCAGTCTCCCCGCGCCGTCCTTCCCTGCCTCTCGGCGCGCGCGGCCCCGCTCTCTAGGGCACGCGCGTGCCGCCTTCAGTAAATTTAAAGGGCCAGCGCACCGGTAATTGGTGCGCTGGTCCCTCACTCTCCCTGCCTTCCCTAATAAAAGCCTCCTGCCCCTTCCAGCCCTTGCCGGATCTTTGTGCCCTAGTGCCTCTGAGAAAGCGTTCCTTTAGTGTGTATTGCCTTGCCTGTTTGCCGAACCCGTTGCTACCGCCTACTCGCCTGTGAACCCTTGCCGCCTGCCCTGACCTCTGCTACGTCTGACTACGCTCCTGCCTGCTCCCTGTGTACCACGCCATATCAGCTGCTTGAGAGGTTGAGTTGCTACTGGAGGATACGACCTGGTGGTTACCGCCGCAGCAAGACCATCCCGCCTTGCGGCGGGCTCTGGTGAAAACCAGTAACCACTTAGAACCGGTCCTCCGGTACAACCCGCGTCATCGCCTCTCAGGTCCAGAGGATCCACTACCAGTCCTGCCGGTACATGACACATATATAAATTTTTATTTATTGTGTGTGGGATTTGGGTGGAATAGGAGCGTGGCAGAAGATTGACGAGCTGCAGAGCCTAGCAGGGGCCCTTGCCTTTTTTTTTGGTCCGGGGGCCCCGAGTGTTGTCAGTCCGCCCCTGGGGGGAGGGGAGGGAGGGGGTGTAATTAAGGGGGGTGCATGTGTGTGTGTGTGTGGGGGGGGGGGGGGGGGTGGGTGCCAAGTGCTCTAGGTACGCCCCTGCTGAGCTGTACATGTTTATTTTAAAGGGAAGATGTCAGCTGCAATGTATGCTCTATTCTACTGACACTAAGTAGCCCCGGCATTTGAAATCACTCAGGCCAACTTAAATGGGAAATATGTTTGTGCAGTCTATCCAATTACTAGAGAGCAGCTTTGACATCACTGAGAACATATCTTATCCATTCACCAGAGGTACCATGGGGCTTATACATTTCAAACAGATTTCCCTTATTATAATATACCCCTGCAAAAAAAAAAAGAGCACTACCCATTGCAGCGGTGGCCCATCTGGCATTTGGCAAAATTGCCAGATGGACCCTCTGGCCCTGCTGTTAACACAAGTAGACACATGGTATTTATATGTTTAGTGTTTTATTTTCCTGTGCAAAGTGTCAGAGAGGCGTTCCCAAGCACTTGCAGTGCTGCAGGCTGAAACGCCTCTTTTGACACTTTGCACAGGAAAGTAAAGGCATTTTTCCAAATGATCATAGGTACCATATGTCCCCTTGCCTTAACAGATATATAACAGTATCAGCAGTTTGTAATGTGAATTGCAGCTAACAGATTCCCTCTAAGGACAAGCTAAAGAAAATGCAGTCACAAAATATTCTTCACTGACCAAGTACAATTCCTGATTCTGGCACAGAAGCAATTGTTTAATATTCAAAATGTAAGATGTAGGCCACTATATAAGTAAGTATAATCCTTAATATATAGCATGTAAGAAATGGAAGAGATGAGGATGCATTCCCATAGCCTTGGAATTAGGTTGTAACATACCAATGAGATCTGGCCGCAGAGCCAGCAAATCCCTAATTAGGAGAATCATCTCAGTGATGAGCCTGTCCCCATGTTTAACGAGTTGTATCGGAGTCATAGAAGGGAATGGTCCCCAAAGGTGCGGGAAGTGGGTTAATGGCAACACTAACAGCTGTTTCTAATCCATGATGTGTGGAGTCTGAGAACTTGTTACCAAGCCTAATTAACAGAGCTGCCTGTCATCATATGCAACGCAGCTAAAGCACGCCGAGCCTAAATCTGAAGAGATTTGCTGCCACCTGGTGGTGAATATTGTGTAGAATACTGCTCTGTAAATCAGTGGATTACCATAACACTGTGGCTAGCTTTTGTGAACTTGTATTTCCTGTTTGACTTTTCTTGACTACAAATCCCACAATTCTATTTTCCTCCTTCCCACAAATCAGCCACCCCACCCATTGAAACTTAAATGAGCTGCAGACCTGTGGTTTTCATTCAGGATGCCTCCAACTGTTGCATTAGTTGCAGATTGATCCCTACACCCATTGAAGCAGACAGGCTCCCTGTCATCAGCTGACTAGTGAGTCTGGTCTTGGCCGCATTGCAAGCTGGGAAAAATCTAAGACAACAGTCATTTTGTATGCTGGTAAAAATAAATAGTGAGGTAAAAATCACAGAAGAATTGTGAGAAAACCGTCACACACAGGTACAGACACTATTTTATGAACTACATTAACTTTACAGCCCCTGTAGCATAGTCAAATAAAAAATAAAAATTCCCGGAATACCCCTTTAAGGCTAGAATTCCACTGAGGTTTGCAATAGGATGCAGTAGGGATGTAAAAAAAAATTTAAACTAAATGTTTTTTTTAATAACATTTTTATAACTTTTATAAAGTTTGTGTGTGTTTTTACTTTTCTCTTTTTTTTTCAAATTTTTATGTAGTACTACTACTCCCAGCATGGAACAGACTGTTCCATGATGGGAGTAGTAGTACCTGTTATAATAGACATATCGCCCATAATACAGCAGAGATGCGGCTCTATACAGCGCTCGCATCTCTCCACTATACACCGGCCAGTGATGTGAATAGAACATTTTTATTATTTTCCGCCCAGAGTGGTGATTGGCCGGATGGTTGCAGCCAATCACAGCTCTGAGGGAAATATGAATGAGTGATGTTCTATTCACATTACTGGCCGGAGTATAGTGCAGAGATGCGAGCGCTGTATAGAGCCGCTCCATCTCTGCAATAGACAGGACGATCGCAGCAGGTGTCAGTAGTGATACCTGCTGTGATCTGTTCTTACCTGCAGGTACTACTACTCCCAACATGGAGCACACTCTGCTCCATGCAAGGAGCTGTAGTACCTGCATTGATAGATTGCAGCGGGTGTCAGAAATTACACTCGCTGCAATCTGTCTATTAATGCAGGTACTACAGCTCCCTGCATGGAGCAGAGTGTGCTCCATGTTGGGAGTAGTAGTACCTGCAGGTAAGAACAGATAACAGTGGGTATCACTACTGACACCTGCTGGGATCATCCTGTATAATGTATAGATGTGGGCATCCCCTGCACTGAGAAATATACACACACACATATATATATATATACACCCACACACATACACTAGCTGAGTACCCGGCGTTGCCCGGTTTTTCCTTCCTAATCCTTGTTGAGAAGGAAAACAAACAGAGGAAGCTTTTGACTTCATATCCCGTCCTCATATATTGTTGTCATATCCTGACCTCCTATCCCGTCCTCCTATCCTCGTCCTCCTATCCCCGTCCCGTAATATGTGTACCAGGTATTGAAATATCTCCAGCCGTACGGAAGTTATGTGGGAACATACATTTCCCATTGATTTGCATGGGACTTTAAACAAAAACCCCGACCCTCACAAATGGGGGTAGTTAAGGGTTAAATTAACTATCCTATATTTCAAGTGGACATATGAGTAATGTGACCAAGTATTATTGAAATATCTCAAGCCGTTTGGAAGTTATGCAGTAACATGTATTTCTCATTGACTTGTATGGGACTTTAAACATAAACCCCGCCCCTGGCAAATGGGGATGAGTAAGGGTTAAATCACCTATCCTATGTTTGTTGTTGACATAAGTAACATGTGTGCCAAGTTTCATTTTAATATCTTTAGCCTTTTGGTCGTGATGCTGGAACATACACACATACATACACGTTGAGATTATATATATATATATATATATATATATATATATATATATATATATATATATATATATATGATCCAACAATAACGCAGCACTCCAAAGAACGGTGAAAAAAGTGTTGATTTATTCCTGTCACATCAATACAAGCAACGTTTCTGCTCCTATGGAGCCATTTTCAAGCTTAGTGTCACACATCAGTAGGGGGTTTAAATACCCATGTGCATTAAACATCATACAAATTTCAATTAAGTGCTCATTACATAAAAACATTAAAATTTTATAAACAGTGTGTACATATATCTTCCATTGTGTATATATCATAGATCTTCAGTGCATGTTTCATATATTAAAGTGCAAATTAGTGCATATTAGTGCATATAAGTGTTTTAAAACATAGCAGCGCTCGAAATTGAATGCTCCACTGACATTATGTTAATACATAGCAGCTGTATGATATAATTATACATATATAATATAATGAAATGGGGAGTTTGACTCTTACCCGCTCTGTACTTGTTTAATGGCGTCCGGTAGCGTGGGTGAAAACACTACTGCGCCTGTGCAGGAAGCGATCCCAGTCCAGGGCTGTCGCGCGAACAAGTCACGTGACTAACCCTGGGTCATGTGATCACTTCCGCATACTACTGCACTGAAAGCGTCGCCCGTTGTCCTGGTTACCACCTGAGCTGGTCAGCCCTGGTGTGAAGCAGAAAACAAACGCAGCGGATGCTATAAAAATATATGCCAGGCCTGAATACAAGTTAATCCATAGAGGCTTATGATGTATACTTATTTTTAACCGAATCTATATAAATAGTGCATGAAGGTCAGTTCGTTAACCAACAAGAGTATTGAATAAAGAAAAGAAAAAAATAAATAAATAAATAAAAATACAAAAAAAAAAATAAAAAAAATAAAAAAATGAAAAATAAAAACATAAATAAATAAATATTTGAAAATTAAATTAAAAATTTTTTATAATAAAAAAATACATAAAGAAATATAAATAAATAATATAAAAAAATGAAAAAATTTTTTTTTAAATATCTTTTTTAGGACAATTTTACACCCCGACACACCTTACATTTACATCTCGGAACCGCTCCTCTTATGTAGGACTTTCATCCCTCGGAGTCATCTCTGATCTCCAAAGGGATGTCTGTCACCGGGGGACAGTGACATTGGGATTGTAGGGTCCCAACATGTCTCCGTCTACCCACCTACACCTTAATTGGAGCTTTTCTGCTATTATAGCAGCATCAGTCTCACTCAATGTGGTCTGGGTTGTCCATTAGCGATGCGTGAATAATAAAGAAATAATAAAAAAACTAAGTATAGTAAAGAATGTCGAATCCATCGTATGTTGAGGGATCCGTGCAATGTAAAGTATAGGAAGCTGTACTCACCTGTCCCCGTCGCTCCGGACCAGGTCCTCACCGCTCCCGATGCTGTCCCAGGGGCTCCCGATGCTGTTCCGCTGCTCCGGTGACTTCTTCGCGAACCTCTGGTATCTTGCGCATCTTCTGCAGGGTCCGGGGCTCGCTTTCTGGTGACGTTATTACGCTGCTGCGCCGGCGCGGCGTGCGTAGTGACGTAATAACGACGCCGGAAAGCAAGGCCCGGACCCTGGAGAAGATGCGCAAGACACCGGAGGATCGCGAAGTGGACCCGGAGCAGCGGGATAGGTGAGCGAACCTGCCAGGGATGCTTAAACTGCTATCCCACAGCAACTTAAGCATTTTGCGCTGTCGGATAGCAGTTAATGCGATGGCCCCGACATATAAAAGCATCGTATGTCGATGCTGAAATCGACATGCGATGGCCTCTGAGAGGCCATCTTATGTCGATTTTATCATATGTCGGGGCCATCGTAGGTCGGGGGGTTACTGTATATTCATATTTCCCACAGAGAGCTGTGATTGGCTGGACCATCTGGCCAATCACAGCTCTCTGCGGGAAATATGAATGTGTATATATACACGGCAGTTCAGGGGACAATAGAAGAGCAGCTATCTATATATTATACAGGAGGATCGCAACGGGCGGTCTATTAGCACAGGTACTACTACAATTACCACCATGGAACAGTGTGTTCCATAATGGGAGTAGTAGTACTACCTAAAAAATGTTGGGAAAAAAGTGAAAAACACACGCACACTACATTTTTATTATTGTCGGCTACATTTTTAGTGCTTTACCCACCCACATAAATTGATCCCTGTTTAAAAATTAAGAAAAACTTCATAATAAAAAAAGATAAATTTCGTTAAATACAATTTTTTCCATCACTATCTTTTTCATTACTTTTTTTTAATGGTACCCTACAACATTTTTATAACAAAAAAATAAAAAAGTGTATCTCCATCACTTTTTTGGATCGCTAAAGTCCAAAAAACGCCAGAAAAAACGCCAAACTAGGTTTTGGCGGGCGTTTTGAAAAACCAGCCTCTGAGCCCAAAATTGCTGAAAAACGCCAAAAGGATTAAAAAAAAAAACGCCAAGCTTAAAAACGCCAATTGGATCTGGCATTTTGCAGTTTACTATTGACTTGCAGCTAACATCTGGACACTGTGCGCTGTGCGGTAAAATTGGCGTTTTTTTTATGGGTTTTTGCGGGGGAAAAAACTCCAGCCTAATAGCTAGAATTCCAGCCTAATAGTTTGCATTGAAAATATATGTACCATTTAAATAAATAAACATTAGTGAGCAAGGAAAACACATTGATTCCTCATAGGATTCATATTGAATTGTAGGTTATAACGGAATGGCACAACCATAAAACTAAACATGGCAAAAAATAGAAATAGAACCATGTTAAAGTCTGCAAACACTTAGTTTTTAATACTGTTCATTACCACCTTTAGCATCAGTGACAGCGGGCAGTGTTTTGTAATAGTTGTCATTGAGACCTCAAATTCTTGCAGGTTGCATAGCTGCCCCTTAATCTTGGCAAATGCCTCCAGGTCTTGCAAAGTCTTTGGTACCCTTGCATGAATTGTATGTTTGTGATCTCCCCAGAGTAGCTCGATGATATTAGGGTTAGTAGACTATTATAGCTAGTCCAGAATCTTCATCTTTTCCTGCTGTAACCACTGGAGGGCCAACTTGGTCTCCCTAGGGGCATTGTCATGCTGGAAAATCCATGAGCGTCCCATGTGCAGCTTTGTGCAGAAGAATGCAAATTGCCTGCCAGTATTTTATGATAACATGCTGCATTCACCCTGCCATCAATTTCACAGGATTCCACATGACTTTAGAGCTCACACCGTAAAGATATTACCCCTCTCTATCAGGGCTGTATTAAAAGGAGTACTATGGTGCATTTGATTATTAATCCTCTGTGCCCGGGCAGCAAAATGAAACAAAACAAACTTTAACTCGCCTGCCTATGTTCCCCCGATGTCAGTGTCCCATTCTCCGGTCCCTGTCTTCTTCCGCTTCCTGCGGGATGGTAAGTCACGCTGCTTTCAGCATATCACCAGCTGTAGCAATGTCCCACTGCGGCCAGTGATACACTGAGAGCAGTGTGACTCACCGACTCGCAGGAAGTGGAAGAAGACAGGGACCGGAGAATAGGACACTGACATCGGAGCAATGGGAAGGTGAGTTAAAGTTTGTTTTGTTTCATTTTGCAGCCCAGGAACATAGGATTAATAATAGCATGCGCCATAATACTCCTTTAAGAGCATCAGGGCCTGGTACCGAGAATTTTGATGGGCCTTCAAGTGGTTGCGACACGGAAGCTGGGTTGTTAGCTAACTAGGTACGTAGCCAGGTACAAATCCACATAAATTCCACAGCACTCCAGAAAGTAATTCAAGCGTGTTTTTATTGACCCATGCTCAGAAGAGGATCCAACATTTCGACAGCGTCACACTGACTTTCTCAAGCATGAGAAAGACAGCGTGACACTGTTGAAACGTTGCATCCACTTCTGACCATGGGTCAATAAAAACACCCTTGAATCACTTTCTGAAGTGCCGTGGAATGTATGTGGATTTGGATCTAACATTCAGTCTGCGACTGGGACTGAGTTATCTGCCTGCACCCGATACTCTGATCTACTCCTGCATACGATTTGGTCATGCTGCTTCTATTGTTTGAGACAGGTAGTTAGGTAGCTAGCTAATTTAGTTGTTTGCTAGCTAGGTAGGTAGGTAACCAGGTAGCTAAATAGGCATGCAAATATCCAAAGTTGAGAAACAGCACTACCAGAAATGCACAAGAGTAGGTGCCAGCAAGCAAAACAGTCTTGGTCCAGGACTCTTAAAATACAAAAGAAAATATTTGCAGCACTCAAAATAAGATTATGGTGAAAAAGTGTAGCTTTATTCCATCCAAAGAAAGCGACGTTTCAGCTGACTCACTCAGTATTTCCAATAAATACTCTGGATTTAATTACACTTAATATGGAATTTTTGCAACGTGACATTGCTAGCCTTAAAAGCAAAGTGGGAATACTAGAGGAACAGCTTAGATCTCTTCTTTCCACTGATGATTTTGAGAATTTTTTTATTTCCAAACAAACTGCTTTTCTAACCAAGTCTCGTACTGAACAGGAAACCATTAAGTGGCAAAAATGGTATCGTGACACCACAGACTGAGAATAACCGTGTATATAACTGGGGACGCCAAGCAACTAATCGCAGAAATCAAAACACTAAATCTAGAGATCAGGATGTTGACTCTCACCCCACTACATCTAATGATGCTGCTGTTTCTAATCCTGATACTTTTTTAGATCCTCAGAATGTACCAAACGTCGACCCACCAGGAGAGGAGGGCGCAATCATCATCGGAGCTACAAGATCTCGAATTCAACGCCAAGTCAAGAACAAACAAGGGAAACTGCCATTCAAGAAACAGTAAATCCACGATCAGTGGTAAATATTTCTTCACATGTTCTGTTACCTAACCAAATTGAGTTGCTGTCATTTGGTTTAAGCTTTTGTCCATCTAACAACATTAATTGGTTCAACAATGAGTTAGACCTGATTCAATTTTTTAGAAAATTTAAATTAAAAATATGGTTTCATGACAAAACTGAATATTCTGCACCTATTGAGAAATCTGATTGTTTTATTCTATCTGACTACAATCTTAAATTACCAAGTACATTCCAGCCAGTTGTCACTTCTAGTCCTCTGGACACGTTTTTGCCAACTGGTTAAGAGTGACATGGATAATCTCAAACGTTGTTCACATGACTTTAATTTTTCCTATAATTTGACTAAAAAACATCAACAAGCACTTACAGACTTAGTCCATGACCACAACCTCGTCATCAAGCCTGTGGACAAGGGTGGCGCGGTTGTGGTCATGGACCGATCGAAATACATACAGGAGGCAATGTGCCAACTGGGGGATCTGGGCACTTACCAACCATTATCTAGTGATCCCAGATTTGAGTTTGAACGCTAAATTAAAATTATCCTAAATGATGCCTTTGCTATAGGCATTATCGATAAAGCAATTCACTCCTATTTACTAGTAACACATCCTAAAACACCTTCATTGTATTTGTTGCCCAAAATACATAAGTGTCTAAAAGATCCGCCTGGAAGGCCTATTGTGTCTGGCCATGACTCTGTGACCAGCCACATTTCTATTTTCCTTGATCAAGTGCTGCGTCCCTATACTACTAAAGCAAAATCTTTTTTACTGGACACTTCAGATTTTAAGGAAAATTGAATGCCTAACTATCCCCAATGGTGCCATTGTTGCCTCCTTAGATGTATCTAGCCTCTACACCTCTATCCCTCATGATAGAGGTGTGGAGGCTGTTAGAGAAACCATCTGTCACGATTTTTCACCACAAAAAACTGAGTTCATTCTAAGTTAATTATTTTACATTTAACGAACAGTTTTTTCTCCAAACATCTGGCACGGCAATGGGGACCAACGTGGCCCCCACATATGCCAACATTTTCATGGCCTCCCTCGAGGAGGCATCGGTCTATGTATCCCGCCACTTCGGCCTTGTGCTTCCTCGTGTGGCGAAGGAGTGCCATGGAACTGCTGGCCTTCACCGATTTTCTCAATAACATAGACCCGAACATAAAATTCACTCTTACATACTCTTCTACTTCTGTTCAGTTTTTGGATACACTGGTCATCATTGAGAACAATCTTACAACCACACTTTTTACTAAACCCACTGACAGTAACTCTATTTTACACTTTAAAAGTTGTCATTCCCGCACTATGCTAAAGTCATTACCCAAAAGTCAAATGATACGTGCAAAACGTATCATCAACTCTACAGAACATGTTGAACCCACACTTAATCGTAGGATAGATGGTTTCTCTAAAAGAGGTTATCCTAATGACTTGCTCCAAACAAGCAAGACACAGGTCTTGACACTTGACAGACAGACATTCTTTAATACATCAGCCTCCCAAACTTTAGACAAACACCTCCCCTAGAGTAGCATTTGTATCCACGTACTATAACCTCTCGGATAAAATCTCCAGAATTATATGTAAACATTGGTCTATTCTCTCTAGGAGCTACCCCGACATTCCTGAATTTTCTAATCACCCTTTGATGTCCTACCGTAGACCGAGAAATCTTGGGGATAAACTCGTGAAATCTGATGTGGCTAGAAAGAGGGGTGACACACAACAATATTTATCCATTCAACGCAAGGGTAGCTATCCATGTTGTACTTGTGTCAACTGCCATTTAATGAAAAAGGGTCCTGTTTTTCAACATCCAACTACGTTGAAGGAGCATAAACTTAAACATTAACTAACATGTATTTCCAAATTTGTGGTCTACGCTTTAATTTGCCCATGCAACCTTCTATATATAGGTGAAACCTCGCTCGAGTTTCGTACTCGATTTAATCAACATCGGTACACCATCCAAAAAAAAACGGATGGATTTACCAGTCTCTTGTCATTTCACTGAAAAAGGACATACAGAACGCGAACTCCGTTTTATGCTTATTAATCACATACCTATGCCTCAGAGGGGGGGAGATCGCATCGCCTTACTTAGGCGTTGCGAGCTACGCTGGATCTATGAACTGAATACATTACGCCCCTATGGGCTTAATGCCGATTTCACTGTGCCTCCTGACCTATTAACATAACTGTGGTCTTAAAAATGTCTGTATTACGTTTGTTAAATTTTTTTTATTAATTATTGTTTCTCTTTCTTTCCTTTTTTATAGATTACAACATGGACTAAAGAACTACACCACCAAACTTGTACTGTTATAATTGTCATTTCTATTCCGGTAATATGCCTACAACAGGGCCAATCCATCTTTACTATTTTTCTTTGGACACTGTTCACATTCTAGTTTGTAGTGCATTGCGGTTTCTGCCTCTTGACAGCCACTGTCCCTCTTAAACCGAACAAGACAACCCTGCACTCCTGACCCTAGGTTGGTGACTGCTATGTGGCCCCCACCTGGGTGTTGGTGACATGGATCCCGGCCTTCCACAGGTGTCCCGTGGTGACTGGGTGACACTGCGGGTACTAGTACGGCATTGGGACTGCTGTGGTGACCCAGCAAGGCATGCTGGTCTGGCCGCACACTATTTGCCCTTAGTTTCTCTGTATAGCAAATGGCTGCCACCATCTCTCATATACGATGCGCGCATGCGCAAACCTGTGACGTTTGCGGACGACATCTCAGGATGTGATTGGCTCAGTGTGTAAGCGCTGACTTCCGGGTTCGGCGCCGGTACATGTGGGACGCCGGTCCCTTAACAGGTTACCGAGCGAGTTGATTTTCATTGGTGAGTGTACTCCATGTCCCGCCTTGCTTGTAATCTCTTGATATTATGCACCTGCAGCACTTTATTGTATGAACTAATGTACTTTTCACTTATTGAGCATATATAATTGCTCCGGATATGTACATGCACTGGCACTTTGTACTATATGCTGTATTTTGTACTACATTATCATGTATATTTTATTCACTTTTTTGTAAATTCTTGTTAATTACTGTAATCAATGCACATGATTGTCATCCCTGTTTATACTATGCACTTTCTGCCACTCTATGCTTGAGAATGGCTGAGTGAGTCAGCTGAAACGTCACTTTCTTTGGATGGAATAAAGCTACACTTTTTCACCATAATCTTATTTTGAGTGCTGCAAATATTTTCTTTTGTAAATAGGTATGCAGCTAGATAGTGCTCACATCCCCTGTACACAGTGCCCAGGCTCGGCTGCCCCATGTGCTAGACCCCAGCACCGACCTCTCCAGCAGCTGATCGCTGCTGCCTGATGCCATCCCCTGGTGACGGGGCTGGCTGTAGAGTGGGGAGCACTAGGAAGGTCCTTCCTTTCATGCTTCTGGCCACTTCACCACTGTGCTGCCTGGGTCTGTGAATAAAATGCTGCCACCCCCCGATATAAAACAACAACAACCAAATCACCCTGTTTTCTATTATTCTATATAATAAACAGACTGGCAACACTTGGAGCCCCCAGACCAAATAAAGCAAGGGCCCTCTGCTAGAATCTACCCCTGACCCCACTTCCGCCCCACCCCTATTCCACCTAAACCCCACTCAAATAAATATATAAAGTTATAGGTAAAATGCATAGGTAAAATAATTTTCCATAGCCTTTAATGCCAGTATAAGGAGGAATATTATCACCATATATATTACCATCATACTGTTACTGACTGACCAAATACTGTATACTGCAACCAATATTACCAATAATACCAGTATACAAGGAATATTATCTCCATACATATTACTATCATACAGTTACTGACCTAATCCTGTATACTGATACCAATAATACTAATACCACCAGTATATAAGGAGGAATATTATCATTATACATATTACATCATACTGTTACTGGCCAAATCCTGTATACTGATACCAATATTACTAATACCACCACAGGGTTGTGGAAATAAAAAAAAATTAATAAATTAAAAAAACTTGTCCAAGGGACTAAAAATGGAGCCCAATCTACTTGTCCCTTGTGAAAATCTAAAAACACTTTAATGCAATCAAATATCTAAACAATTAAATAAGTAACACTAGTAACATTATATAACTAACACAGGTACGGGGGAAAGTGCTTTAATAGACGCTTCTGCTCTTCAAGGATATGATGCTGCTGTCATGACAGGTTGACTTTAATCAGTGTCAACCTCATGAGGTCTCTTATGTCCACCCACATGCCTGGTTCCACCACATGTTAGCCAGTACTGAATAGCTCTGCTGGGGTCATATTTCTCAAATTCAGGTCCTTCCATTTTAATGAGCATCAAGTCCTGCAGAAGATCCTGATGAAGTTCTAAGTGGATTTTTAACTATATTCATAGCAGAAAACATCCGTTCTGCCTCTGCTGTGGAAACACTTATAGTAAACATCATCTCCACAACCTTCAATATATTACACAAGGTAGATGGCTTTGTTGATAACACAGAGGAGTATGCAGGCAAAATGATTATTTTTTTTATTGTTGAAATTTTTCATGTGTGTCTTAAGTCCACAAAACTCTTCAAGAATAGCTTCCTTTTCCTCAGCTGAGAAAATAATATTGAAATAACTAATTAATTCCTTAACCCCTTAAGGACCGGAGGTTTTTCCGTTTTTGCATTTTCGTTTTTTGCTCCTTGCCTTTAAAAAATCATAACTCTTTCAAATTTACACCTAAAAATCCATATGATGGCTTATTGTTTGCGCCACCAATTCTACTTTGTAATGACGTCAGTCATTTTGCCCAAAAATCTATGGTGAAGCGGGAAAAAAAATCATTGTGCGACAAAATTGAAAAAAAAAACGCTGTTTTGTAACTTTTGGGGGCTTTCGTTTCTACGTAGTACATTTTTCGGTAAAAATGACACCTGATATGTATTCTGTAGGTCCATACGATTAAAATGATACCCTACTTATATAGGTTTGATTTTGTCGGACTTTTGGAAAAAATCATAACTACATGCAGGAAAATTAATACGTTTAAAATTGTCATCTTCTGACCCCTATAACTTTTTTATTTTTCCGTGTATGGGGCGGTATGAGGGCTCATTTTTTGCGCCGTGATCTGAAGTTTTTAACGGTACCATTTTTGCATTGATAGGACTTATTGATCACTTTTTATTCATTTTTAAATGATATAAAAAGTGACCAAAAATGCACTATTTTGGACTTTGGAATTTTTTTGCGCGCACGCCATTGACCGAGCGGTGTAATTAATGATATATTTTTATAATTCGGACATTTCCGCACGCGGTGATACCACATATGTTTATTTTTATTTTTATTTACACTGTGTTTTTTTTTTTATTGGAAAAGGGGGGTGATTCAAACTTTTAATAGGGGAGGAGTTAAATGATCTTTATTCACTTTTTTTTTGCAGTGTTATAGGTCCCATAGGGACCTATAACACTGCACACACTGATCTTCTATGTTGATCACTGGTTTTCATAAGAAACCAGTGATCAACGATTCTGCCGCATGACTGCTCATGCCTGGATCTCAGGCACTGAGCAGTCATTCGGCGATCGGACAGCGAGGAGGCAGGAAGGGGCCCTCCCGCTGTCCTGTCAGCTGTTCGGGATGCCGCGATTAGCCGCGGCTATCCCGAACAGCCCGACTGAGCTAGCCGGGAACTTTCACTTTCAGCCGCGCGGCTCAGCTTTGAGCGCGCGGCTAAAGGGTTAATAGCGCGCGGCGCCGCGATCGGCGCTGCGCGCTATTAGAGGCGGGTCCCGGCTTCACTATGACGCCGGGCCCGCCATGATATGACGCGGGGTTACTGTGTAACCCCGCGTTATATCAGAAGAGCAGGACCAATGACGTACCGGTACGTCATTGGTCCTTAAGGGGTTAAGGTCAGCTCTGCCATATGCATATAGTTCCTCTCTACCTTCTGGCCATGTTGTGTAGTCAAAGACATTGAATCCACGGGATGGCATAGAATCAAAAACGGAGAACCTTTCATCAATGTAACGAATAATGTTTGCAATGAGCTGTACATTACATACGCTAGCAGCTTGTGGGCACTGGCCTGACAATTGAATCTCCCACCCCTCAGTAGTTTGATCTCCAAATTTCCTCTCCTCAGGGGGGGGGGGGGTACAGTGTAAAAAACTTCATGTTTTCACCTCGCTCCAACGTCAAGCCCACCAATCTTAACACATCTTTCAACAGCAGGCTTAACGTCCAGTAACAAAAGGTCATTAGATTGAAAAAATTCTGACAGCTGAGATACAGGCTCAGGAATATCTCTCAAAATGTATAGCGTAGAGAGAAAATGTACATTTGTGATGGATTTCAGATATTTTCTTGCTTTATCTGTCCCAGCACCAACCTGACCAAGATGCAAAACAACAGTTTGCAAGTTTTGCTGCATTGCTTTTAGGGCCCTTCTTTTACTAGAAACCCATCTCACTTGCTTAATATCACTGAAGTGAACAAAACTTTCTTCAATTACATTTGCAATCTCTTTTGCATCTCTTCTCATTTTAGGGCTATTCCAATAGAACTTAAAAACCCATTTCAAAGTTTCTTCAAAACAAATAATATAAGGAGTGTTCTTTACAGCATCTAGAACCCCCAGCTGAAGCGTATGTGCTACACAGTGTACAGGCAGCAAATATGGAATGTTGTTCTTTATCAGTGCGGCTACACCACCATCATCACAGCTGCACCATCAAAGTTTACAGAGATAAGTGTTGGTCCAGGCTGTTCTGGAGACCTTAGATGTAGCATATCTAAAGACCGCTTATTTATACCCTTAATAATTGCATTCAGCACACCTGTAGCGTGTACATGCTCCACTGGTACAAGGTCTACAAATTCATTGACAACCCTGATTAGCACAGTTTCCTGTTCAATGATGGCATTATCTGTGCTGCCATCTGCAACAAAACAGATAGTCCAGAATTCAAGGTTTATCTGTTTGATGTCCTGTCGAATTACTTCCACCTCACACTTAAAGGGGTATTCCAGGCAAAACCTTTTTTTATATATATCAACTGGCTCCGGAAAGTTAAACAGATTTGTAAATTACTTCTATTAAAAAATCTTAATCCTTCCAATAGTTATTAGCTTCTGAAGTTTTCTGTCTAACTGCTCAATGATGATGCCACATCCCGGGAGCTGTGCATGATGGGAGAATATACCCATAGGAACTGCACAGCTCCCGGGACGTGAGTCATCGGAGAGCAGTTAGACAGAAAACAACAACTCAACTTCAGAAGCTAATAACTAATGGAAGGATTAAGATTTTTTAATAGAAGTAATTTTACAAATCTGTTTAACTTTCCGGAGCCAGTTGATATATAAAAAAAAGTTTTGGCCTGGAATACCCCTTTAATGAATTCAGAAGCTTTCTCACGGTTAGTGTAGTTTTTCCCTAGGTCCACACCAGCCTTTTTCATTTCTGATAGAGGCTTTCCTGGTTTTGCAATTAGGTATGCATTATTAAATAAAATCATTAACCTCTTCCTTTCTACCTCCTTGAGTTTTTGTAATGCTGTAATAATATTGGGCACTGACTGAACAGCAGAACTGGTACCACTAGACACTGTACTTGTTGAAGCCTCTGACTGCACAAGTGCTTTTTTATTTTCTTGTTTGAGCCATGAACAGCATTCCAAGTGAGCTTTGCTTGTTTCATGAGCTTTGATTGGTTCAACATGAAATTTATCACAGCCAGTCACAAATGCATTCCTTCCTGATCCAGAGTAGCTCATGGCTATAGTAGGGTATTTTAGGCAAATTTTGCAGTACATCTTTTCTTACCCTTGGCTCTCCTTTAAAACAAGCCATGGTCAGGAATCTTTCCAGTGAGGTTGAAAAGCTCTCTTTCTCTTGTCTGTATCATACTTTTTGTCTTTTGACACAGAAGTGGGAGTAGGATTTGGGCTTCTGCTCTCACAGGGACTGTGGCTCTGAGACACATTGCCTGTATCTTGTTTATTTGTTCTCTTGAATCCAAAATTAAGAAGACTTTGAGACGACATAATAATCAATCAGCGGTCACCAAAGCTGTAGTGAAACCTGTATTGATAAAGACCTGGATTTCTATTCGCGTATTTCTATTCAGTATTCCTGACCTTTTTCTTCCCTGAAAAATTGACACATACTTCAGGCCCAATGAAAAAAACAAAACACCACTTACCCCTCCATCGTTCCCCTGCAGCTTCATGCGCTCCTCTTCCCACAGCTCTTATTATTTCTGTGTGTGCAGCATTATGCAGACTCTGCACGCACAGGAAGCAGGGCTGGTTTTAGTGTGGCCCTAAGCAAAAATTAAAAGTAGGGTCCCAAATGCTAAATGCCATATATCATACCAAGAACACAGTTACATACTGTATATTTTGGTTAGTCATTATACAAAGACTAACATGACTAGGGGATTTTATAGCTGCTATGACCCCCCACCAGATCAACTATCATTTAACACCTTTATCTTAATCTTAACTTATTCCCTCCTATAAATGACACAAGACGTGTTGGTTAAACAAAGGCCACAGCAGCCCATTTATTAAAGAACATAAATAATTAATTACAACATTGTAAACCGATGTATGAACGTCATACATAACAATATAACCTGTCCTAACATTAGGATGTCTATTAGCACAGGAGAAGAACCTGAGGGGCACCGTTACCAGACCAACAGGTGATGGGATCTTCACTTGCTCCTAGCCGTAGCTCACCCGCACAGGAGCACCATTTTGTGAAGCCCACCAACCTGAATTCCACCTTCGGGCTGGGAACCGCTCCCAGCCCACCTCCACACCATCCAACATACCATGCCCATCCACTGGTGCCTCCCCAGATTCCTCTCCTGACCCCGCCACTGTGACAAAAATAAGGGCGGGCGGGCGGGACACTTCTTCAGCCACGCAGATTGTGGCCCCCGCACAAATCCCCTCTCCTATATACCCTCCTTAACTCCTCCCTACTCCCTCACTAAAAGCCCGCGCTTCCCTAGCTCCCTCCTCTAACCTCCTCACATTTAACCCCTACCTGCCCACATAATACCCCTGTGATGGGGCCCCTCCGTTCCCATTTTGTCCCCTCCAGGGCTTTCTTGACTAGGGGATATTATAGCTGCTATGACCCCCCACCAGATCAACTATCATTTAACACCTTTATCTTAATCTTAACTTATTCCCTCCTATAAATGACACAAGACATGTGTTGGTTAAACAAAGGCCACAGCAGCCCATTTATTAAATAACATAAATAATCAATTACAACATTGTAAACCGATGTATGAACGTCATACATAATATAACCTGTCCTAACATTAGGATGTCTATTAGCACAGGAGAAGAACCTGGCACATGCAAAGCGACAACATGTGAATTAAGCTCCAAACCCTGTAGCACCAGGTGACGCAGCAGCGTAACCACCGGCGGAGAATTCGCCGTCTGATTATTGATGGCCTGTACCACCTCCATGTTATCGCAATGAAAGCAAACCTTCCTATTGCGAAACAAGTCCCCCCACACCTCCAGCGCCACCACAATCGGAAACAATTCAAGCAAAGCCAAGTTCCGCGTCAAACCAGCCACCCGCCAGACCTCCGGCCACTGACCCACACACCATTGACCCTGCAAATAGGCCCCAAAACTGCAACCGCCCGCCGCGTCGGTAAACAACTCCAAATCCCAATTAGAAACCGGGCAACCCATCACCACCGACCGACCGTTGTACCTGCCCAAAAACTCCTGCCAAACCCGCAAATCCGCCCTCAAGTCTGCCGACAACCTGACATAGTGGGTAGGCCGCGAAACCCCCGCAGTAGCCGCCGCCAGCCGCCGACAAAAAACCCTCCCCATAGGCATGATCCTGCAGGCAAAATTGAGACGACCCAGTAGTGACTGGACCTCCCGCAACTGCAATTTCTTAACCCTGCATGCCCTATCGGCCTCCCCTGTCAGCTCACTCAGCTTCTCATCTGGCAGTCGACACTCCATCGCCACGGTATTAATAATGATCCCCAGAAACTTAACCGCCGTAGACGGGCCCTCCGTCTTGTCTGGCGCCAACGGGACGCCAAACCACGTTGCGACCCGCTCCATCTCCTGCAACAGCACCGCACAGACCCTAGACCCAGCCGGGCCCAAAAAAAGAAAATCGTCCAAGTAGTGCAACACCGAGTCCAACTGAGACTCCCGCCGCACCACCCACTCTAAAAACGAACTAAACTTTTCAAAAAATGCACACGAGATAGAACAACCCATGGGCAAACAAAGGTCAACGAAAAAACGATCACCTAAACAACAACCCAACAAGTAAAAACTGTCAGGATGAACAGGCAGCAGGCGAAAAGCTGCCTCTATGTCTGTTTTCGCCAATAAAGCCCCCTGCCCAAAACGCCGCACCCACACTAACGCAGCGTTGAAGGAAGTGTACGACACCGCACACAAAGCCGGGTCAATGCCGTCATTCACCGACCCCCCTTCAGGGTGAGAGAGATGGTGAATGAGGCGAAACTTGCCAGGCTCCTTTTTGGGCACCAAGCCCAAAGGCGACACCCGCAATCCCTCAATAGGAGGGCCACCAAAGCCAGCCATCCTCCCCAGCTCCACCTCGCGCAAAAGCTTTTCTTCCACAAGCTCCGGACGGGCCCGTGCTGAAACCAAATTCCGCACCAGCCCCCCCGAACCCGCCGACCCGGAAAAAGGGATCCGAAAACCCTCCGCAAAACCCAAGCGCAACAGCTCCGCCGCCTCCCTATTTGGGTAAAGCGCGAGGAAAGGCAACATCCTTTCCACCTGCACCGGCGTCACCCCTCTTCTGGTCAGCCTCTCCCTGCTTACTCTTCCCCCGCTGGAAACAGCGTGACAAACAGTGTCCCCCACCCCCGCAACCGGAGCATTCGTGCTTGAACCGGCAATCCGCCCCGAACTTGCAGCTCCCTTCGTTAAACTGACAACAAACCCCACGCCCGGCCCCCCCTGACCCCAAACCCGAACCCCCGACACCGTCCCGAAAGGACTGCGGCCTGGTCCCGCTACGAGGAGCCGCCATCAGCCGCATCCACAAACCGATATCCTTATGCTCCCAACGCAGATCCGGACGCACCGCCATGCGTTGCCGGAACTGCTCATCGTACCGAAGCCACGCCGAGCCCCCATAAACCCGATACGCCTCCCCCACCGCATCCATGTAGCAGAAGAGACCGGAACAGGACTCCGGCGCCTTCTCACCCACCACGCTAGCCAAAATGGCGAAGGCCTGAAGCCAATTGGAGAACGTCCGCGGCATCAGTCGATACCGCCGACGCTCTTCCTCCTCCACCTTTTCCAGCTGCTTAGACTCGTCCGGCCGGACCCTGTCCAAGTTGAACTTATGCAGCGGCAGGAGCGAAAAAATGTCGACATACTGCAGCTTCCAAATTTTTTCCCTGACCTCCGTCTTGAGATGAGCGCCCAATGGGCCCTCAAAACAAACATAAATCTCCCCCCTAGCCGCATCTGCGAGCCGGACCCCTCCCCCAGAGCCCGACGCTGCCACTACCGGGGCCCCCACCGACGAGCCCGACCCAGTCCCCCCAACCGGACCTAACACCCCAGCACCCCCCCCCAGCCTGCTGCACCCCCCCAGCCCCCCAAACAGGTACCGGAGACACCTGGGAATCCCCCGCCCCCAGACCACTCCCCCGCAGTAAAGCATGCAAGCCATTAAAAAACTATTGTAAATCGCCCCCCCCCCCCAAACTGGAGACAGTGGTAGACTCACCCGACCTCACCGGCTCGGAACCAGCGGCCGTAACTCCAGAAGAAGGGTGACTCTGGACATCACGGGTTGCAGGCACATCGACCAAGGAGAGGACCGGGAGGACCCCGTCCGACGACTCCGCAGCAGCAGAATTCGCCCCACCAGCGGCTTGGACGGACAGTGGCGGCGACCGGACCCCGCTGACGCCAACACCCGCTACAACCCCGGAGGGGAGCAGGGGACAAGACAGCGGGTCCAGGGTCTCTGTAGATTCTCCAGCCAGCAGCAGGAGATCATCCTCACTGACCTCACTGAGAGCAGCCTCGATCTCATCTCCTCCCAGAAGCACCGCCCCCCTGCCGGCAGCAGCAGCAGGGGACACTGCAGAACCAGCCCTCCTGCTCCCCCTGGAAGAGGAAGCAGAGGGCGCAGCATGAATCACGGCTCGGGCAGCAACTAGGCCTGCAGGAGACTGCCCCCCCGACTGAGGGGCAGAGGAAGCAGCAGCTCCGGATCTCCGCCGGGCCCGCCCTCCAGAGCGGGCCGCACCACGCGCCGGTCCCTCACTGAGGCCCTGGGACGCGCCGACAGCACGCCCCGCACCGCTCCTCACAACAGGCCGACCGAGGGGTGCCTGCCCGGACCGCCCCCCGCCCCGGACCCACGGCAGGAAGCGGCCGGAGAAGGACTCACCCGTTGGCGCCTGGGAATAGGGGAAGCTACAGGTGACAGGCGCTCCAGCGGGCGAGAGCGCCGGCCGCTAGAACGGGGCCCGGACTCCCCCGCCGAAAGCACCGGAGAGGCGGTGAGGGATGGGAGCACGTCCTCCAGCCACTGGGAGCCGCACCGGAGGACCTCATCCTGCACGCGCCGCAGAATCGCCTCCATGTCTGCCATGGCACAGGTAGGGACACTTCTTCAGTCACGCAGATTGTGGCCCCCGCACAAATCCCCTCTCCTATATACCCTCCTTAACTCATCCCTACTCCCTCACTAAAAGCCCGCGCTTCCCTAGCTCCCTCCTCTAACCTCCTCACATTTAACCCCTACCTGCCCGCATAATACCCCTGTCATGGGTCCCCTCCGTTCCCATTCTGTCCCCTCCAGGGCTTTCTCTACCAATAATATCATTTTATGAAGCCCTAATTATACAACTACACCAGAAACACTACCATTACCAACAAACTGTGACTAATAGTGGGTTATGAAAAGAAAGCTAGGCAGGCATAACTGTGACAAATAAATGGCAACACATTTTAAATACATTATTACAGAGCAGGGAGGGGAAAATGTCTGTAAGGTTGCACATTTAAACAAAAGGCAAGGGTCAAAAAATATGAAAAAAAAAAAAAAAAAGGAAACAGCACTCACCAATGTCAAATATTTAGTGTTGCTTAGATTAACACAAATTCCTAGGCACAAAGTTCGTGTTCAGCATAAAAGCTGGCTGACCTGCAAGGAGAGCCTGATGAATCATTTCGCAATTTACCCACTTTCTATAATGTTAGAGTACCTAAAACCACAACATTCCTTTGCAGAATCTGCCAAACAAATATTTAGGCTCTGTACTTTTCTGTATCTTCCCCAACCTACACAAATTTCCCACACATAAAGCCCAAAATGTTAATAATGTGGCCCATGATGTCCCATAAAGTACAGTACCCCCTTTTGTGCCCATTACAGTGAGTGTGTATGTATATACCTCAATTACATAGGTAGGTTGTCCCCCTATTAAGTAGGAAGGCCTTCCTCATTAAAGGGGTTATCCAGCACGCTGTGGCACTGACTCTCCTGGTCCCCTCTCATCACAGCTACTTCCTAATTCCTAGTAATATTAAGGAGACGATGCAAGTGCCAATTCAGCCAGTCACTGCTGTGGCCGTCAGTAACGGTGATGAGAGGGGACGAGGAGAGTCAGTGCCACAGCGTGCTGGACAACCCCTTTAATGAGGAAGGCCTTCCTACTTAATAGGGGGGGGGGGGACAACCTACCTATGTAATTGAGGGATCTACCTACACACTCACTGTAAGGTATGTCCCCTATTAAATAATGTCCCAGAGAGATATGTGCCCCCAGTTGATAGAAAGGGTGGGCTCCCCCAGTAGGCAGACAAAGCCCCAGATAGATATGACTCCCATATGAAGACAGGCCCCCAGATAGCTATGACCCCCATCAGGTAGGGTTCCCCCATATGAAGACAGGCCCCCAGATAGCTATGACCCCCATCAGGTAGGGTTCCCCCATATGAAGACAGGCCCCCAGATAGCTATGACCCCCATCAGGTAGGGCTCCCCATATGAAGACAGGCCTCCCAGACAGATATGACCCCCGTCAGGTAGGGCTCCCCCATATGAAGACAGCTCCCCCCCAGATAGCTATGACCCCCATCAGGTAGGGCTCCCCATATGAAGACAGGCCTCCCAGACAGATATGACCCCCGTCAGGTAGGGCTCCCCCATATGAAGACAGCTCCCCCCCAGATAGCTATGACCCCCATCAGGTAGGGCTCCCCCATATGAAGACAGGCCCCCCAGATAGATATGACCCCAATTGGGTATGGCTCCAAAGTAGGTATAGAGGCCCCAGATAGATATGACCCCCATCATTGATGGGGATCATATCTATCTGGGGGCCTGTCTAGATACTGGGGAGCCCTACCTGATGATCAGGTAGGGTTTCCCAATAGGTTTATCTAGGCCCTCAGCTGGATATTACCCCCGGTATTTAAACAATTATGCCCCCTAAGAATATAGGTTTTGCCCCTGGTGATCGGGCAGGTCCTCATATTATCAAGACTTTCTTGCGGGGATGCGCGCGATAGCTGACGTCATCACAGGTGCCGCACGGGACGTCAGCGTCCAGACGTCCTGAGCTACGTATGTGATGACGCGCATCCCCACAAGGAAGTCTAGTTATAGACTGCTGCAGTACAGTAACAGTGTGAGCGGACCTGTGTGAATTCTTCAGGCACTTAGCGCTGCTTGCCCGAAGCCGGGCTAAATGCCTGAAGAAATCACCTGCCCGGTGTCCGGAACTGCTTGTCCCGGGCGTCGGGTGATAGGAATTCCACATCCCTGTACCAGTATATAAGGAGGAATATTATCACCATACATATTACATCATACTGTTACTGACCAAATCCTGTATACTGAGACCAATAATACCAGTATATAAAGGAGGAATATTATCACCATACATATTGCCAAATCCTGTATACTAAGACCAATATTACCAATCACCATATATATTACCATTATACTGTTACTGACCAAATCCAGAGTACCGGACCAATATCATCTATATTATCAATAATAACAGTATACATGAAAACAATTAGACCACCACACAAAGACTGAATAATATCACAATATTGAGTAAAAACCACTATACACAGACTAACAATACCAAAAAATATCAGTATGCAAATACAAATGTCAAATAATACCAGCGCATCAGGAACACACTATACATCACACAGTGACTGACTGATACACCGAACTGTTAATGAATAAAAAACTGTACACAGACTGGTATTACTCCATACAGTGCCCATATAGAAGTAGATAACAGCTGTACACAGGACCTATATATCATATAAGTGATTAAATACAGTATCATATAGGTATATACCAGCTGTGCTCAGGATCTGTATACCATATGTAAGGGATTAAAGTTACATCTAGGGACTCACAGGTGACATCTTTTCTGATAGTGGCATTGTCACAATACTGGTGGATACTGCTGGAGACCAATAGCAAACACTAGGCCAAAATGCAGGAGACTTGCACAGGAGTAGCAGGAAGATAAGATCCAGGCGAAGTATCAGTAGGAGACTTTATAATCCGTCAGCAGGTACACAGGGTTAACCGCAAGTGGAGGAACAGACCCGAGAGCAGGTTCCAGGCTAGAGGACTGTACAAGCAGGAACACAGACACAATACTCAAGCACTGAGCAACAGGCCTGAGGGGTTTATATATCAGACAGGAAGCAAGATGGCACCCGGCTGAGACACAATCCACCATCTTGACTGAGGGAAAACTTAAGGGAAAACCAGTCCAAACTAAACAGGCATAGCAAGGCTATTCCTGACATTACTCCCACCTCAACAGCGGCCTCTGGATGTGACCTGCCACGGCCTCCCAGGATGTCTTTGATTAAACTGTTTGATCATTCGGGTAGCATTAATATTACTCACAGGTTCCCAAGAATTTTCTTCAGGCCCATAACCTTGCCACTTAACGAGGTACTGTAGTTGGTTCCTGAAAATTCTAGAGTCCAAGATTTCTTCTACAATAAACTGTTCTTGCCCATCTACCTCCACTGCATCAGGAGGAGAAGGAATACGTTCTGGAAAAGGGTTGAACAAAACAGGTTTTAACAGAGACATGAAAAATAGGATGAATCTTCATGGATCGTGGGAGTTGGATCCGAAAAGCTACTGGACTAAAAATCTGGATAATCTTATAGGGCCCAATAAACTTCTGTCCCAGTTTTGGAGAAGGCACCTTAAGTTTCAAATTTCTGCTGGCCTACGAAATTTATCTGCCGCCTTCTTGTAATTTTCTTGAGCCTTCTCTAATGTTGTTTTGATTAGTTCCAAATTTTGCTGTAACTTAGAGATCCTTTCCGCAACTGCAGGCATAGGTGAAACAGCAGGGAATTTGGGTAGAATATTTGGGTGATATCCCAAATTCGCAAAAAAAAGGAGTTTGCTTAGTGGAGGCATTTTGGGAGTTATTATAGGAAAACTCAGCCACCGGGAGCAGATCGACCCAATCATCTTGTAAATGACAGATAAAGCATCGCAAGTACTGTTCCAGGGTCTGATTTGTGCGCTCAGTTTGTCCATTAGATTGTAGGTGAAAGGCGGTTGATAAGTTAACCTCAATATCAAGTGCTTAACAAAAACTCTGCCAAAATTTTGATGCAAACTGTACCCCACAATCCGAGATAACTTCATCAGGAACTCCATGAAAACTTAATACATTCTGAACTACAAGGTCAGCAGTGTCTTTAGTGGAAGGTATGCCGGTACATGGAATGAAGTGTGCAGCCTTGGTGAGCCGGTCAACTACTACCAGAATTGTATTTTTTCCCTTAGAGGTAGGTAGATCTACAATAAAGTCCATGGAAATGGAACCCCAGGGACGAGAGGGGATCGGCAAAGGCTGTAACAAACCCAATGGTGAAGAACGTGGAGTCTTGCATCTAGCACAAACGTCACATGACAATACATATTTTCTTACGTCCTGTTGATAATTGGGCCACCAAAAGAGACGAGATAGGAATTCCTGTATCTTCTGCACTCCCTTGTGCCCAGCAATCTTAGAATCATGGGCAAGTTTTAGAATTTTCAATCTTACTGTTTCAGGTATATATAGCTGCTGCCCGTGGATCCACATCTTGTTCTGAAGCGTTAAATGCACCTCATCAGGTGTTTGAGACAGCAAGGAATCTGTGTTATAGGCCTCTTTTATCTCTTCCAGCAAGTCCTTATTATGGATTACTCCCACGAAATTAGACTCAGAAACAATAGTTTTGGGTGGAATAATAGAAGTAGAATCATTGTAAAAAATTCTAGATAGAGCATCCGCTTTACCATTTCGGGAACCAGGCCGGTATGAGATTACAAAGTTGAATTGGTTGCGAAAGACTCCAATGAGCCTGGTGGGGAGAAAGCCTGGCGGGGAGATAGACACTTGGCAGATCTAACAAATTCCAAGTTACGGTGATCGGTTAGAACAATTATTTGCTGTGAGGTTCCTTGAAGATGATGCCTCCATTCCTTCAAAGCTGCAATAATGGCCAACAGTTGTTTATTCCCCACATCATAGTTCTTCTCAGCGGGTGATAAACATCGGGAGAAAAAGGCACAGGGATGCAATAAACCCTTGTTTCCTGTTCTCTGCAACAGAATAGCCCCTATAGAACAGTCTGAAGCATCTACTTCCACAATGAAGGCACAATCTTGGTCAGGATGAATTAACACTGGGGCTGTAGTGAACTTAGACTTTAGGAGAAAAAAGGATTCTTGTGCTTGAGAAGACCAGGCAAAGGCATTTCTTTTCTTAGTCAACTGCGTAATTCCTAATAAAACGTCTATAGAAATTGGCAAAACCTATGAAACGTTGAACATCACGTTGAACATCGGCCAGTCTACTATTGCTTTAATCTTGCTAGAGTCCATGTGTAGACCACGGGGTGAAATTATATAACCCAGAAATTGGATTTCAGTATGATGAAATTCACATTTTTCAATTTTAATGTAGAGTTGGATCTCCCTTAAACGGTCCAGAATCAGTTTCACATGTCTCTGATGTTCTTCCATAGAGTTGGAGAAAATTAAGATATCATCCAAATAGATAACTACAAACTGATCCAAAAGGTCTCTGAAGATATCATTGACGAGATGTTGGAAGGTAGCAGGGGCGTTGCAAAGACCAAATGGCATAACAAGATTTTCAAAATGTCCATAACGTGGCCTAAACGCTGTCTTCCATTCATCTCCGGATCTTATGCGGACCAAGTTATAAGCGCCACGCAGGTCTAACTTGGTGAACACCTTTGAATGTCGCACTCTCTCCAAGAGCTCTGGAATCAGTGGTAGAGGGTAGCGGTTCTTAATTGTAACTTTGTTAAGTTCCCTGTAATCAATGCAAGGTCTTAGAGAACCATCCTTCTTTTTGACAAAGAATATGGGAGCCCCTGCAGGTGAGGAGGATGGGCGGATGAACCCCTTAGTCAGATTTTCTTCTATGTAGTCCTTGAGGGCTTTTAGTTCAGGGTCTGCCAAAGGGTAAATTTGTCCAAAGGGTATAGGGGCACCAGGAAGCAATTCTATGGGGCAGTCATAAGATTGATGTGGGAGAAGCTTGTCTGCATTTTGTTTCTCGCACACGTCCGCATAATCCTTATATACAGAGGGTAATTCTACCATTTTATTATCTTCAACTGGTTCTTTAGAATCTTGTTCAGAGTGCTCTGTCAAAAGACCATTCTCCCCACGGAAACTTATTTCTTTAGTTTCCCAGTTTATGACAGGATTCTGTGCTTGCAACCATGGTAGGCATAAAATAACAGGAAAATGTGGAGACGAGATCAACAGGAATGAAAGGACTTCACGGTGCTGGGGTATTATAATGATCTCAAGTGGTTCCGTCTCTTGATCCACAGGCCCAGAGCTCAGTGAAGATCCATCTACGGTTTCCATTACCATGAGTAAGAGCTTTTTGTTAAATCTGACCCCATGCTTTTGGGCAAAAGAAAGGTCGATGACATTGCCACTAGCCCCAGAGTCCACCATAGCAGAGGTAGAAATCCACTGAGAATTAGTCAGAAACTTAATAGGAAGAAGGCAGTAGGAATCTTTATTTTCTTTCTTAATATGAGGGGCCACCAATGAGATGGAATGGATAGCTGCTTTCTCTGATAATTCTGTTTCAGAAACAATTGATTCCCCGTCCACAAAGTCAGGATCCGTAATGGCTGCCACCAATCTCCAAGGAAGTCTAGGGCAGTTGATAAGAAAGTGATCAGATTTTCCGCAGTAGAAGCATAAACTTTCCCGGAATCTATGCTCTCTTCTGTCAACGCTTTCACACCTTAGTATGGAATCTTCTTGCATCGGCTCACTTCCCGATTCCCTTTGAATCTTTCCTTGGGGTTCCTTAGAGATAGTGAAGGGGAAAGAAGGGTACTGCTTAGTATCAAAATTCAAGGTAGCCCATTTCTCTTGTTGTCGTTCAGACAGTCGGGTGTCAATCCTAATACAATGATTAATAAAGGCGTCTAAGCCTAAAGGGGCCTCTACACGGGCAAGTTCATCTTTTAATGCGCTGGAGAGTCCTTTCCTAAAAAAAGACATTTTCGCTGCGTCATTCCAATCAGTGTCGATAGCCCACCTCTTGAACTCCATCACATACTCGGTGACGGGGCGTCTGCCTTGGCGCAATGCTAATAGTGCTGCTTCAGCCGTAGCACCTCGATTAGGGTCATCAAACATTTGACTCATGGCGTTGATTAAATCTTCAAGGTTGTTCAGCTGGGGGTCTTGGGTCTCAATCAGTGGACTAGCCCAGGCAATGACTTTATGTGTCAGCAGCATAATGATACACAGGACTTTAGACCGGTCAATAGGAAACTGGGTTGAATTTGCATCAAAGTATAGCCTACATTGATTCAGGAATTCCCGTAATTTGTTGCGGTCACCGCCAAATCTGAACGGCGGCAACTTAGGACTCATAACAGGCACGGAAGTAGATGGTACAAAAGCTTGAGCCTCCAAGTGGGCTATCCGGTCAGATAATGTCTGCACCGTCCCACGTAGCTCTTGAATTGTTTGTCCATAAATGTGGACGTTGTGAGAAGTCTGTCCTTCAAAGGCATCATATTTGTATTTCAGCACCTGCATCTCGGTGTGCATATTAGCCAGAGTAGTCTGTAGCTGCTTAATGCGAACCTCCGAACTCCCAGTCCCAGCGGACTCCATTTTAGGCTTGAGTATCTTGTCACAATACTGGTGGATACTGCTGGAGACCAATGGCAGAGACTAGGCCAAAATGCAGGAGACTTGCACAGGAGTAGCAGGAAGATAAGCGGAGATCCAGGCGAAGTATCAGGAGGAGACTTGATAATCCGTCAGCAGGTACACAAGGTTAGCAGGGTTAACCGCAAGTGGAGGAACAGACCCGAGAGCAATTTCCAGGCTAGAGGACTGTACAAGCAGGAACACAGACACAATACTCAAGCACTGAGTAACAGGCCAGAGGGGTTTATATATCAGACAGGAAGCAATATGGCACCTGGCTGAGACACAATCCACCATCTTGACTGAGGGAAAACTTAAGGGAAAACCAGTCCAAACTAAACAGGCATAGCAAGGCTATTCCTGAGAGGCGTCCTCTTTCCTTTTCCTTCCCATCCAGCTCAGACCGCAATGACGACTTCTTCCAGCCAAAACTCATCTTCTGAACTGTTAAAATGACCCCCCCTGGTTACCGCCACAGTAAAAGTGGGAAGGATAGTAGGTCCCCTGTTAAGTAGGTATATGCCCCCACAATAGGCAGGTAGTTCCACCATTAGGTAGTTATGTCCCACAGTAGTTAGATACAGTGGGGATCAAAAGTTTGGGCACCCCAGGTAAATAATTTGTATTAAGGTGCATAAAGAAGCCAAGGAAAGATGGAAAAATCTCCAAAAGGCATCAAATTACAGATTAAACATTCTTATAATATGTCAACAAAAGTTAGATTTTATTTCCATCATTTACACTTTCAAAATAACAGAAAACAAAAAAATGGCGTCTGCAAAAGTTTGGGCACCCTGCAGAATTTATAGCATGCACTGCCCCCTTTGCAAAGCTGAGACCTGCCAGTGTCATGGATTGTTCTCAATCATCATCTGGGAAGACCAGGTGATGTCAATCTCAAAGGTTTTAAATGCCCAGACTCATCTGACTTTGCCCCAACAATCAGCACCATGGGTTCTTCTAAGCAGTTGTCTAGAAATCTAAAACTGAAAATAGTTGACGCTCACAAAGCTGGAGAAGGCTATAAGAAGATAGCAAAACGTTTTCAGATGTCAATATGCTCTGTTCGGAATGTAATTAAGAAATGGCAGTCATCAGGAACAGTGGAAGTTAAAGCAAGATCTGGAAGACCAAGAAAAATATCAGACAGAACAGCTCGCAGGATTGTGAGAAAAACAATTCAAAACCCACGTTTGACTGCACAATCCCTCCAGGTACCAACCCATAAGCAGGTATGTCCTCAGGCAGGTAGTCTCTCCCCAATAGGTAAATACATCCTTAGGTAGCTAAATCAACCCCCCCCCCCAAGTTGATAAATATGGCAGTAGGTAGGTAGGTAACCAGGTAGATAGGTAAGTTGTTAGCTAGGTAGATAGCTAGGTTGTTGACTTTGTAGGTAGGTTGCTAGCTAGGCATGTTCTTATCTAATTAGGTAGGTAGCTATCAATGTAGGTTAGCTACCTAGCAAGGTAGATACACAGGTAGTTAGGAAGCTAGGTATGTAGGTTGTTGAAGTAGGTGGGTAGCCAGGTAAGTAGCCACCCAGGAAGGTAGCTTGCTAGGTAGGTAGACAGCCAGGTATGTATGTAGCTAGGTAGGTTGACAGGTAGGTTGGTAGCCAGGAAGGTAGCTGCCTAGGTAGGCTATTAACTTGCTAGGTAGATAATCAGGTAGAAAGCTAGCTAGGTTGGTAGACAGCCAGGTAGCTAGAAAGATAGTCAGGTAGGTAGGCAGCTAGCTAGGTAGGTGGATAGCCAGGTAAGTAGATTTGTAGGTAAAAAGCCAGGTATGTGGGTTGGTGGTTGGGTAAGTAGACAGCCAGGAAGGTAGACAGCAAGGTGAGTAGTTGGGTGAGTCGGTAGCTAGCTAGCTAATTAGGTAGATAGACAGCAAGGTGGGTAAATGGGTAGGTAGGTGGGTAGCTAGGTATACAGCTAGTCAGGTATGTAGTAAGGTAGACAGCCATGTAGGTAGATATCTAGGTAGGTTGTTACCCAGATAGGAAGATAGCTAGGTAAGTAGACAGCCAGCTAGCCACACGTTAAATAGATAGGTATCCAGGTAGGAAACATTAAAAACGGCACTTCAAAAGTTGCAAGCAGGAATCAAAAACAGCGCTGATCCAAACAGTCAGGGATGTGAAGATAAAAGCAGTATTTACTCCAAAGACATGCTATGCATTTCACTGCGAATGGGCAGCTTCATCGGGCATCTAGGTAGGAAGGTAGCTAGCTAGGTAGATACGTAGACAGCAAGGTAGGTAGGTTGGTAGGTAGACAGCCAAGTGGGTAGGTAGGTAGGTGGGTGGGTAGGTAGACAGCCAGGCAGGAAGGTAGGTAGACAACAGATAGTTAGGTAGGTGGTTAGGTAGGTACACAGCCAGGTAGGTAGGAAGGTAGATAACTAGACAGATAGGTAGAAAGACAGACATGTAGCTAGATAGTTACATACTTTATAAGTTTGAAAAAAGACCAGAGTCCATCAAGTTCATCATGTTATTACTCTCCAGAAATGCATCCAGGCCCCTTTTGAACTCTCTTACTGAGTTCACCATGACCACCTCCTCTGTAAGAGAATTCCACAGTCTCACTGCTCTTACAGTAAAGAACCCCCATCTGTGCTGGTGTAGAAACCTTCTTTCCTCTAAACGTAGAGGATGCCCTCTTGTTATAGATACAGTCCTGGGTATAAATATATTATGGGAGAGATCTCTGTACTGCCCCCTGATATATTTATACATAGTTAATTAGGTCGCCCCTAAGCCTTCTTTTTTCTAAACTAAATAACCCTCATTCTGATAATCTTTCTGGGTACTGTAGTCCTCACATTCCCCTTATTACTTTGGTTGCCCATTTTTGAACCCTCTCCAGCTCCACTGTATCTTTCTTGTACACTGGTGCCCAGTACTGTACACAGTATTCCATGTGTGGTCTGACTAGTAATTTGTAAGCGGGAGAATTATTTCCTTGTTGTGGGCATCTATGCCCCTATCGATGCACCCCATGATTTCATTTGCCTTGGCAGCAGCTGCCTGACACTGGTCACTACAGCTAAATTTACTGTTAATTAAGACTCCTAAATCCTTTTCCATGTCAGTCGTCCCAAGTGTTCTCCCAGTTAAAACATAATCCCAGCCTGGATTTTTCCAGGCATTACCTCATATTTATCAGTGTTGAACCTCATCTGCCATTTCCCAGCCCAAACCTCCAACCTATACAGATCCTTTTGTAACAGTGCACTGTCCTCTATTGTGTTTACCATTTTACAGAGTTTAGTATCATCTGCAAAGATTGCTACTTTGCTATACTGTCCCTCGACAAGGTCATTAATAAATATCTAAAATAGAATAGGACCCAAGACTGACCCCAGTGGTACCCACTAGTAACAGTCACCCAATCAGAATAAGTTAGATTAATAAACACCCTCTGTTTCCTATCAGAGACAGTTACTTACCCACTTGCATACATTTTCCCCCAGCCCAAGCATTCTCATTTTATGTACCAATCTTTTATGTGGCACCATATCAAATGCTTTGGAAAAATCAAGATATACGACATCCAGCAATTCCCCTGGTCCAGTCTGGAGCTCACCTCCTCATAAAAGCTGATCAGGTTAGTTTGACAGGACTGATCCCTTATAAACTCATGCTGAAATGGAGTAATACATTTATTTTTATTTTTAACAAGATACTCCAAAATAGCATCTCTCAGAAAATTCTCAATCAATTTACATACAACTAAGGTTAAACTAACAGGCCTGTAATTCCCGGGGCCCCTTTATGACCCCTTTTTAAATATTGGCACAACATTTGCTATGCGTCAGTCCTGAGGAACTGTCCCTGTCACTAGAGTCCTTGAACATAAGAAATAGGGGTCTGTCTATTACTTTAACTCCCTTAGAACACGGGGGTGAATACCATCTGGACTCTATTATTAGGGGGACAGACAGGGCGATCTCTCACAAAGACCGGGATTGCGGAACAGTGTGTTGTCTTCCTGGCACTCCAGTTCAGCACATCGCGGATCGGGTTGACAGTTTGCTGTGTGGGGCTAGAGAAGACCCAGTAGTCATGGTACACATTGGCACCAATGCCAAAGTAAGAGGTAGGTGGAGTGTCCTTAAAAATCATTTCAGGGACTTAGGCCACAAGCTTAAGGAAAGGACTTTCAAGGTAGTATTTTCTGAAATATTACTTGTACCATGAGCCACACCAGAGAGGCAGCGGGAGATTAGGGAGGGAAACATGTGGCTCAGAAGCTGGTGTAGGAAGGAGGGGTTTGGGTTCATGGAGAACTTGGCCAACTTCTACCGTAGGGATGGGTTGCACCTCAATCGGGAGGGTGCAGCTGTGCTTGGGAACAAGATGACCAGAAGGGTGGTGAATGTGTTTAAACTAAGGAAATGGGGGAAGGGAATCTACAACATAGAGGAGGAAGATAGTGTAGTTAGAGAGAGGGGGGACCTATTATTGTATCTGGGGGTGGAGCGGAGGGAGGGGGTAGAATAGTTAATAGAGATAAGCTTCATAGAAAAAAAAAAAAACATACACCATTGAATTGCATGTTGACTAATGCCAGAAGTTTGACGAATAAAATTGGAGCTGATAATGTCTGAGGAAAATATGACATAGTTGGTACAATAAAGGGGGACTTTTAACTATCCTGATATAAACTGGCAGACTGAGACCTGTGAATCTCATAAAGAAAACAGATTTCTCACTATAGCTAAAGACACTTATCTGTCCCAAATGGTGCAGGATCCGACCAAAGGGGGGCACCTTACTGGACTTAATATTAACCCTTTCAGGACTCAGGGTTTTTCCACTTTCGTTTTTTCCTCCTCACCTTCTAAAAATCATAACGCTTTCAGTTTTCCACCTACAGACCAATATGAGGGCGTGTTGTACACGCTACCTATTTTACTTAGCAATGACATCAGTGATTTCTTTTTTTTTTCCCAACTGTAATTTTTATTAAAGAGTTTTTCATAGACATAAATTCAAAAACAAAGAAAACAAGTGGTATTGGGCCGAAGCCCAAAACCATCAGCAAAATGCAATGATATCACAGGGGCCGGAGACCAATAACAATTATCAGAACAGAGATTGCAGAAATTAAGCAAAAAGTAATGCGCAGGCAGGCTATTAAAGTCACGGAAGAACTGGAGATGGCCTCCGGTACAAAACTATGAGGCTTCTAAAATCGCAACTGAAAACAGTAAGTGGCCCACATCGGGCTGCCACACACCACGAAACACAGACAACAACACAATAAGACCCACAGACAAGGGAGTGGGGTCGGGCGGAGGGTACAACTACATCAGCCCAGCAGAAAAGGCCCCTAGATCCCCACTCCCGCACCATAGCAGAAGACATACCAGAAGGAAAGTCAGGATGGTAAAGGAAGGAATGCAGAGGGGAAGAAGGGGTAAACAGTCAGAATTTCACAGAGCAATATCCCCAAACATATTTAGAGAATACCATGGGGCCCAGTAGAGGAGAAGAAGAGACAGTAGAAGCCGGGGGAGACCAGAGAAGGGTGTTTGGATGCATGGGAGCCAACCAGAGCTTTTCCAGCTCCATCCAACGACTGTAGTCATGGTAAGAGGACCATGCTGCAAGATGGTGCAAATGGGCAGCCCAATATTATTTAACCCCTTAAGGACCAAGGGCGCACAGGTACGCCTTTGGTCCCTGGTACTTAAGGACCAAGGGCGTACCTGTATGCCCGTGGGAATTTCGGTCCCTGCCGCGCGCCGTGCGGGGACCGGACCGGGGTGACTGCTGATATCGATCAGCAAGCACCCCGCGCCAATGCCCAGGGGGGTCATCAGACCCCCCCATGTAGGCGATTACCGAAAATCGCAAGTGAATTCACACTTGCGATTTTCAGCTATTCCGGTGATGACCCGCTGACCCGGAGATACAAGGTGATCGGGGGTGTAGGATACACCCCCTATCACCCTCTGTATCTATGGGGAGGTGGCAATTTCATAACCCCCCAGGATCGCTGCTATTGGCCGGACGATCGGGGGAGGGGTTAACGCTGCTATTGGCAGCCGACAGGGGAGGGGTTAACGGCCCCTTCTCGCGGCTCTGCTTGCTCCCTGAGTTCATTCAGCGGCCAGAGCCCCTCACAGAGGAAGACTCCCCTTAGAGCAGGGAGAGAGTACAGCCCCAGGGACAGGTAGGGTTAACCAGTAAAAAGTAAAGTAGAAAAAAAAGTGTAAAAAAAAAGTTAAAAAAATTTCCCCCCCCCCTGAACCCCTAATAGGACCTAAAGGGTCCGCAACAATTTTTTCAGTGTGACCCGGGCCCTATTAGGGATTCAGGGCGCTGCATTTGGCCATTTTATTTTTTTTGGGCTGCAGCGCTTTCCCCCCCCCCCCATACAGTTAGTTACACCAATCACACACTACATACTCACCCCCCCCCCCCCCACACACACACCCGACACCAACCCCCCCCCCCCCACCACCACCACCGTAGAAAAAAGGCGACGGCTCGCCAGGCATTTTCGGCAGCGGAGGCATATGCTTTTCTTGCCTCCGACTCCGAATCTGTCAGTGAGGACGATGAAGATCCAACATTCCTGTGTTCTTCATCGTCCTCCTCATCATCTAGTACTGATGATGAGTCACCTAGACGGCGGCGGAGATGCCGCCAGGCGAGGCCACGCACCCCCCATGATAGTGGCCCAGTGGCCGGCACTAGTGCGAGTGGTGATGCTGCTCGTACTAGGAGTCCAACCCCCCAGACAAGTTTACCAGAGCCCCCTTCCGGTGAACCTGTCTGGAGACCACCAGAGGCTTATCAGCCACGGGTTCCGGAGTTTGTTGGCGACTCCGGAATCCGGATTGACAATTCTGGATTCACTGAAATTGACTATTTCAGTTATTTTTTCAGTGACAGTTTTGTCAATCTAATGGTGGAACAGACGAATCTGTACGCCAGGCAGTTCATTGCCCACCACCCTGATTCTGTTTTGGCCAGGCCCAATGAATGGTACGCCATTGATGCAGCAGAGATGAGGACATTTTGGGGCCTCTTGCTGCATATGGGCCTGGTCAAAAAACCAAGAGTCAGACAGTACTGGAGCGGGGACATCTTCTACCAGACCCCGCTTTACAGTATGGTCATGGCACGGAGGCGGTTCGAGGCCATTCGGAAATGCCTGCATTATGCAGATAATGCGGCATGTCCGCCCCGAGGTGATCCCGCCCATGACCGGCTTTACAAAGTGAGGCCGGTCATCGATCACTTTGGGGCCAAATTTTTGGAGGCCTACGTACCCCTCAGGGAGCTCTCGGTTAATGAGTCTCTTATCAGTTTTAAGGGGAGACTCATCTTCCGCCAGTATATTCCCTCGAAGCGGGCGCGGTATGGTGTGAAGCTCTATAAACTTTGTGAGAGTACCTCCGGGTACACTCTCAAGTTTAAAGTGTATGAGAGACAAGATTCCCGTATTGAACCCCCAGATTGTTCCCCCACTCTGGGTGTTAGCGGGAAAATCGTTTGGGAGCTTGTGCACCCTTTGCTGGATAAGGGTTACCACGTGTACGTGGACAACTTTTATACCAGCATCCCTCTCTTCACATCCCTTGCCGCCAGATCCACGTCCGCTTGTGGGACCGTGCGGAAAAACCAGAGAGGCCTCCCTCTAAATTTTCTGCAGACACCTATGCCCAAGGGTGAGTCCTGTGCCCTTACCCATGAAAACCTGTTGTTGATCAGGTATAAGGATAAGAGGGATGTCCTTATGCTGACCACTATTCATGGTAACGGCAGCTCACCTGTCCCTGTGCGAGGTACCACAACACCGGTCCTCAAGCCCGATTGTATTCTGGACTACAATCGGTATGTGCGGAAAACACGGGTATGGTACAAAAAAGTTGCAGTCTACTTGGTACAGGTTGCCATGTACAACGCTTTTGTACTGTCCCAGTACGCTGGCAACACAGGGACATTCCTCCAGTTCCAAGAAGAAGTCCTAAAGGTCCTGATCTTTGGCGACCGGGAAAGAGCAGGCCGGACTTCCCAAGGAACTGGAGTTATAGGTGCCAGGATTGTCCCAGGCCAACACTTTCCAGGTGAAGTCCCCCACACTGGAAAGAAGGGATGATCCCAGAAAAAAATGCAGAGTGTGTAACAGGAGGGGGATTCGGAAGGACACCACCACTCAGTGTGACACTTGCCCCGATCATCTGGGCCTCTGCATTAAAAACTGCTTCAGGGAGTATCACACTTCCATGCAGTACTAAATTTTCCCTTTTCATTTTAATTTTCCATAATTTGACCCCAATGTACCATGTCCAGAGTACATTCCAAATTTTAACACCATAAAACCACTAAATTGCCCAAAAAAACTCAGGTATTTTTTTCTCTGGGTCATGGGTTACTGAGTCACTATCATTGGGGACTTTTTTTGTTGCCTCAAATGCGCAGCGCTCTCTCTCCACCTGAGCGGGTGCGCATTTGAGGCAACAGGTTAGGGACGGCCACACACGTCACATTCCCAGAATGATGATTCAGAGCATAGGGTTTGGGGTGGGCATATTTTTAGTTTTGGCTATGCTCTGGGTCATCATTCTGGGACCATAACCTGTTTTATAATTTTATGTCCCACTGTACCCCATTTTAGTTATTTAGTGTACCCCAGTTATTTACCCCATGTAATGCCCCTTGAGGGGGGGTCCCACTGTTGTGGCTCCATAGGCCCCAACGCAGAAGCTCAAGGCCCCTGAATGCGACCTGCTCCTCTCAGACCAGTGTGCAAGCTGTTTACGCCCAGAATTGATGTATGTCCTTACTGCAAAGAAAGGCATTTACAAACTTACGGTGACATTTTCTCCTTTTACCACTTGTGAAAATGAAAAATTTGGTGTAACCCCAGCATTTTAGTGTTAAAAAATCCAATTTTTCATTTTCACATCCCACTTTCACATGAATATTTATCAAACACCTGTGGGGTGTGAAGACTCACTGTACCCCTTGTTATGTTCCTTGAGGGATTTAGTTTCCGAAATAGTATGCCATGTGTTTTTTTTTTTGCAGTCCTGGCACCATAGGGGCTTCCTAAATGTGACATGCCCCCCGAGCAAAATTTGCACTCAAAAAGCCAAATATGACTCCTTCTCTTCTGAGCATTGTAGTTCGCCCGTAGTGCACTTCAGGTCAACTTATGGGGTACCTCCATACTCAGAAGAGATGGGGTTACAAATTTTGGGGGGTATTTTCTGCTATTAACCCTTGCAAAAATGTGAAATTTGGGGGGAAACACACATTTTAGTGAAAAAATTATAATTTTTTTTTACATATGCAAAAGTTGTGAAACCCCTGTGGGGTTTTAAGGCTCACTTTATTCCTTGTTACGTTCCTCAAGGGGTCTAGTTTCCAAAATGGTATGCCATGTGTTTTTTTTTTGCTTGTCTGGCACCATAGGGGCTTCCTAAATGCAACATGCCCCCCAAAAACCATTTCAGAAAAACGTACTCTCCAAAATCCCCTTGTCGCTCCTTCCCTTCTGAGCCCTCTACTGCGCCCGCCGAACAATTTACATAGACATATGAGGTATGTGCTTACTCAAGAGAAATTAAGCTACAAATATAAGTATACATTTTCTCCTTTTACCCCTTGTAAAAATTCAAAAATTGGGTCTACAAGAACATGAAAGTGTAAAAAATGAAGATTGTCAATTTTCTCCTTCACTTTGCTGCTATTCCTGTGAAACACCTAAAGGGTTAACACACTTACTGAATGTCATTTTGAATACTTTGGGGGGTGTAGTTTTTATAATAGGGTCATTTATGGGGTATTTCTAATATGAAGACCCTTCAAATCCACTTCAAACCTGAACTGGTCCCTGAAAAATAGTGAGTTTGAAAATTTTGTGAAAAATTGAAAAATTGCTGCTGAACTTTGAAGCCCTCTGGTGTCTTCCAAAAGTAAAAACTTGTCAATTTTATGATGCAAACATAAAGTAAACATATTGGAAATGTGAATAAAATTATTTTTTATTTGGAATATCCATTTTCCTTACAAGCAGAGAGCTTCAAAGTTAGAAAAAAGCTAAATTTTCTATTTTTTCATCAAATTTGGGGATTTTTCACCAAGAAAGGATGCAAGTTACCACAAAAATTTACCCCCATGTTAAAGTAGAATATGTCACGAAAAAACAATCTCAGAATCAGAATGATAAGTAAAAGCATTCCAGAGTTATTAATGTTTAAAGTGACAGTGGTCAAAAAATGCTCTGGTCCTAAGGTGTAAAATGGCCTGGTCCTTAAGGGGTTAAGCATGCTCGGGACCGCCAGACCCCCTCAAGCCCTACTAGCCATCATATCGGACATAGGGAGTCGATGCCTCTTCCCGTCCCAGATAAAACGAAAAATTGCACACAGAGACACATGGGTCGGCAACGTCTTGAAAAAATAGAGGAGTTTCGGAAGGATCGGCATTTTCACCGCCACAATACGCCCAAAAAAGGAGATGTTTTGTGAACGCCACTTCTCCTGAAGGGCTCGAAGTTCCTGAAAAAGCAGAAGATAGTTGGAAGAGTAAAGAGAAGAATAGTGGACCCCCAAGTATTTAAGAGCAGAAGAGGACCATTTAAAGGAATAGTTGGAGCACAAGAGAGTGGAAAGAGATGTAGGAAGATTAAGAGGGAGTGCTTCTGATTTAGAGAGATTCACCTTATAGCCAGAAACCACACCATAGTCATGGAGAACCCTATACAGATTAGGGAGAGAAAGTAAAGGACGGGAGAGGGTGAGAAGAACATCATCAGCGAACAAGCACATCTTAAACTCCCTGTCATGTAAGGAAATGCCAGTGATGTCCTCGTCCCTCCTAATCATGGTGGCTAAAGGCTCAATAAAGCATAGCGCAAAAACAAAGAGGGACAGCGGACAACCCAGGGACAGTGGACAACAAATGCTGTTCAGCAGAGAGAAAGTGGGAGAGGGAGCATGAGGAAGCTTAAGAGATGCAGTGGGGAGGAGTAAAGACCCCGCAGTGCAGTTAAGAAATTGCCCGTGATACCAAATTTCTGAAGTGTGTCAAAAAAAAAAGGCCACCCGAGTCTATCAAATGCCTTTTCGGCCTCCAAGCTAAGGAGTAGCTCCTGCTCGGACCTCCGATTGACCAAGTCAACAAGATCTACTACCCCCCTGTGTTGTCACCGCCTTGGCGGCAGGGAATAAACCCAACCTGATCCTTATGGATAAGAGATGGTAGGAAGGAACAGAGTCTAACTGAAAACACCTTAGAAAACAATGTCAGATGCGAGTTAAGAAGGGCAATAGGCCGATAACTGAAGCAATCATGCGGATACTTACCGGGTTTAGGTATCAAGGTAATCAGGGAGTGCGAAAAGGACTGCGGGAACACCCCCCCCCCCCCCCCCCCCCATGAAAGAATTGAAAAGAGGGACAAGCTTAGGTACAAGAATAGAGGAAAAAATCTTATAGTATAGGTATGTAAAGCCATCAGGGCCCAGGGAGCGACCAACAGGCAGGGATTTTAGAACCTCTAAGAGCTCCTCCCCAGTGATAGGTGCATTGAGAGCTTATTGATCGGCCCCCGACAAGGCAGGCAAGCCGCATCTGGAGAGATAAGAGTCAAGGACTGCTGCTTGCTCCTCCAGGTCAGACGGAAGCTGAGAAGGAAGGGAGTAAAGATTTGTGTAATAGTCAACAAAGAGGCGAGAAATATCGGCAGGATAATAATTGAGCCACCACTGGGTCACGCAGGCGCCTTGCCAACATAGTGTGTGCTTTATTATCTTTTTCAAAAAAACGTTGCTTGGCAAAAAACAATTGCAGCTCCACCCTATGAAGAGCCAGGTCACCTAACTGTGCCCGAGCAGCCACCAAGCACCGCAGAGTCGGCAGAGAAGGAGCAGATAGCAAGAGAGCTTCCAGATGAGCAACATCCGTACGGAGTTCCCGGGAGCGAGTCAGGGCGTCACGCTTGAGTCTCAAACCCAGAGCAATACAGTGTCCCTGCACCACAGACTTGTGAGCTTCCCAGAGGACAGCCTGAGAAGAGACTGAACCTCATTAGTGGCAAAATACTCAGTGAGACACCTCTGTATCGACTCCCGGGAAGGCAATGATTTAAGGAGGGAATGATTCAGTTGCCAATGGCAGGATCGAAGAGAGGAAGGGGAAGAAGAGAAAGAAAGGAGAATAGGGCAGTGGTCGGACCAGGAGATAGGTTTAAGAGAGGAGGCAGAAAGCATGCGTACCATAGGGAGGTTGCCAAAAAAATTGTCTATGCGCGTATGCAGTTTGTGGGGATGGGAATAAAAGCTAAAAGAACGGTCTGTCGGGTGGTTTATCCGCCACAAATCATATAATGAAGAGGCCCGTATAACCATTCGGAAAATGGAAGCCAAGCACATTTGGGCGGGGTAGGAGGAGCAGCAGAGAGGGCAAGACGATCCAAAGAAGGAGAAAAGATAAAGTTTAAGTCCCCCCCCTAACAACCAGGCAGAGGAGGGGTATTTGTGGAGCCTAGCCAGGACCCTGCATAATAATGGGATTTGAGAGGTGTTAGGGGCATACAGAGTAAGAGTGGGAACCCACCTTAGACCCCCTCCACCACTACATTACACCCCTGGGGATCCAGAAAGGAGGAAGAGACTTGCAATGGGCAGGCCTAGACACTAACATAGCAACCCCATCTGTTTTCCTATCTGTGACAGCAGAATAGGTTTGTGGAAAGAGATGGTGGAGAAATTGAAAGAATCAGCACGTAGAGCAACCAACTCCCTTTGGAGCAGACGCCTCTTAGAGGGGGAGTTCAGCCCCTTAACATTCAAGGAGACACACTTGACCATGGCAGTTAGCAAAGGTAAGGGAAGTGCCAATGAAGAAATACACTCACAGAAAGGTCCAGAAGAGTCCCCGCGAGGCGGGGAGACCGCAACCACAGATCTCGAATTCCAAGGGAGAGGAACCAGGAGAAGCAAACTAAAGTGGAAAAAGGACAAGAGAGAAGCGGGAAGAGGGGGAAACACAAGGGAATACAAACTGACAACAAACCGACAGGACAACAAGAAGCAAACAAGAGACAACACAGTACAAATGAGAGAACCAATGACCAAAGAGCCAATGTGGAGGTCAAGACCACCAGGGTAGACCGAGAACCAAAGCATGGGCGGTCAATCGCTACGACCTCGAGAGGGGACATGGGAGGTCACCACCAGAGAACAACCACCAAAAAGGGGTAGGCATCCAACTCCGAGGCCACAGCAATGGAGGACAAGCGTAAAACTAAACCATTGGTGACAAAAGAAAGCAACATCACATTAACATTAACAATAAAGATATGCAAAAACAAAGGGCAATCTGCAGGGGGAGGTAGTCCCAACGCTGTCAGGAGACATCCCAACAAAGAGCAGTAGAGCGAGGACATCGGGACTCAGCGACACCTCAGGGGGGAGCCTGGGAAGGGGCCTCTGAGACATGGGAGGAGGATTTTCTCTGGGAACCAGTCCAACGGGACTGGACCGGCTGCCACATAGGCGGCAAAGGAGGGGGCGGAGGTGTCCAGTCCCAGTCCATCAGCTGCAGCACCGGTAACTCCAGAGTTGAGCAGAAGATCAGAAACGGAACGCAAAACAGCGGAGCGTCCATCTCTATGGGCATGCAGAGCAAACGGGAAGTTCCAACGGTAAGGCACATTGTGGGAGCGGAGGGCCACCAGAAGAGGTTGGAGCATCCGTCGCTTCCTGAGGGTTAGCCAAGATAAATCCGGATAAAGTTGAATAGGTTGAATAGAGATCTAGCTTTGGCCATGATGGCCTCCTTGACTTCAAAATCGTGCACACAGCAGATGACATCTCGCGGAGCCCCCACAGTAGACTTGGGGTGGAGTGCCCGATGAGCCCTATCCAGTTTAGTCTTGTGAGAGGAAGGCTTCCCAAGGATAAGGCTTAAGATGGACTCCAAGGTTATGAAGAGATCCTCCTCACAGGTAGCCTCCGGTAATCCGCGTACCCCGATATTATTATGCCTCCCTCTGTTGTCCAAGTCCTCGACATGGGCATGTAGATCACTGAGGAAGTCAGTTTGAGAGGCAATTGTAGACTGTAGTTGAGCAACATATGCCCTGGTGTTGTCATGAGCATCCTCCAAGCCCTCCACCCGATCCGAAACATGCTGGAGATCCTGGCGCATAGCCACAATTTCTGCCCGGCAGGTATCTTTCACTTCGGCAATGAGTGACTGGAAGTCCTCCTTAGTTGGGATCTGGGAAATCAGCTGGCTCAGATCTGGCAGAACTGAGTAGGGTATGGAGAGGCCCGAGCAGGGAATTTCAGAATCAGAGGGAGCATCCCAGGATGTTGGGCCGCCCCGGGTTGTGCAGGCATCCCGGGCCCAGGATGAAGGTGGGGTGGTCTCTGGGGGGACAGGTGAGTGGTACCAGAGGACATCATGGAGCCCTGTCTGAGCCTTTGCGGCTTGGGTGAGCAGGAGGCAGAGGAGCGAGCAGCCATAGGGTCCAGCGGGGTGGAGAGAGGGGGCATTGATGGGGGAGAGGTATGCCTATCAAGTGTGAGATGCCCAGAGGAGTGCAGCCCAGTTCCCAGGGCAGGAGAACCCGGTGAGAGGGAGGCTGAACAGTGGGGAGTAGCTGCAGGAGACAGGGGGCTTGAGTGGGGAGCTGGCAGGCCTCTCACTAATGAGGCCCAGGATGGAGCGTCTGGACCCTGAGGAGGAGAGGAGGCCACTTGTGGGGGAAGAGCAGGCAGACAGTCCCCAGCTATAACAGCCGGAGAATCAGAGTGCTCACTCACTGCCGAGTCCTGGAGCTGGGAAGCAGGAGTGTGAGCAACCAGCACAGCAGTGAGAGATGGGGGCTCCTGCGAGCTGCGCAGCAGCGCTACACGGGGACAGCTGAGTCAGAGGTCCAGATGGAGCCGGAGCAGCGGAGGCAGACGGCAACAAGTCCCGGATATCCAAGGCAGCGTTTTATTGCATAACTAGTAAAAGTTACGTTTTATTATCACTCCCCTATATATATTATCTTCATTGAGACTGGGAGCACTGCCTACGAAAGGTGATTAGATACCTGATCTGTGTAGTGATCAGACAAAAAAAAGATTTTCAAAAGCTAAACAGATTTTTTGATCATCTTGGCTACAGGGGCATCTATTAGTAGGGCTCTATCCCAAGATTTAGATACAGAATCCTCAAAGGGGTACTTTCTTTTGAGGATTTTAGGAAAAAAAGATTTATCAGGATTTTCCCATTCATTTTCAATCAATTGTTTAACACTCTTATTGAGATTAAACGTACAGGATTTTTTAGGACCCAAGCCTTCATCCTCCTCAAGGTTTGCTGTTAAGTGGATTGCTTTGAGGAGTTGCCTCTCAAATCATCACTTAAGGTTATTAGCAATTGCCGAGGATTCCTGGGCCACAATAATTTCAATACATCCTGCTCAAATAAATTTCCTATAGGCAGAATCTAATGGTTTTCTAGATTTCGCACATTCCCGGATACAGGTTTTAGAGGAGGACTTTTTGCTGACCTATAACAAAGAAATTAATAACCAATTAGGCTAGCAAGAGGAAAAATACATTAAAATCATCTCACCCAGGATGTAGGTCCACACCTTCGATGACAGGCTGGAGCTACTTTTCTTTGAGCGTCCCCCTCCATCTGCTGAGGCCTCAGACATTTCAGGAGGGGAAAAAGGTTGCAGCAGGACCACTGCAGAGCTGCTGACACAGTGCTTGTGGCTTCCAGACGCTAAGGAGGCCAACTGGGGATCCAGGAAGGGGATTCACGCGCCTCTTTTGAATGGGGCCAGAAGTGACGTCACGCTAGCCAGAAATACATCACACACTCCAGGCCACATCACTGCGCGACGCACCGGCCCAAGAGACGGGAGAGGCCGTCGAACACCAAAGCTGCTCCATCTCCTCCAGAACGCTCACCAAGGGGAAAAACACAGGGAGGCACAGCTACCAGGACACCACCGGACGACCTGCGGGATCCACAGTCTTTTGGCTGCTCCCTGGAGGAGACTTCTGCCAGCCAGGGAGCCCCACTACCGGATGACCTGCAGCCCCTTGGAGAGGTATGTCGAGATTAGCTCCACAGGTCTCCCACCGAAGGACAGGAAACCTGAACCGAGGTGTGGAGAGGCCTGTCCCTTTCTATTTCCCAGGTTTCCTGTCCTGCGGTGGGAGGTCCTCTCCAGGGGTACTGTCATGAGTGCCAGGTAAAAATTATAACTAATATTTACATGAAAATTTGGAGGAAAAAAAATGGTAGAATGGGTGTCTCCAAAAAAACGTAATGTCTCTAAGCCAAAGATACCATGCATTGTTGACATCCTACAGGAAGGTTTCAAAAAAGGCTTGTCGGTAAGTACACTGAAGGCTAAGGTGGCAGCCCTTGGTGCAGTGTACGTTCAGAAGATTATAGTTTAATTAAAAGATTTTTTTTTAGGGTTTATCCAGAATAAAACCTAAAACTCATACTCCCTCCTGGAATCTAAATTGGGTTCTTTCAGGGTTAACGAGTGTTCCTTTTGAACCGTTAGACCAAATATCTGAAATTTTTGACCCTCAAACCTGCTTTTTTGATTGCCATCATGAAGGCTCGTAGAATCAGGTACATTTAAGCTCTATAAATTAAGGAACTGAGATTAGATCCTGCGTTTTTTCCTAAAGTAGTTACGGATTTCCATAGGTCGCAAGAAATTGTACTTCAGTCATTTTGCAATAATTCGAAGAATGAGCAAGAAAAATTATTTTACACTTTGAACGCTAGGATAGGGCTGGGCGGTATGACCAAATATGTGTATCACGGTATTTTTGTAACTTATGGCGGTTCCACGGTATTTCTTTCACCCCCCAAAAATCATGTGACCCGCGAGCGATGTTCTGCTCTCCCCCCCCCCAAATCATGTTACCCACCAGCACTGTTATGCTCCCCCAATTACATGACAGTGGGCTCAGCCTATCACTGGCCGGGGCGGGACATCGCTCCGGCCGGTGATAGGCTGACGGCTGTCCGACGCTCCAGTCCCCAGCGTAAGGCCGACGTAGGTAAGTTAAAGTTTATTTTCTTTATCTTTTGCAGCCCGGGCATAGGGATACAGCATACAGCAGTGGTCTCCAACCTGCGGACCTCCAGCTGTTGCAAAGCTACAACTCCCAGCATGCCCGGACAGCCGTTGGTTGTCCGGGCATGCTGGGAGTTGTAGTTTTGCAACATCTGGAGGTCCGCAGGTTGGAGACCACTGGTGTACAGTGAGTTCCAGTGCCAGCGGCCCCCAACAAAGAGGAGGAGGGCAACGATGCAGGACGTAAATGTTCGTCTTGGTGATGTGGTACTTAACACACCAGGACGTACATTTACGTCCTGAGCATAACCGCGGGCATCGGAGCGATGCCGGTATCATGCGCGGCAAGTCCCGGCTGTGGATCGCAGCCAGGGACCCGCCGGTAATGGCGGACAGCCGCGATCCCACGGATGTCCGCCATTAACCCCTCAGATGACGTGATCAATACAGATCACGGCATCTGCAGCATCGCGGTCACTTAACAGGATGATCAGATCGCCCGCAGCGCTGCCGCGGCGATCCGATCATCTTGCACGGCAGCCGTAGGTCCCCTCACCTGGTACTTTTCCTTTGCACCAAAGATTTTGACGCAAGTGCGTCTTTTTCCCAGCAAATATAAGCCAACTTTAACTGCACGTAGCAATCCTTTCTATTTGTGAAGGAAAGTTCTACTAAGGAACCACCAGAATGTTATAACTTTCCTATCTCAATTCCTCATTTGGTTTGCTTGATATTCCTTGGTTATTCTAAGGCACTTTTAAAATAATTTGCATATAGAATATTTGTTTACAGTTCAGTTATTCATTAGATCACTTGTATATTGTTATTTTATGATCCAACAATTTAATACATTTACATAGGAAATGTTTGATAACTTATCATTGAACAAGCTCCGTCACATTAACATAGCTTTGTAATCCACTTAACACTGTAGATCATTCTCCTTTTATTTTTAAAATTTACTGCTTTCCGTTATACTTTTCCGCAGCGCCCGGTAAGATGGTGGCTATCACTGATAGCCAGCCATCTTACCATGTGACCACGGGGGGTTTCATCCCCCCAGCGATCGCTGCTATCAGCTAGTCAAATCTGACTAGCTGATAGCAGCGCGGTGTGTGAGTCCGGATCACAGGGATCGGGACACACACCGCTCTGCTAAGTGTCCCTTACCCGTCCCCCGGCGTCACTTACCCGGCCATGCGGTGTCCTGAGCGATCCCGGTGCGAGCGGCGTCCTCCAGGCGGTCCCGGAGGTGGTGCGTCCCGGCGGTGAGTTTCCGGCAGCAGGGCGGCATCTTCATTGGCAGCAGTGAGATCGCCGTAAAGCGATCTCACTGCTGCCTCTGGGAGTTTCAAAACTGCAACTCCCAATATGCCCAGACAGCCTTTGGCTTTCTGGCCATGCTTGGAGATGTATTTTTGCAACATCTGGAGGGCCACAGTTTGGAGACCACTGTATAATGGTCTCCAATCTGTGCTCTTCCAGATGTTCCAAAATTACAAATCTCAGCATGCCCACTCTGTCGAGGCATGCTGGGAGTTGTAGTTCTGTAACATCTGGAAGACCACAAATTGGAGACTATTATACAGTGGTCTACAAACTGTGGACCTCCAGCTGTTGCAAAACTACAACTCCCAGCATGCTGGGAGTTGTAGTTCGTCAACATCTGACCCTTCAGATATTGCCGAAATACAACTTCCACCATGTTTGGCCATGCTGGGAATTATAGTTTTGCAACAGCTGGAGGCACACTAGTTGGGAAACATTGTTTGTTTCCTAACTCTTTTTCCCAACCCGTGTGCCTCCAAACTAAAACGCCCAGCATGCACTGACAGACCATGCATGCTGGGAATTGAAGTTGTGCAACAGCTGGAGGCGCACTGGTTTGGAAACACTAAGTTAAGTAAAAAACTTTCAAGTGTTTTGCAACCAGTGTGCCTTCAGCTGTTGCATAACTACAACCCTCAGCATGCACGGACTGCCAAAGGGCATGCTGGGAGTTGTAGCAGTATGCCTCCAGCTGTTGCATGACTACAAGTTCCAGCATGTCCTTCTGCTGTCACTGCATGCTGAGATTTGAAGTTTTTGCAACAGCTGAAGGCACACTGGTTGCGAAACACTGAGTCTGTTTCCGTGTTTCACAACCGGTGTGCCTCCAGCTGTTGCAAAACAACAACTCCCAGTATTGCCGGACAGCCATTGACTGTCCAGGCATGTTGGGAGTTTTGCAACAGCTGGAGGCACCCTGTTTGGGAAACACTGGCGTAGAATACCCCTATGTCCACCCCTATGCAAAACCCTAGTTTAGGCCTCAAATGCCCATGGAGCCCTCACTTTGGAGACCTTTCGTATTTCAAGGCAACATTTTAGGGTCACATATGGGGTATCGCCGTACTCGGGAGAAATTGCCTTACAGATTTTGGGGTGCTTTTTCTCCTTTTACCCATTATGAAAAGGAACAGTTGGAGTCTACACCAGTATGTTAGGTGTATAAAAATAAAATTATTTACACTGACATGCAGGTGTTGCCGCATACTTTACATTTTCACAAGAGGTAAATGGGAAAAAAGATCCCTATTTTTTGGGACACAATTTAGCCAGAGTACGGAGATACCACATATGTGGGCGCAAAGTGATCTGCGGGTGCACAACAAGGCCCATAAGGTAGAGTGCACCATGTACATTTGAGGTGATTTGAGGGGTGTCACAGATGTTAAATGAAGAATAAGGACATTGGTATAATTGATGTGTTATAATTGGGTGCAAAAAGTGGTATTATTGTGAGATTAAAACTCTACATAATGAAGAAAAAAAATTCTAAAACTAATAACGAGGACACATTTACTGTTTAGGTGCAGATATGCTGCAGACAAAGCTCCTACTAAATAGAGCTGCGGTGTAAATTTATGCTCTGAGGAGAATTCTAAATTTAAACGCAATTCAAGAAAGTAGCTGCGCAAGAATGATAAATTTAACGCAGCTGCGCCAAATTTAGACAACAGGCAGAGGGGTAAAAAACTTCTATTATACACTGGAAATTATACATGTCCCCGTGTCCAGTTAATTTCTCTCTAATAAGATCGCGAAGTGTCTGTCATACAGACTACTATTTTATCATTGCTATCTAGTGTACTCCAGTGCCCTGCTGCAGCTCGGACACTGTGTACTACCTAGAAAGGTCACTGGTACAGTGTGCTATTAAAACTTTAATCCTCTTCTCTAAACGTTTTCGCCATTCTGAATGGCTCTCTCAAAGAAACGAGCCTCTAAATATCATGAACAAGGGTACAGATATTACTGAACTTACCTCTCTAAGAACTCTTGGGTGTAGTCCATCCGGTCCTGGAGATTTGCTTACATTTACTTTACCTAACTTACCTTGTACCATCTCTACATTAAGCCAGTTCAGTACATTACATGATGTGTTACCAGCACTGACCTGGCCAATGTCAGCTCCTTCTTCCATAGTATATACAGAACTAAAGAACCCATTCAGTAGCTCCGCCTTCTCTTGATCGCCCTTGACAACCTCCCCATTATCATTATTAAGGGGTCCTACATGCTCTGTCCTTGTTTTTTTTGTATTTATATATCTAAAAAATATTTAGGATTAGTTTTGCTTTCTTTGGCCACCTGTCTCTCATTTTGAATTTTTGCTGTTTTTATTAAATTTTTACAGATTTTATTAAGCTCCTTGTACTGTTTAAATGTTATATCTGACCCATCAGATTTGAATTTTTTGAAGGCAATTTTTTTGTTGTTTATTGCTCTTTTAACATCATTTGTCAGCCATGTAGGATTTAGTTTTAATCGTTTATATTTGTTCCCCTTTGGTATATATTTAGCTGTATAGTTATTTAGAGTTGATTTAAAAGATGTCCCATTTACCTTCTGTATCAGTATTTGAGAACACCTCCCCCCAGTCTATGTCCTGTAGTGCAGATCTCAGCCCAGGGAAATTTGCCTTTTTAAAGTTATATGTTTTTGCCTTCCTAGTCTGTCTTTGTTTTCTACATTTTAAGTCAAAAGTAACTATAATGTGGTCGCTATTACCAAGGTTTTCCCGCACAGTTACATTACCAACCAGCTCTGCGTTGTTGGAAATGATCAGATCCAACAAGGCATCACTTCTTGTTGAGTCCTCCACAAACTGGCCCATACAACTATCCTGCAATAAATTTAGGAATTGTCACCCCTTTATAATTTTAGCCAACCCCGGACCCCAATCTATATCTGGATAGTTAAAATCTCTGTACCTGCCCAGGCGGCCCTCTCTATTTGTTTATACAGCCGACCTTCTATCTCTTCAGTGATATTAGGGGGTCTGTAGATTACACCAAATATTTTTTCAGTATTTCCCTCCTTTTGTAATTCTACCCAGTGATTCCACATCCTCAGAATCATCACACACTATGGCATCGTTCACACTTTCATACCACTTCTTACATACAGACAGACTCCACCACCTTTTCTGTTCATTCTATCCTTGCGAAACAATGTAAACCCCTGCAGATTAACAGCCCAGTCATCAGGAGTCCACAGGTCCTATGGGATCATCTCTCCTGTGGGCTTTCATGGTGGACTAAAGAAAACAATCGTCAAGTCATAATTCTGATTTTCATGACTAAAGTATGAAGACATCTAAGTGACAAGTACAAATGTAAAAATTGGTAAAAAATATAAAAAAATAAATCTCCAAGAGCAATAACGCTTCTCCATGCAGCAATGCTGCTAAGGGCAATTTTACCTAAACAGACCAAGAGCCCGGCTGCCTAGCACATCAGAGACACACCAAGCAGACTCTGATGTCTCTTTAAAGCTGCAGGGCAGTGAACACATGTGCTCCTATTCTCACCCCGGCCCACCCCATAAGTGATTTGCTCTGCACATACGCAGAAAACCGAATTTCGGGTAAACAGGACAGGCGCCAGAACGTCTGAGGGAGAGATTTGCTGCACACCAGAAGACAAGCAAGATGAAAGCTCTGCAATGACCAGTCCGCATAAGGTAACAGACTCAGGACCAAGCTTAGGGAGGATATAACCGTCACCCCAGAAGACTAGTATGGGTAAACGCCAGGGACCCCACGGTGGCTACATACACAAACCATGAATGATATAAGACAAAAAGTATACCAGGGACTCCGCACTAGCTAATCACAGAATGACAGGATCACACTGGCTAATTGTAAAATGCTTATATATGTTTTAACTATATTGTCTTACTGATTCTCATCTCCTGGAGATCACTTCATTAATAATTGGTTCCAGGTTCTCAAGGAAACTAAAACTTCTGTATCCATTCTGATTTCAGGCAGTCTATATGCTAGGACCCCCACAATCTCTTGTATTGTGTTCAGTAACTTACTGAACCCTGTACAAGAGATTGAGGGGATCCCAGCATATAGACTGTCTGCAGTCAGAAGCAGGATAGGGGATAAGTTTTAGTTCCCCAGAGAATCTCTTTAAACTCACACTGTTTTGCATTTTACCTATTGCAGCTACCACAGATCCAGTAATCAGAGGAACCGCAGTTCTGTGTTAGTTTTCTTTTCGATGAAGAAGTGTTCTTACATCCTTTGGCAAAACATCTGTAGTCAAAGATAGTTGGGTTCAAAAGTCAAATAGATGCAATCGTTACACATATTAACATGGGTCACAAATGCATTTACAAAAAGGTAAAAAACTATTTCACTTTGATCATATATTTAGAGCAGCGCATGTGAAGCCGTATCAGTAGCAATAAGAGAAACCAAGGCTTTGTCCAAGCTGAAATGCAGGCATGGACAAAGTCCAGTAAGTGAAGGTGGGACTTTGACTCCTGTCCCATCAGACTCCTTTCTGAAGACAAGAGGAGGGGGGGGGGGGGGGGGGGTTACAGTTCTGCCTGCAGTAATTGAACAAAGAGACCATGTCCAGCACTCAGGAAGGAGGAGTCATGTAGAGTGAGGACATGCCCCCTCCAGAGCACAGAATGACAAACCAAGTGAACAGATGGAAAGTATTTGTGAGAGAAACATAGGTGCTATATACATACAAATTATATGTACATGATCAGGATTAGGTACTAATATATAACAGGTACTCTTTAAAGTCAAGGGATCTGCTATGCTATACATCAGCATACCTTCTTGCCACTATCCCGAGTCATAACAGCAGCAAAGGGTCATAATATGGTGTGGACCAAGATTTTATCCTTCACTCGCAGCTTAATCTCCACGTTACATACAGTTTTGAAGCAGTCAAACTAGGCTTCATTCAGCTGCTGAGAGCTTATAAATATTGCTTAGTTAGGCTGGGTTCACTTTAAAAATTTCTGCCCAAACTAAATCCCCCAAAGATGCAAATGTCTGCGGAACGGATTCCGTCAGAAGAATTAACAAGTTCGTTCTTTTAGCTGCAGAACGTCCGCTGCTGAAATTTTGTAGTTAGAACTGTACAGTGAATTATTGTCAATGGTATTCTGCTGCACTGGAATGTCTAACCAAAATTCCAGTAAGAAATTCTGTAATGTAAACCCGGCCCTTACTACTAAATGCAGTTAAAGCAAAATAAGTAAGTGCTCACACGAGGATTTCTGTGGCTCCAAGACATGGTAGCGATAAAAACACGAACTAAATCAAGAATTAGAGAACATTTTATTAACAGTTCAAATGAAAGTTTTATTTTTTCTTCTCCACTTCCTGTTCTGCAGCCTCCTTGGCTCTCTTGGCACGGATGCCGAAGAGTCGAGCATTCGCTCTTGCCATACGCAGACTGGCAAAGGCTTTGAAGTTCCTCTCTTCCTCTGTGATAACTCTTGGCTTTTCTTTCTTGTAGACCTAATAAAAACGAGATTTAAAATTAAAACTTAAGTCTATAAACTGCTAAATAAGACATTCGCCAATCTTAGCAGCAAAAAAAAAAAAAAAAAAAACACAAACCAGCATTAAGAGTAGAGATGAGTGAAGTTATAGTGATTCGACATGAACCTCGTGGCTCGGCAGTTGCTGACTTTATCCTGCATAAATTAGTTCAGCTTTCAGGTGCTCCGGTGGCTGGAGACTCTCTCCTAGGACTGTACCCACCTTTTCCAGCCCACCGGAGCACCTGAAAACTGAACTCATTTATGCAGGATAAAGTCAGCAACTGCCGAGCTGAGAAGTTTGTGACTAATTACTGTAACTTCGCTCATCTCTAATTAAGAATGTTCTATATGGTATGTTTATGTTGCTAGCGTGCAAACTTGTGATAGAGAGGAAAGTTTTTTTTTTTTTTTAAATACATTTATACCAGAACAGCCCTTTAAACTAGCAACAACTGCGGGGAAACTACAGTGTTTCATTGCTGTAGTAAACTTCAAACTAATCCAGCAAGGTTTCCCAGATTAAAGGGATTTTCCATTTTTTGTGGCCAGGATGTCCAACAAATCTGTCTAGTTACCACTCAGGAGCTATGCTGAAATTAAAATATGAAGCATTTGATTACTGGGGGCTACAGCCATGACAGCTGCAGGAATAGACAATTGTAAAATTAGTGGAAGAGAACTCCAGCACTAATGTATCCTGGAGTGAAAAGCTAACATCCCATCCATCTTTATTTGAAATCAGACTAAACTTATTGTGCACAACAAGGAGGGAGGGGGCGGCTTTTCCATAAACTACACTTTAGGAGCATAACTAGGTCAGTGTGTATTAGGAACACAACCCTCAATTTAAAACACTCACTACCCAACTGCATAATCCTGTCCACCGGATATTCACACCCATCTGGCAATTCCCTAGTCAGGCCAGTGATCTCAACTAGTGTGCCTCCAGCTGTTACAAAACTACAACTTCCAGCATGACCAGACAGCCAAAGTCTGTCTAGGTATACTGGGAGTTGTAGTTTTGCAACAACCAGAGGCACACTGTTTGGGAAACACTATCAGACAAACTTTAAACCTCAAATATCTCAGGAATGGGAAGACATAGCAAGAAACTGTAGAAAGGTGTGTGATCAGGGGACCCAAAGCCATTTAATAATATCAACATCTAATTTTGGGAGTTGCCACAGGTCCTCTTTTATCCAGGTAAATGTTCCGGTTATTCACCTCTTGCTATTGTGTGCCCTTTTAAAAGGGTTTGTGAATTTAAAAGGGTTTGTCCCAGCTCACTCCTGTGGCCCAAGGTGGTCAAGAAAGTTGAAAGCAGCCCAAAGCGGTAAAGTTTTGGAATATGCACAACACTAATGGAGTTGAGCAGACTGCAAAGCCCTGTGATGTACACTATATACTGCCAGTGGGGTATATACTGGGGTAACTGCCAGTGTATCCTTTTTGCACAACTCCCATTAAAGTCAACAAGAGATGCGCAAATTCCTTAACTTTCCCACCCCTGGCTACTGAAAACAGGCTGGAGAAGCAGAGAATGCCAGAAGGAGAGAGCTGGGACAAACCCTTTAATGTTCATTTTGTGCCACTTTACATTACATGTTAGTAAAGTCTGTGTTTATTCAGGACAAGTTTTCCTATCTAATATGTTATGCTGTGCATGGCACGTGTAAAGCATTTACTTTAATGCTTGAATTCACTCTGGGTGTTTGTAACACTATTACAAACATGACTAAGGGCCCCATATGACCAGAAATGTGTCAGTATTTCTTCTCTGTAGCACAATCATTTTAGGAGGTTTGGAAATAAAGATGGACTGATTTTACTTACTCTACAATACATAAGTGCTGGAGTTGCTCTTCTACTGAACACTTTGGATATCTGGCGATAAGACTAGCTGACGTCGCATCAACAGGTGAATGCAACTAATTTATGCTACAGGATTGGCGAGTAGAATATGCAATTATGCCATTAAAAAACAACACGTGGCAATAACAGACGCAAGTGGCAGTTCTATGACATACCAAGTTAGCCATGCAGGAATGTGGCAAGTAACTGTATGTAGTCAGCTTAGAGCAACGTGCTGTTGCAGCTCTGCTTGTCACCCATGAACCTAAATGAGGCTGCAGTGTGTTCAGAATGTCCCAGGAGAACTGGAACCGCACATCACACAAGGAGAAAGACATAGGCACCAATGTGGAGCACCCCATTGGTCTTGGCAAAGTGAGTGATATTTTACACCTCATTTAAATCACACTTCATACTTAAGTCAACAAGGGTACAAAATGGTAAGAACTTACATTGCGGACTGGCATGATGGTGCCCTTCAGCTGGGTGGCAACCTTCAACTCTTCAGCCTAAAGTGGAAAGAAAATAAATGATAGTATAAGTACTCTGTAAAGACTAAACAGGAGGTTTTAATCTACAGTCATCAGCCTGAAAGAGTTCAAACAATTCATCACTCAGCAGACAATCCAGGGAAGGTGACATCCTCTGACTGTAGCTTTCAAAGGTATTTCCAACTCCTAATAAGTGGGGGTCCAACTGCTGGGACCACCTCATTCAGTTACAAGAAAGTGGTAAGTGTTCAAACCAAATGAATGGAGTGCACCACATGTACAGTGCTCCAATCTCAAAGGAAAACTCACTTATCTACCGCACTATCCACAGGTACTGGTGGATAGTGCGGGAGACGCTGATTAAAATTAGCACTATAATCACAGGTGAAGGAAGCTTGTTCCCGCAACAACTCAAGTAACCTGTAACTGGCACAGGAGGGGCTTCGGCGCTTAACTGGCACTGACGTCAGCGCCGCTTATGAATATTCATTCCCCCCCCCCCCCCCCCCCCCCAGTAAGGAGCGGCGAAGAGAGGGAGAACTGGAGGGAGGGGGTGAATATTCATAAGCAGCACTGACGTCAGTGCCAGTTAAGTGTCGAAGCCCGCCCGTGCCAGTTACAGGAAGATTAACAGATCATAAAACTACAATTGCGGGAGAACGGCGGCGCAGATCCAGACAAGGTAGGGCTCATTTTAATCAGCATCTCCCACACTATCCACCAGTGCCTGTGGATAGTGCAGGAGAAAACAAGTGACAGTTTTACTTAACAGGGCATTTTTTTTTTGTTTTTTTTATTTATTTAATTTTTTAACATTGTCAAACTCAGAGTAAAGATACCCCTTTAACCCCTTAAAGGGGTACTCCGGTGCTTACACATCTTATCCCCTATCCAAAGGATAGGGGATAAGATGCCTGATCGCGGGAGTCCCGCAGCTGGGGACGCCCGTGATCATGCATGCGGCACCCAGTTTTCCAATCAGTCCCCGGAGCGTGTTCGCTCCGGGACAGATTACGGTCGACTGCAGGGCCGGCTATCACGCCCCCTCCCGTAGGCTTGCATTGAGGGGGCGGAGCGTGACGTCACATGGGGGCGGAGGCGTTACATCACACGCCACCGGCCCTGCGGTCGACCGTAATCAGACCCGGAGCGAACACGCTCTGGGGACTGATTACAAACGGGGTGCCACATGCATGATCACGGGCGTCCCCAGCACTGGAGTACCCCTTTAAGGACCCGGGGTTTTTCTGTTTTTTCCTCCTTACCTTTAAAAAAAATCATAACTTTCAATTTTGCACCTAAGAATCCATATGATGGCTTATTTTTTGCGCCACCAATTCTACTTTGTAATGACATCACTCATTTTACCCAAAAATCTACAGCGAAACGGGGAAAAAAAAAATCATTGTAAGAGAAAATTGGAAAAAAAATAAAAAATAAAAAAACACGCCATTTTGTAACTTTTGGGGGCTTCCGTTTCTACGTAGTACATTTTTCGTTAAGAATGACACCTTATCTTTATTCTGTAGGTCCATACGATTAAAATGATACCCTACTTATATAGGTTTGATTTTGTCGTACTTCTGGAAAAAATCACAACTACATGCAGGAAAATTTATACATTTAAAATTGTCATCTTCTGACCCCTATAACTTTTTTATTTTTCTGCTTATGGGGCGGCATGAGGGCTCATTTTTTGCGCCGTGATCTGAAGATTTTAGCGGTACCATTTTTTGCATTGATAGGACTTATTGTTCATATTGAAAATACACTATTTTAGACTTTGGATTTTTTTTGCGCGTACGGCATTGACTGTGCGGTTTAATTAAAGATATATTTTTATAATTCGGACATTTCCGCACGCAGCAATACCACATGTTTATTTTATTTACACTTTTTTTTATGGGAAAAGGGGGGTGATTCAAAGGGAAGGGGTTAAATGATCTTTTTTCACTTTAATTTAACTTTTTTTTTTTGCAGTGTTATAGCTCCCATAGGGACCTAACACTGCACACACTGATATTTTACATTGATCACTGGTTTCTCATAAGAAACCCGTGATCGATGATGCTGCCGCTTGACTGCTCATGCCTGGATCTCAGGCATTGAGCAGTCATTCGGCGATCAGACAGCATGGAGGCAGGAGGGATCCTCCGGCTGTCATGTAAGCTGTTCGGGATGCTGCGATTTCGTCGCGGCGATCCAAAACAGCTCCCTGAGCTAACCGGCATGGTTTTACTTTCACTTTAGACACGTTTGTCATGGTATTATTTAACATGAAAAGGATAGAAATGTACATGTAAAACAAAATGCAGCATAAATCCAGCCTAAGTGCTAATAAGACCGCTAGGATCCGTCACCTTCATTGTTGGCAGTAGCAGAAGTGTGTCGGCTGAAGCAAACAGCTGGCACCCACTGCATATAGATATATAGCAGATGTTGTGAAAAGAATAACTTAAAAACAGTTTTGCCAATAGTCTGTCTACTTACAGAGCCATCTCCCTTCTTGGGAGCGGAGGGTTTGCGTGGGAAGATTATCAATTTGGAGCGGTACTCCTTAAGCCTTTGCACATTGGTCTGCAGGGATTCTGTAGACTTGTTGCGGCGACGATGATCCACAGAGATGCCAATAGTGCGGGCAACCTTCTTGTTGATGCCAGCAGCCTGCCAATAAGAAACACTGGTTTAGAGAAGAACTTATACTATTAATACATGATTATATGACTTCAACAGCAATCAGAATAAAGGGTTCAAGGGAATCATCACTTAAATTCAGAGATTCCGGAGAATTTGTCATCATACAGCTGTCAGCTACAGTAAAGGTTATTGACAATATAATGCCTATTGACCACCCATCGAAGCATTATAAAGCCAGACCATAACTACAGAGATGTAGCAGAGCCGAGCTCAGTTTTGCACATTACAAAAATTAACATGATAGTGAAGATGACTGATCTCCACTGCATCTGTATACACAACACTCAAACTTTGGAGTCACACAGTAAAATGGTGCAAAGAGAAGGTCGAGGTGCTGATTTGACAATACAACAGCCTGATAAAATCCATAGACTTTATTATACTGCAAAGTTGATCTGGGTTCAGCAACGCCCATTTCATGCTACTACAAACCTTCAGTTCCTCAAGGCTGAAGCCTCTGCCAAGTCGCACTTTTGTGTGATATCTGATAGTTGGACATCTAACCACCGGCCTAACAGGACCAGCGATGGGTCTCGGAGCTACCAGCCGGGCTTTGGCTTGACGTGCCTTGCGCCTGTTTGGTGAAAAGATAAAAAAGTTTAGATCAAACTTTAACACAGCAATAGTACAACAGGCATTGCTTCACAAATCAGGGCTCCCAGCAGTCACTTGGCTTTCACTGGAGATACACTACTCAAACTAACCTCAGGTAACACCAAGACTAGGCTCCCTATAATACCAGGCTGCCACCCACCCAACATTGTCTACAGTTATCAGACGGAAAAGGGTTCAAATATGGAGTCATCACAGAAGCTGCAGAGATTCCGGAGAATTTGTCATCATTTGACTGTATCCGTTAACCGCAAATACTTAACCCATAGAGCTTTTTCTACAGGACAGCTGGGAACTTACCTCCGGATCTTTCTAGCAGGCTGATTAAACCATGTGGCTACTCGTCGCTGCCAATCCTTGTGGAAGTGAGGCTTCAAGATCATGCCATTCCTGCTGGGGGCCATGGCGCCTTAATCCCTAAGTGACAAAGAATTCAAGATCAATAACACGTGTACTGATAAATAAGTAGGTGCCACCATATAGCAGCAATCTAGTATTCATGCAGGCATCACTATAGACACAATGCATCCAATAGTCTCTTATGGAGAACACAACCAACAGCCCTTTACCAGGCAATGTTTACACTTTCGGATGGAATCTATTTTGTTATGCAAGGCTGTAAATCCCCACCAGAATGCCTCCCAGTAGGGCTGGGCGGTATACCGGTTCATACCAAATACCTAAATTTTTGGGCTGCACGATATGAATTTTTCCCATACCGCAATACCGGTTTGGCCCCTCCCCCTTGGGAATGAATTATCAGCCCAGCGCAGCACTGTCCCCACATCGGGGAACTAATCATACGTGACCCGCCAGCGCTGTTCTGCTCCCCCCACCAAATCATGTTACCCGATGTAGGCAAGTTAAAGTTTATTTTCTTTATTTTTGCAGCCCAGGCATAGGGATACAGCGTACAGCAGTGGTCTCAAACCTGCAGACCTCCATCTGTAGCAAAACTACAACTTCCAGCATGCTGGGAGTTGTAGTTTTGCAACATCTGGGGGTCCGCAGGTTTGAGACCACTGGCGTACAGTATAGAGTTCCAGCACCGGCGGCCCCCAACAAAAAGGAGGAGGGCAGTGTTTGTCGGTGACATGTGTGTAGTACCCCACTGGGCTGATAATTTGGGGGGGGGGGGGGGGAAGGAGAGCAGAAGGGCACTTACAGGTCACATGATTTGGGGTGAAAAAAATACCGTTTTATACCGTGGAACCGCCATAAGTTACAAAAAATACCATGATACACATATTTGGTCATACTGCCCAGCTCTACCTCCCAGTACCTAAAGTATTAAATGGCTCCATGATCCTGCTGCAACAGCATTACAGTATTCCCAAGCACAGAACAGCTAAGGCTCCGCTTATGGGGACTATGGAAAGTGTCATCCCAGTGCCTGATCCCTGACAGTACATGCTGCCCCATACACATTAGATCAGCTGTCTACACACTATGGAGCTCCACCTTGCAGCCGCTGCCTGTAGGGGCATGCTGGGAGTTGCAGTTCAGTTTGGAGACCACTGCATTAGACCTAGATCCCATTAACTGCCCAATATAGTCAAGGAGTTTAAAAGGAAGAAAAATCTGACATAGATCCCATGACTGAGGAGAAGACAGTGGTTACTAATAACATGGGGGGAGTCTACAGCCAGCACTGGAAAGCATGATCACTACCATCATATGCGGGTGCAACCAATAATACCTTCCCTCCACACACATCTACAGCGAGTCCAACTGGGAGTAGACGTGTCCACACACACACACACACGTGTCCCATACATGACACCAAGCCTCTGTGCCCTGCACATAATCCCGCGCCCTTATCCCCACACGGTGCACGTCCCCGCCGCACACTACTAGTACACCCGGTATTAGGCCTCAACGGGCTCGACTCCAAGACACCGGTGAGCCATCCTCCAATATGGACCCAAAACAGACGATAAGGAGCAGAGGAGCAAATTCCGAGCGTCTGCAGCAACAGACGAGGCCGGGAGACTAAGGATGTGACCGGATAAGAAAACCCGTCGGCCCGCGAAGTGATAGACATACCTCTACAGGGAGAAAATGGCCGAAAAGAGAGAAAGAAGGGGCCCGGTGCACTATGGGATATGAGTCGTGAGGGCCAATCAGGAGTAAAACGGGTCTGCAGCCAATCAGGAGTAACGCAAAGTCACGTATTTACGAAAGGGGTGTGAAGTGAGATTTCCGAACCTAAGGGGCGTAGCTCAGTGCTGTGTTCGTCCTCGCGCTCCCCCTGCTGTGTCTTATTGTGTACTGCAAGCTGCGTCCTCCAGGGGTGTGAAGGGAGATCTCCGAACCTAAGGGGCGTGGCTTAATTATCTCCTGCAGACGTGCGCCTTCGGGCTCTGCCCTCGCTCCTCCCCGCTGTAGGAGCGTAAGAGCTGCGGGGAGGAGCGGTTCGGTTTTTGCATGGGCAGGGAACCGGAGGAAGGCCGCTCCTGGACGGGGAGGCCTTACAGTGACAGGCCGGACATGCCGAGGTGAGCCCGGGTGTCATGGAGAATGAGTGACCGCTAGAGTGTTTACAGCCATGGAGAGGGTGTAATGGAGTGATCTGCGGGCACCGGGAATCTGTATGACAGATACAGCAGCACTGCTCATCTATGGCCACTCGTATGATATACATGAGGTGTGTGATGTAACTATTCTACATAGAAGCTGCACTAGTGTTATATATTCGATCAGTCTGCTGAATTTGATATAGTGGTGGTATTGGCTGTTTAGACCCATAAAAACACACACACACACACACACACACACACACACACACACACACACACACACACACACACACACAGCTTATAGTTTGTTACACTGTATTAGCGTAGGTGCAAATGGGAAGATTTATCAAAACCTGTCCAGAGGAAAAGGTGCTCATAGCAACCAATCAGATGGCTTCTTTCACTTTTGCAAAGGCCTCTGAAAAATGAAAGAAGCAATCTGGTTGCTATGGGCAACTGCACAGGTTTTAATAAATCTCCCCCAAAATGTATTAGAGTGGCGCCCAGGCTATTTTCTATCTGGTGCAACTGTAGCAAACCCTCAGATGTGAGAAGTATGAGGTCTGTTTCGTTGTTCAGCACCTAAATGTAAACATGAAAGGTTTTTCTTTTCAGCGACAGAAACCTTTTCATTAAGGGGAATGTGTCCTTAGAAAATTGACCTATTGTTTATATCGTGTTTTTATATTAAACAGATCTTAAAGCATTTTTGGTGTGTTTTTTTTAATTTATTTTCTCCCTTTCTTATCATCTCTATATTATAAAACAATCCTACAATCTTTTAGTTCAGTCTGACCACTGCCAAACCAAACAATAGGCTGACACTTACTGTTCTCTACATAACTCTCCTCACTGTGGAAGGTGTATAGATAAGATGGGATCTGACCATTTACGATAAGTGGTGAACACAGCTCAGCCTCCCCCCCCCCCCCCCGACCCAGCATGTCTTGAACACTCTTCCACAAAAGTGTATAGGGTCAGCTCTAGGCCATTGTGCCTATGTACATGGGAGTTTCCGTAACTCTCTGTGAACGGCTCTCCTATAGAGTTATATGGAGGGGGGGGGGGGTAGGCTGCAGCTTCGTGTGGGTTGTGTGGGAGTTGTATAGCTCTGCTCCCGGGAGAGTCAGGACCCCTTACAAGAGATCGTAGGAGACCCATTGTATAGCGGATACGTTTTTCCCCCTGATATCCCTCCTTTTAAATGCAGCTTTGGCAAGATAACTGGCTTTTTTTTTTTCTCCCGGTGGCCCCGATGGCCGTCAACGTGTGACAACGGTAGAGTGAAAGAGTCCTAAGGTATACCTATAGGCTCGCAAGTAGTGCTGTCTGCAGTATACTAAACAGTCTACCGTTCTGTGGAATAGCGCAGGAGCCTGCACCTTCATGTACAGCAAGTAGGCATAAGCTCCAATGTAAACCCACTGATGGATACTTCTACCTTATCCTAGCCTATAAAAGGTTAAAAGATGTAGACTTGTTTCTGTCTGCCCTATATGCTGCTTGACTTACTAGCCCCCAGATATCTCATCTCGGCATTGTCTGTCTGTTCAGCCAATCAATGGCCGGAGTGGTTTCCTGCCTCAGTCAATGATTGGTTGAGGAGGTGGTCACTGCTAAGACCAGTCTGTCACAAAAAGTGGAGGCCAGGGCGCTCAGTTGGAAGAGCTGGGCCACTTTCTGGAGATTACAGGGGAGCCTAAAGGTTGGTATCCACTCCCCCCCCCCCCCCCCCCCCACGATCAGACATTAATAACTGGATAACCCCTTTAGGGTGCGGTCACACATACAGGATACTGCACAGATTTGATGCGCAGGATTTGTAACTGCAGATTAGAAGCTGTGCTCAGTCATTTAGTTTACATTGAAATCTGCAGCAGAATCCTGTGCATCAAATCCTGCACATCAATGTGTGAACGTACCCTTAACCTCTTCCTCCCTGTGGTCAGGGAGAAGGACTTAGGAGGAATGTGGGGGCTCTGAAACCTTGTTCTAGTGATGAGACATTTATTTCCCATCCTGTGGATGAATAAGAAATGCCATTTGTAGGAAAACCCCTGTAAGGCTATGGTTACATGGTGGAATTCAGCAGAGATATTCAGCTCAGAAAGTCTGCTGCAGCATTGATTTCAATGGGATTCTGCTGCATCGTGCATGCAGCGGAATTTCTGATTTTGGCATCTGCGGAAAGAAAGAATCCTCTAAATTGTTTCTGTGGATTCCGCTCGGTAATGCTTTGCTATCTATGGAGACATTTCTGAGCGGTGAACACTAGGGATGTAAGAAAAAATCGATTCGCGCGATTATTACGATTTTTTTCCCCCTTGCCGATACTTTTAGTGATGTGGAATTTGTATCTCCTGACGCCCGGAACAGCATGTCCCGGGCATCAGGAGTTAAAAGTTCCACATTTTGTCAGCGGGATCTGACGCGGCATCGCTCTGGGTGTATGGAGCGGGCTCCGACTCGTGCCTGCTCCATACTCTGCGGCCCCTGGCTGATTTCAGTAGCCGGGGGCTGCTAATGCATCACTGCCGCTAATATCCAGCATGCGGTGCTCTGCAGTATGTATGGAGCGGGCTCCCGACTCGTGCCCGCTCCATACTCTGCAGCCCCCGGCTGTTCTCAGTAACCGGGGGTCGCCGCTAATAGCCAGCAATAGCTGGCTATTAAAGGGGTAGTCCAGTGGTGAAAAACTTATCCCCTATCCTAAGGATAGGGGATAAGTTTGAGATTGCAGGGGGTCCGACCGCTGGGGCCCCTGCGATCTCTCTGTACAGGGGCCAGGCTCTCCGGCCAGATATCGGGTGTCGACCACCACACGAAGCGGCGGCTGACACGCCCTCTCAATACATCGCTATGGCAGAGCCGGAGATTCGGCTCTGCCATAGAGTTGTATTGAGGGGGCGTGTCAGCCGCCGCTTCGTGCGGGGGTCGACACGCCCCCTTCGCGCGGGCTGCCGGGACCCCGTACAGGAGATCGCGGGGGACCCCAGCGGTCGGACCCCCCGCGATCTGTAACTTATCCCCTATCCTTTTGATAGGGGATAAGTTGTTCACCACGTGTTCACTACTGGACTACTCCTTTAACCCTTTAGATCGCCGCTGTCAAAGCTGACAGCGGCATCTAAAAGGATCTGTGAATGCTCCCTGGTGAGCTAGTGGGGTGGATTGCCCCCCCCCCCCCGCAGCGCCATCGTGGGCGATCCACTGTGGAGGTAGCGGAGGGCTTACCTCTGCTTCCCTGCTCTCAGTGGCTCTGTCATTGATAGAGCCTGGCTTGACTAGGCTCTATTAATGGATCGCAGATCAATGGAGTTCAATAGAACTCTATTCATCTGTCTTAGGAATCTAATGATTCCTCCTAAAATTCTTATAACGAGTATAAAAAAATAAAATAAAAAAAGTTTTAATAAAAGTGTAAAAGACATTGTTTTTTAGACAGAATCGGGATATATCGCGATGTATCGTCACCTAGACGGTATCGCGATATATCGGGATATATCGAATCGCCACACTGGTATCGCGATTCGAATCGCCAAATTATTGGCGATTCACACCCCTAGTGAACACAGCCTAAGCTTCCTCATCCTTTACTCCGAGATTTTATTTAATTTTTTTTAGATGAAGAAGCAGACTAATATTACAAAGGTTTTACAATAGCTGAGGTGTGTTGATAGGGATAGTACATTATTTTAGCAGCTGCAGAACCTCTTCACTATCAAAGGTGTATCAAAGGAAGTCGACAACTGCAGTGACTGACATGATCATTCTTTGTAGGGACCTTGAATGTCATTTATTGTGTGTGGGGCTTATCTGTGGGGTATGTGGGCGATCTGTGCAGTATTGTGTGAGCTGTCTATGGAGACTAATCCTCGCTGTCGTCAGCCTTAGACCAGTCGTCTGCTGATTCCGTGAAATGTTGTCCCACAATGTGCTGATCTTACTCCTGTTATCTGCTGATACATTAAGAGGGTATTCTCCATTTAAATGTTTGCTGTATAATATTCTCTTACTATGCTTATATGCCTTCCAAAGTGATGCAGGCGTATGTAGACTGGAGTCTTATCCAGTAGAGGGGGCTGTAATCAGTAATGTATATATGATGCATGATCCTATAAGACAGTGTTTCCCAACCAGGGTGCCTCCAGCTGTTGCAAAACTACAACTCCCAGCATGCCCGAACAGCCAAAGGCTGTCCGGGCATGCTGGGAGCTGTAGTTTTGCAATAGCTGGAGGCACCCTGGTTGGGAAACACTGCTATAAGATGTATGTATAGGGTATGTCCTGGTGTAATGGTTGCTATTTTTCAGGTATTGCTTACTGTCTTGCAGTGTGACTGGATATGGAATACAATGACAAGCTGGCCAGGTTCCGTCAGGGTCATCTCAACCCTTTTAACAAGACAAGAGAGGAAGAAAGTCCACAGGACAGAGAGCAAGAGTCTTCCAAGGGTTAGTATTTTTAGACTGAGATGATGTTTTATTAATAAGATTTTGACTTTCTCCAATATAAACCAGCATAAATCTAATGGCCAGCGCCTTATGTCAATTCAATTGTTTCTTGGATATATCTATGTCTGAGAATTGAGAAAGTTGGGTGACAGGAGTTGGTGCCGGATAACATCCGGCATGAAATCATCTTCCAATCCCTATCAATCTTCTTCCCTCCTGCACTTCCTCTTCTTTATTTTCAGCATTTCATCAAATGACTCCACTCTTTCTACCTCACCACCTCCATTTATGATCTTACTCCCTTACATCCCATCCAGTCTGTCTCCCTACCTGTCATTACTCGCCTAGCTGAAATATGTAACATCTCGCCTATCTCGGAAAAGTTTATTTAAATGCATTACAAAATAAGTCTTTGTTAAAGAGGCACTGTCATTGTGAAAAACTTTTTATATATTGTAGTACTACTGATAAGGTGACTTTTTTAAATATACATTTATTTAAAATGTCAATTTTACTAAAAAATCTAAAATGAAAAAAGCCACCACTAGGGATAATATGTCTTTATGCAGACAGACTACTCTGTATTTTGCAGCATACTGGATACCGGCCGTGAAGCATATTTGTATCCAGTATAGGTGATCACCATTGCACCATTACAGCCTTCAGCTGCTCCTAAACTACAACTCCCATGATGGGAATTGTTGTTTTACAACAGCTGGGGGAGCACAATCTTGGTAAAACTCTGTTTTAGAGCTGTGTGTTCTCCAGCTCTTGCAAAACTATAGACAAAGGGTGTGTGGGCATGCTGGGAGTTGTAGTTTTGCAACAGGTAAAGGCAACACTGCTGTAACACAGTGCTTTATAAAAATTGCAGCTCCAGCAAAACTACAACTCCCTGCATGCTTGAATAGCCAAAGCTTTCTCTGACTCCTGAATGACAAAGAAGCTGATCAGACATTCAGGAGTCTGTGAAAGCTGAATGACACACATAGTGAAAGCTATGTTGATTAGCATCCAGCTTTACTAGGAACAGATAGAAAATGTATGCATAAAAACTACTGTGCAGGGATTTGCAGACAGCCAGGTTGCTCCCAGACTCTGAGCAGATGAGTGATCACAGTGAGGGAGAGGGACGGACACGCCCCTTCAGAAGGAAAGAACAAAAAGCAAGTGAGCAACATATAAATGCAATTTGTTAGGGATATATAGGTCCTAGACACATAAAAACGATATGTACCTGATCAGGATTAGGTACCGAGGAACATATCGCACACACATATATATAATTTTTTTTTTCTTTTGCACTATGACAGGTACGCTTTAAGCCTTTAAAAAACCTAGCAATGCATTATGTCAGGAAAACTGTAAAGGAAAGATGGATAGTGCCCCCCCTACCCTTCACGAATCAGCGTTTCCTACAGTTAGGACTGTTCCATTATGCCCCTATCTACCCAAAGGGCAACAGCAGGCTTGAGGTAGTTTGGGACAATTCACACAGCTGTTTAGATTTAGATTTTTTTTATTTTATTTTGCAGCTAAAAGATGCCGGTCCTAGTGACAACTTTAATACAGTGTGTGGGGCTTTTATACACCATCATAAAACACATAATACAACATTCATAGTATGGTTAACAATGCTTTTAGTACCATTTCAACGTAAAGTCATTGCAAGGGTCAGCAACACAGGTTGATAAAATGCCAAGGGCTGGTGAGATACTTGCCCCTCCTTATTTATGTAAGAATTGGGGGGCTCAGCTGAAATGATTCATGAACTGGGAGCAAACAGTGTATACTATACAATATCCATGGAAAACAACACCACACACTGTATGGTAAATGCACACCCAAACAATAACTCAATGATGATGAAAAAAATCTATAATTTTATTAATGTAGCCATCACATACATAACAGATATTTTAAAAATAATTAAAGGTGTCCTATACAAGAGACACCACAAACTAAACTGGAGGAGGCCAGACGCTTTCCCTCCTGGAGCACGGATAATATTACAATATACCGGTCAAAATCCACAGTACATGGTATCAGGAATACCTGGCCCTGCCCCTCCTTAGACACCCCCCCCCCCCCCCTTCCCCATGTTGGCAGGATCTCATAGATTCACAGCTCTTATAGAGTTTCTGTGAATCCGTACACCACTCATTCTATTCTCCGAGAAATGCCAATGAATGTGATAGCTTTGGCACCTTTGTGTTAGAAGAGATTGGGGTTTAAGCACCCAGACCATCCCCAATTAAAACTTTTGACATCTCACTATGACATGTCATAAGTTTGTGCTGCACTTCCCATTACATCTTTTGCCATCATTGTCTATATCTGTGCACTTAGTTCTGCTAATGATCTAAGACTAAATTCCTCCTTACTCTCAACCCCCTACTGTTCTCTGCAACACTATTCTGATGCTGTGCCAGATCTATGGAGTATGTTACCCCAAACAGATTAATTCCAAACATCCACAGTTTTAAGCTTGTCCTAAAAGCAGATATTTTAAGTTAGGCCTACCACATTCCCTCTTCTATTTCTCCAATGTTTACCCCCTTTATTCAGCAGTATCCCTCACACTCATTGTCCCTTTATGCACCTTTTATCTGTACATGCAAATATACTTGCTGTATGACTATCGTATGCAGCTTTAATTCTTCAATCTATATACAGTGCATAATGAAAGTATTCGGCCCCCTTGAACTTTTTGACCTTTTGCCACATTTCAGGCTTCAAACATAAAGATATAAAACTGTAATTTTTTTGTGAAGAATCAACAGCAAGTGGGACACAATCATGAAGTGGAACGAAATTTATTGGATATTTCAAACTTTGTTAACAAATAAAAAACTGAAAAATTGGGCGTGCAAAACTATTCAGCCCCTTTTACTTTCAGTGCAGCAAACTCTCTCCAGAAGTTCAGTGCGGATCTCTGAATGATCCAATGTTGACCTAAATGACTAATGATGATAAATAGAATCCACCTGTGTGTAATCAAGTCTCCGTATAAATGCACCTGCACTGTGATAGTCTCAGAGGTCCGTTTAAAGCGCAGAAAGCATCATGAAGAACAAGGAACACACCAGGCAGGTCCGAGATACTGTTTTGGAGAAGTTTAAAGCCATATTTGGATACAAAAAGATTTCCCAAGCTTTAAACATCCCAAGGAGCACTGTGCAAGCGATAATATTGAAATGGAAGGAATATCAGACCACTGCAAATCTACGAAGACCTGGCCGTCCCTCTAAACTTTCAGCTCATACAAGGAGAAGACTGATCAGAGATGCAGCCAAGAGGCCCGTGATCACTCTGGATGAACTGCAGAGATCTACATCTGAGGTGGGAGACTGTCCGTAGGACAACAATCAGTCGTATACTGCACAAATCTGGCCTTTATGGAAGAGTGGCAAAAAGAAAGCCATTTCTTAAAGATATCCTTAAAAAGTGTTGTTTAAAGTTTGCCACAAGCCACCTGGGAGACACACCAAACATGTGGAAGAAGGTGCTCTGGTCAAATGAAACCAAAATCAAACTTTTTGGTAACAATGCAAAACGTCATGTTTGGCGTAAAAGCAACACAGCTCATTACCTTGAATACACCATCCCCACTGTCAAACATGGTGGTGGCAGCATCATGGTTTGGGCCTGCTTTTCTTCAGCAGGGACAGGGAAGATGGTTAAAATTGAGGGGAAGATGCATGGAGCCAAATACAGGACCATTCTGGGAGAAAACCTGATGGAGTCTGCAAAAGACCTGAGACTGGGATGGAGATTTGTCTTCCAACAAGACAATGATCCAAAACATTAAAGGTTATCCAGGAAAAAACTTTTTTTTAATATATATATCAACTGGTTACATAGTTACATAGTTACATAGTTAGTACGGTCGAAAAAAGACATATGTCCATCAAGTTCAACCAGGGAATTAAGGGGTAGGGGTGTGGAGAGCACTTAATAGAGTAAATTACTTCTATTAAAAAATCTTAATCCTTTCAGTACTTATCAGCTGTTGAAGTTGAATTGTTCTTTTCTGTCTAAGTGCTCTCTGACATGTGTCTCGGGAACCGCCCAGTTTAGAAGCAAATCCCCATAGCAAACCTCTTCTATTCTGTGCAGTTCCCGAGACAAGCAGAGATGTCAGCAGAGAGCACTGTTGCCAGACAGAAAAGAATAACTCAACTTCAGCAGCTGATAATTATTGAAAGGATTAAGATTTTTTTATAGAAGTAATTTACAAATCTGTTTAACTTTCTGGAGCCAGTTGATATAAAAAAAAAAAAAAGTTTTTTCCTGGAATACCCTTTAAGTAAAATCTACGATGGAATGGTTCACAAATAAACATATCCAGGTGTTAGAATGGCCAAGTCAAAGTCCAGACCTGAATCCAATCGAGAATCTGTGGAAAGAATTGAAAACTGCTGTTCACAAATGCTCTCCATCCAACCTCACTGAGCTCCAGCTGTTTTGCAAGGAGGAATGGGCAAAAATTTCAGTCTCTCCATGTGCAAAACTGATATACCCCAAGCGACTTATAGCAAAAGGAGGCGCTACAAAGTATTAACTTAAGGGGGCTGAATAATTTTGCACGCCCAATTTTTCAGTTTTTTATTTAACAAAGTTTGAAATATCCAATAAATTTCGTTCCACTTCATGATTGTGTCCCACTTATTGTTGATTCTTCACAAAAAATTACAGTTTTATATCTTTATGTTTGAAGCCTGAAATGTGGCAAAAGGTCACTATGCACTGGAAAAGATGGCTGCACCATTGTACAAAACAAGTACTTGCCTCTTGTCTCACCCACATTTCTTTTAAGATTGTAGGCTCTTTTGAGAATAGCCCTTACTCCCTTGTTTAAATGAAAACATATATAACAACTGCATAATTGTGTGAAAGTTACCCTTCACAGGTGGGACTAGGGGATTTAAGTGCTGTCACTGCTGTAATTGAGCCTCTGGAAGTCCCCTCCATGGTGCACCGTAATTTCTTATTCTCACCATTTTAGGGGCAGAACTAGAGCTCTGAGCGGTTTGCCAGCAGGACTCATACATGCATGCTGCATGCCCTTTCCCTTGTCTGGCCAATCACAGTACAGCACCCACTCCTCTCTGCAATGCCATGACATAATGTTGGAGAAAGTGCACTGAACTGAACAGGCTGGTACTATGGTGCTGATGATTTACACAGTATTTTACTATAGATGGCAGGTGGAGGGAGAAGCGATTTCTGATGCACTGCCTTTTCAAGTTGCTATATGAGCAGACGTGAATAAAACAGTAGCATTGCAAGAAAGAGGTTACACTAAGCACTAAACTGCTGCTAAAGACAAGCCTACTGACTAAAAGGAGGGGGAGATGGAGATCAGATACAGTAGGCAGCGCTGTGTAAATACAGGACAGCATGGAAGGAGTTACCTTAAGCATTGAACTGCGGAGATAAGAGCAAAGCCCGGATTTGCTTGTGCTCAGAGCCTCTGGAGTAATTTACACAATTGCTAAGAATTTCGTAGGTTATCAAATGGAGGGAAGCTGTTTAAAAGTATAGTGATAATTTAAGTAGTTTGCTACTCTGTAACATGTTCTTAAAGTGTGCTGCAAAGTGTGTTACATAGTAGCATAGTTTGTAAGGTTGAAAAAAAGACAAGAGTCCATAGAGTACAACTTAAAACCCTACAGTGTTGATTTAGAGCAGTGCTTCTCAATTATTTTCTGTCATGCCCCCCCTATGAAGAAGAAAACATTTTGCGCGACTGTAAATAGTATCATTTGTCTATAAAATTGTTATAAGTACACCTCTGCATAACACTGTATCCTTATTAATGTATATGGGGCTCTGTACACTGAGGGCAAGCGGGGCTCTGTACACTGAGGGCAAGCGGGGCTCTGTACACTGAGGGCAAGCGGGGGTCTGTACACTGAGGGCAAGCGGGGCTCTGTACACTGAGGGCAAGCGGGGCTCTGTACACTGAGGGCAAGCGGGGCTCTGTACACTGAGGGCAAGCGGGGCTCTGTACACTGAGGGCAAGCGGGGCTCTGTACACTGAGGGCAAGCGGGGCTCTGTACACTGAGGGCAAGCGGGGCTCTGTACACTGAGGGCAAGCGGGGCTCTGTACACTGAGGGCAAGCGGGGCTCTGTACACTGAGGGCAAGCGGGGCTCTGTACGAGAGAGAGCAGGGCGGCGGGCGCACTGCTCGGTGGCACATTGAACTCCGACATGGTGGGCTGCTGCGCTTAGACGTGAGGTCACGTCACCCCGGTGACGTGACCTCACGTCTGAACATAGCAGCGTGCCACGCCGGAGTTCAAAGCGCCTCTCCCAGGCAGCCACACTGACAACCCAGGGCCGTAAGTAAAATCCAGCCGTAGAGTTGCAAGGCAACAGACGCCGTGTGGGACGCCGCTTGCGAGTGAGTCGGGGCCCCCCTTTACGGAGCCCCGCGCCCCCCCTATTTGAGAAGCACTGATTTAGAGGAAGGCAATTACCCCTTGACAGAGGAAAAAATAAATCCCTGAATCAGCGTTCTAGCCCGATAAATCTAGTATCTATAACCTCTGTTATTACACTCTAGAAAAACATCCAAGCCCCCCCCATGAACTTGTTTAAGTCAGACATTACAACATCATGTGGCCGAGCATTGTTGGTGATGTTTTCTTTATTCACTTACACAACGCCAGCCTATCTTGCATCACTGTACAGCATGCAGTCCCTGCCTTTTCTGGAGTTCACAATGTAAATATTATATTTAATGCACCTTTACCATTCAGTATCCTATATTAGCGTGGTTACCAATTTTTTTTTTACCCTCCTTAGGTTTGACACCATTTTTTTTCTTTTTCAGAATCTCCACCAGGATCTCCTCTACGTGTACCAGAATTCCAGTGCCCTGAGCGAGTGATGGATTTGGGTGTATCAGAAGATCACTTTTCCAGGCCGGTGGTGAGCAGAAATTTTAATACTGCATTATAATAGGTGCAGCAACATAAACATTATGTGCAACTTCATTGCAGAGGAGTGTCACAAAATGGCACTTAATAGTTTCATATTTTTGTCCATTTCATGTGCTGTTAGTGACTTTTGTGCTTTCCTATGGCCAACATGTTACTCATCAACATTCCAAGGAAAGCTTAGAAAGTTGTTTATATTTTTATTTATTGAAATCTTAGCATCAATAGGTTACGAAACTTCCCTACAATGGTGATTACTCCATAATCTGTAATTGTAGTTGCACAATGTTCAATACATAAAACCAGTAGTTTTGAATAACAAAATGTTCTTACCAAAATTTTAATTTTGAAAAGGCCCCTTAGGTACAATCCCACACAGACAGGTTAATTAGCAATAAATCAATTAAAGAGTAGCTCCCACCATCCTATATTTTTTTTTTCTGTCCCTGCCTAATGCCCATCTATCCCTAACCACCTCCCTGCCTCTTACATTTTTTTTTTTTTTTTTTACTATATTAAAAATCCCTTTGTCTGCCTGGTAGTGTGCTCACTTACCAGGCAGACTTCCCCAGCAGGCACGACGTCACTGATGCCTGCTGGGGCCGACCCTTCCACCCTTAGTTCATCTATACAGGACATGATTGTTTTCCTAAACAGTGTACCTCCAGCTTTGTTGACACTGGTGGTGAAACAACTGGTGGCACTCTGTGTTGAAAACAATCTATCTTTTGTTACGGCGCAACCCCCCTCTCTCACAAACAACTCCCTATAAGGCCGCGGTGCAACCCGCTCCCCCTATCCCATACAACTCCCTAGAAGACCTCAGATCAGACCTACCCATGTACAGGACAGGCAGCGCAGCACTGAGATTCAGTGCGCGCTGCCTCGCGTATATGTCGGGAGGCGGGGCCGGCGCACGAGGCCAGGGAGCCAATGCGCACAAGACCCAGCTTTCACAGCGCTCCCTCCCGCCGGTCTGATTGACAGGCAGGGAGCGAGCGCAGGCTGAATTAATTAGGACCAATTGCCCGCCCAGCATCGGTCCAAATTCAAGCGTGACGTCACGCCAGCCTTCAGCCGGCCACTAGGAGGGAGACCCCTAGTGGCCGGTTTTCAAATGTAAAATGAAACCATTTTAATTTAAAAAAATGAAACTATATTAGAGATATGTTGTAGTATATAAGTACTGCAACATATATATAAAAAAAAAAAAAAAAAAAAAAAAGTTGGTGACAGTGCCCATTTAAGCCCTTAGGCTGTGTTCACACATTGTGTTACCACATTGCGGTGCCTCTGCATTTTTGCCATGATTTACTGAAATTGTGGTAAAAATTAAAAATGTTTCCATGATTTTAGCAATTGCTGTAAAGCTTGCACTAATCACTGTAAAAAATGCATACTTTTTATTGTGATTTTTGTTGGGTGTGGCAAAAAACTGTCCTACGCTCCACACCTTCATCCCGGAGCACCAGGACTGGGACAGCCTCCACTGGCCCTTCAGGGGATGTGGTAGCCTGCTTGCTCAGTTTAGAGGAATCCCCAGCCCTTCCTCCAGCCTTATCAGGGTGACTCTGATCAATGGGATCAGCTGCGCCAACGCAAAACAAAATTTTTGTTTTTTGGGGAGAGGCCACTACAATGTCCGCAGCCTCTGCAACTACTTTTGTGACAACATCACCCCCCCCCCCCCCTTCTTTCCACAGGGGAGCGAACTACAGCCCCAGAGTCTGCGTCTGCTCACCGATGAGCTGTCCACTGTCTGGCCTTTTGGCCGATGCCTTCCCTGCTTCTTCCCTGTTGCTGGAAACAGGGATGGAGCTTAGCGCCCTTTTGATATCTGCACTTTCCCTACATGTTTGTACAGAGTCCACCACAGGACACAGGTTATATTGGGTAACAGGGCTCACACAATGAGCTTACCCTGCACCCCGCTCTGGGGTTACTTTGGCTTGGTCTTTTTTTCTTCTTCTTACTCCCAGGTGCCTCCTCTGGGGGTTAATTTCTAAATACAAGGTTTTAAGGGTACACTGGGTATTGCAGCGTTCTATTCTAGGCCATCAGCACCCCTCCCTGGTTGCTTTTGTCTCTCTCCTCCACTGTGTTGGCAGAATTGCAGCCAGGTGATGCTGCTGTGCAGGAAGCCCTCTGTACTGAGCTTGCTGGTCTTGCTGCAGGCTACCAGGTGGGTCTGACTGTTGGTCTTCATCCATCTCCTCCACATCATCCACCTGGCTCTCAGGTTGCAGCCTCATCAACCTTCTCTCTGTTATCAGCTATCTATCTGAAACTGTCATCATTTTGCAGCTTTTGTTTGAATGGACCACTTAGCTCCCATATCACAGCTTTCCTCTCCTCCTAAGCATTGATTTCAGCCATTATTCTTTTAATCTGTGTCTGCCTCTCTGCCTTTTTTGTTTTGGGGCCTCATTGGCCCTGGCACGGGCACATTGCAGTTTCTCCTGGAGTCTCCTGACCGCTTTACTAGTGTCTTCATACTCACAGAGGTGGCTTGTGACCCAGGAGCCATAGGTGGAAATAGACTCCTGGGCCCTCCCCAATCTCTCACTGAGGTCTGTTTCACCTCTGTGAGCCCTGTGTTTTCCTCCAGAAGAACTGTGCTTACCGCTGGCAGCACTCAGCTTGTCTGAGGTAACTTTCTCCTTACTGGAAACCTTGTGGTTTCTTGCTTCATTGGGGAAGTTGGGGCCACATTGCTGCTACTCCTGGTCGAAAGTCTCACCCCCAAGTCGTCTGGTCTACAGGCTGCATGCTGGACTCTCCTGCTTCCCTGTGACCTACTTTGGGGAACAGCAGCCTGGGCCTTGCCTTCCTCACTCATGCCTGGAAACCCACTCCCTCCCTGGGGAGAAGTAGGCCCCTGCTGAAAAGAAGCTTCCTTGAAGCTCAGGAGACACAGCACACATTGCTTCAGCAGAACAATACCACACCCAAAGTTAATTGGAGCTGCACCCCAGAGCTGCACGCACTATTCTGCTGGTGGAGTCACAGTGTATGTACATTACATATCTTGTACTGATTCTGAGTTACATCCTGTATTAGGGTACGTTCACACGGGTGGATTACCTGCAAATTATCCTCAGCAAGTTGATTTGCTAAGAAAAAACTGCTGTGAAAAACTCAGGGTTTTTCATGGGGGCAGCAGCTTTACAACCCAAATGGTCAGTATGGAACAGCAGCCTAACAAACCACAGGTTGGTATAAGAGTGAAAGGTATAGGAATAGACCTGACCATGACAAGCATGGTAATATTAGTGTATAACAACCCACATGCAGCAACATCCAATAAGTAGGTGTGTGTCAATGAGCCTGCTGTGTGAGCCGGGGGCGTGTCACAGAGCCCTAGTGCACAGAGCCCTGTATTTTGTTCTAGACGAGACACATAGACAATAGCTGCAGGGACAAGACAGCATTTGGTTCACCCAAAAATATACACAGTAATGTATATTACAAATATTCATATAATGTGATTATCTACATTATATAAAACGTTTCGCTATATAAAATAGTTTTGCTATTGACCGTGCCCATTTAAGGAGCAGAACGCTTTTAGACTAATTAACAGAGACCACTCCCTGTATAAAGTGTGCACGCCTTAAGCCTGGAGCCCACTCAACCAGTTGTCAGACCCAGCAGGCTATTACCCTTACATTGCCAATGCAGAATTAGCAGCCTCTTAACCAGCCTGTATGACAGGAGATAGGGGAGCTACTTGCACAAAGGCGCCCCTCGCAAGCAAGCTAGGGTAAAACAAAGAAATCTCCTGTCGACAGAGGGAACCTTAGTAGGGAAAAAAAACATAAAGCGTTAGTGTCATCTGTCAAAAGTTTAGACTGCATCAGGTCTCAGTCCTGAGACCTGCTGGGATCATCAGAAATAGTGGCTGAAGTGAGCGGCGGTGCTTTGCACTCCCCAGCCATCTGCTCTATCCAACTCTTTCACTCCATAGACTAATGCGGTAAAAGAGTCCAATTTGATTGAAAGCAAGAAAGTGAAGTGCACTCTGCCTCACACTTTACCCAGCTATTACTCACGATCACAGGGGGTCTAAGGACTGAACTACTGCAATCTAAACTTTTGACATGTCTTGGTGACAAGTTTTTACAATGATGCTAAGGCTTAAAGTGCTAATAAACTGTCACTGATTATACCAAAGGGGCTTTAACCCATTTGTGCTGCCGTAGGACAATTTGGAAACTGGGTTTTATGGCCGACACACGTGACAGGTGTAATTATCTTCTGTTTGGTCAAAGGGCCTCTTTCTGGCGTCTGACATCCAGCAGTTGAGACAGGCAATTGAAGAGTGTAAGCAGGTGATCCTTGAGCTGCCCGAACAATCGGACAAGCAGAAGGACGCAGTGGTCAGACTCATTCATCTTCGACTCAAGCTGCAAGAACTAAAGGTAGGATACATTTTTGTGCTTCTTGTTCTTTGAACAGCTACATGAAAGATTCTCACTTTTATTTAAAGGATCCACCGCTACTGAAAGAGAGGCATCCTGGAGGCAACAGGGCTTGGACGGGGGTTTAGAAGCCATGACCGGTGGTTTTGTGAGAATAAGCACTTCTTCCGGTCTGAGTGAGGCCGGAAGAAGTGCTCATTAGCACGAAACCACCGGTCGTTGCCTCTGAGCCCCTGTCCAAGCCCCGATGCCTCCCTTTCAGTAGCGGTGGATTGTGGTGAGTGCAGGATTCACTTCTATGTTACTACTGTGACATATATATTACTGCTATGCTAAGATACAATTCTTTGAAGTTAGAGGCCTCAAAGCCTAAAACTTAATTTCTATAAGATTTTGATGCAAACATTTTCTCTTTTGATCTATAATGTGCTGTGTGGATTCAAAATTGTATCTATGACAATGTTCTCACATATATATACACACATCTTTCATTATTAAGCCAGGAATTAAGTAGATGGTGTTGGTTTGGATCCACATAAAAACTACATGACAAAACAGTACTTTGAAATCAGAAGGCAACATGTTATCAGAATATGGCTTTGTTCACACGTAATATTTTGGTCAGTATTTAAGCCATCCAAAACCAGGAGTGGGTCTAAAGTAGAGAAAAAGGTACAATCTTTCTATTATATTAATTTTTTCTCTGTGTCAGTTCCCCACTTGGTTTTGGTAAACTACTGACCAATCGTGAGCTTCAAATTGAGGACCACATACTGACTAAAATACTACATGTAGCCCCATCTATAACCTAAAGATATTCAATACAATGTTAATTAAAGGATAATTTTAGAATTTTCTTCTGGTATGTCTTTCTAAGACTGGATCCCTCCTCCCTAGTAAGTTAGAATGAGGTAAAGATCTTTTAGTCCAATTATAGAATTACTATACTGTGCCATACAATGTCCCAAGATCTTCCCTCAGAAGGCATCATCCCAGTTTGCCACATAATCTGATGTGTCGATTGGCTGATTCTCCCCCACCCATGGCTAGTTCTCTGTAAGGTAATAGTCTTTGGTGAAATGGTTGTCCTGAAGAAGTGATCTTTCTGCTGCAGTACTTGGTTCACATAACCATTTTATTTCTATTATTCAGGATCCACATGAGGATGAGCCTAATATGCGGATTATATTGGAACATAGACTCTACAAGGAGAAGAGTAAAAGTGTAAAACAAGTGTGTGATAAGTGCAGCACATTTATTTGGGGCTTGATCCAGACTTGGTATACATGTACAGGTGAGAGACTTCACATTGTACACAGAGCCCAGTTTTACTGTATGTCCATTTATAGTAGTGTTCTGGTTGCTTCTCGAACTTCTAGTTTTTCAAACATGTTTGAATTGAAATCATGGCTCCAACAAGTTCAGGGTTCCCATGTCTGCACAGTTTTTAATATTGGATTTCTTAAAGTACTGTGTTGGAGGAAAACTTATCCAAAGGATATAGAAGAAGTGTCTGATTGCAGGGGATTCCGACCACTGCTCACCCCCACCCCTGTGTTCTCCTGCTGGCACCCTGGCTCTCCCCAGGAATGTATCTCTATGGGAGAGCCAGGGATACAGCGATAGGGAATAAAGAGCCCTAGTTGTCATGTTGAATGTGTTCTGCGCTGTCTTGTGCTATAGACAAATCAACAGATAGTACCCTATATTGTGTGCAGACAATGCCATTCACACAAGAATCCAATAGAGCTTCTCTCCTAATGTGATGTCTATTTCATGACCATAATTGCTTAGTTTAGCTCTAACGGAGATATGAATATATTCGCTCTGAATATAGGTTATTGATGCACGTGTAACTAATGATAGAGCCAGCAAACGTTAGTGCATAAAGAACTGATTTACTTTGTGCAGGTCATATTTTCTAGTACACTTATCCAGACCACTGTTCACATTTTTTTCAGGTTGTTACTATCGTTGTCATAGCAAATGTCTGAACCTCATTACCAAACCCTGCGTGAGGTCAAAGGTTAGTCATCAGTCTGAGTATGAGTTAACCATTTGTCCAGAGGCTGGACTGGACAGCCAAGATTATCGTTGTGCGGAGTGCAGGGCACCCATCTCTTTACGTAAGTATAGAGCAAAAATACATACAGTACTAGCCTGATTTCTGTTCTGTCATAGTGAATGCATTGCTCTGCATCTGATGGTAGTTATAGTAGCTGGGAATTACATACTCCATTTATTTTTTTACTATTGGAAGGAGGAATGGTTTAAAGTGCCAGACACTACAAATTCATGAATACTGTAAACATGATTCACATGCTTTGCTGCTCATGTATTTCCTCACGCAATGACTGATTCAACACTACAGCCATAGCATGTAATCACTACTAACTAAAGAGTTTAGAATAGTTTCTGTGCCTGTTATAAGTGATCCACCTTTTCTTTGGACCACAAAGCCCCTCGTTTCCGATCCATCAAGAAAATAATTGCTACTGATTGCCCATATCATTAGGAATGTTAAAGGTGTTCTACGGTGGAAAACTTTAAATAATTTTTTTTTTTTTTTTATCAACTGGTGCCAGAAAATTAAACAGATTTGTAAATTAATTCTATTAAAAAATCTTAATCCTTCCAGTACTTATTAGCTGAATACTACAGAGGAAATTATTTTCTTTTTGGAACACAATGCTCTCTGCTGACATCTGTCCATTTTAGGAACTGTCCAGAGCAGCATATGTTTGCTATGGGGATTTTCCCCTACTCTGGACAGTTCTTAAAATGAACAGAGATGTCAGCAGAGAGCTCTGGGTTCCTAATAGAAAATAATTTCCTCTGTAGTATTCAGCAGCTAATAAGTAATGAAATTGTTAAGATTTTTTAATAGAAGTAATTTACAAATCTGTTTAACTTTTTGGCACCAGTTGATTTAAAAAAAAAAAAAAGTTTTCCACTGGAGTACCCCTTTAAAAATTAATAAAGGTAGGAAAGGGCAGAGTCTGTGGGGTGTGACGGGCTGATAAGATCTATACGCCTAGGATTATATGTAATGGGATGTTTTATCTTTCCATGTAGTAAACCATACAAAATGTGTGATACTTAGTTTAGTTTTGAGTAAAGGATGCATTTAAAGGAACATTCCGAGCAAAACTAATGTATTGTGGTGCAGGACCTGAGAGGGTAATACACCACTCAAGGGTTCTTTCTGATACTTCTTTGAAGGGTTTATCCAGGCAGAAAAAAAACTACATAGTGGAGGGTGGGAATTTGACTGCTGGGACCTCCACAAACTTCGGAATGGGGACTCTGCTCTATCTGCTGCATGGAATGGCTATGGAAGCGTTGAAGAGGCCCGAAAGCTGATACATGCCATCTGCCAATGCAGTGGGGAGAGCCAGGGTCCCAATCTGGAGATTGCAGGGATTCCCAGCTTTTGGATCCCTTGATAATTACATGCTTCTCCTCTATTCTGTGGATAGGGGGTTATATTTTTTGGCTGGACAACCACTTTTACTCCTTAGTGACCATTCGTTCTTTTTACAGTAGTCATTAAGGCTTCTGTTCAGAAGGCAGAATGTCCTTGCGGAATTCTAGTGTCCGCAGAAAGAACAGTCATGACTATTCTATTTGCAGATTCCACTTGGAAATGCATTGCCATCTCTGAGAGTGCATTTCTGAGTGGTCCTAGCACCCTCCAGATCAGTCAAATGTGCAGAATGTCTGCCCTATTCTAGTTATCCCTTTAAAGGGGTACTCCACTGGCCAGCGTTTGGAAAATTTAGTTCCGAATGATGTGTGCACACGCTGCATCTACCACGCCCCCTCATGATATCAGGCCACACCCCTCAATGAAAGTCTATGGGAGGGGCGTGATGGCCGCCACGGCCCCTTCCATAGACTTGCATTGAGGGGCATGGCCTGATCACATGAGGGGGCGTGGCCGACCCCAGCAGCGTGTGCACACATCATTCGGAACTAAATGTTCCGAACGCTTGCCAGTGGAGTACCCCTTTAAAACTGAGAATCCGAGAAATAACCCCTTACATGCTGCTGTCAATTCATATTAGCCTATAAGGTCCTCTGTCAGGCAAGAGAGAATAGGCTGCCTGTTAATAGTATTATCAGATCCATAACAACCGAAAAGAGAAAAACTTTGACCTTAGAAAAATTGCCTAAAGTGAATCTGTCATTAAGAGGTCAAATCTGTGTCATGCATTTTCCACAAGGCACTAGGCATAAAATAGTATGTAGATGTTCCCATAAAATGTAAGCCAGTAGCATTCTCTTATACCCTATAATCTTACCATACACATAAGATACACTGAACAATCAAACAGCTAAGGCTGGCTTCACACCACAATTTGAGTGTCCGCTGCACAAAGAAACTATTTCAGAAGCTCAAATCGGCTGAAATCGGATCTGTGCACGGACATGTATGGGCCTATTAGCTATTATGGGGCTGGGGGCCTGATCGTAGTCTACAATCTGGTCATTTTCTCAGCATGTCAGATTTTTGACACGGACTGAAAATCGTGGTCAGCCATCAACATCACTATCCCTGCATGATCTGCTATATAGGATGCATTTATTATTGGCTGCAAGTTTCCTGATTTGTACCAGTGAATTCTAACAACTATCTTCCCAAACTCCCTCAAAAATGAGCAGGTTTGTGTTGCCAAAGCTTGCCTGGATTCATTGAGGGGAGATAAGTGGTTGCCATACATATTTAATGTAATCTGCTAGTTAAGCACCTGGCAGTGTAAGTGATACGAGGTTTATTCTTTACTGCTCCCTCCCAGCAATTGGACATATCCCCATGCATGTATACTTAATAGTTTCATATAAAGTGTCCTTTGGTGGCACTACACTCTTTCAGTACAGTAGAGTAGTAATATTTTTATTATTAGCACTAAAATGTAACTATGTAATTATAAAAGGCATAACAAGCCCTCATTAAATATTAATATGGCCTTTACATGCATTTTTGCTTTTCCAGGAGCTGTCCCCAGTGAAGCCCGGCAGTGTGATTATACTGGGCAGTACTACTGCAGCAACTGTCACTGGAATGATCTTGCTGTCATCCCGGCCCGTGTTATACACAACTGGGACTTTGAACCACGCAAGGTAGGCACAGATTACAGCGACACCACCACTTCTATCTTTAAAAATAAATCAACTGGTGGCAGAAAGTTTTATACAGACTTCCCAATGACTTCTATTTAAAAATATCAAGTCTTCCAGGACTTATCAGCCGATGTACTCCCTGGTGAAAGCCCGTGGCAAACTCCTATAGCAAACCTCTCCTGCTTTATACATCTATAAGTCACCTAAACCTAATACAGTGACCACCCCTCCCCCTCGACCTACGATGGCCCCAACATACGATCATTTCAACATGCGATGGCCTCTCAGAGGCCATCACATGTTGAAGGCAGCAACAACATACGATGCTTTTGTATGTCGGGGCCATTGCATAAACGGCTACCTGGCAGCACAGACTACTTCATCTGCCACCGGATAGCCGTTTACGGTGCCCCGTGTGCTTCGGTGATGGTCTCCTACCTGTCCTTGGGGGCTCCGCAGTATCCTCTTCGGGATCCCCTGCATCGTCGGCGCTCTCCATCATCGCCATCCCGTCGCTGCGCACGCCGTCCCGTCATCCAACAGGAGCGGCGTGCGTAACGACGTGATGGCGGCGACGGAGAGAGAAGATGCCGGGGAAGCAGAGGCCTTGCCGGAGCATTGGGGACACCCCGGGGACGCAGCGACAGCGATGGAAGGCGACATCCAGGGCAGCGGTGACAGTCCGGAGCGGCGGGGACAGGGGAGTACAACTTCCTATACCAGTGGTCTTCAATCTGCAGACCTCCAGATGTCGCAAAACTACAACTCCCAGCATGCCCGGACAGCCGTTGGCTGTCCGGGCATGCTGGGTGTTGTAGTTTTGCAACATCTGGAGGTCTGCAGGTTGTAGACCACTGTCCTATATTTAACATTGCACGGATCCCTCAACATGCGATGGTTTCAACAAATAATGGTTAATTTGGAATGGATTACCATCGTATGTTGAGGGACCACTGGAGTGGGAGCAGCCAATAATCTTGTGTGGGGGGGGAAACCCTTTTTATCTCTCCATAAATTTTGAGGGAAAATAGTCCTTTTGCATATTAGACTTGAGCATACGTGTCTTTCAGCCACCAGCTCCCCTCCCCCCCTTCCAACTGTTGTAAACTTGCACATTTATAATGGAGTTAGGAAAGCTGGAAGCTGCTTCATGTATGATCATTCCATACCATAAATCAGACTTATAAATAGTACTATTTTCCCTTTGTGTTGGAGACAGAAATAAGTGAATTTAGACCTAAAGTGCGGTCTCCACCACCAGGTGTCTCGCTGCAGTATGCGGTATCTTGCTCTGATGCTTGGACGTCCAGTGCTGAGGCTACGGGAAATTAACCCTTTGCTGTTTAACTATGTGGAAGAGCTGGTAGAGATTCGGGTAAGAGCTGATCAGACCCTGAGAACTTAGTGTATCTTTTTTCCTATTTCTGGGCATACAGTGCATATAGATAGAATTTATAGAATTTCTCAGGTGATTTGTCTGCTTTTGCAATTTTGTCTGCTCCATAGAAGTTACGTCAGGATATCCTCCTCATGAAGCCATACTTCCTCACTTGCAAAGAGGCAATGGAGGCCCGATTGCTGCTGCAGGTCAGGATGTGATATACCCGGTTACTAACATTAGACTGGTTGTGGGGTTTTTTCTTCTTATCTATGTGTTCTTGATACAGCTCCAGGATCGTCAGCATTTTGTGGAGAACGATGACATGTATTCCCTGCAGGATCTTCTGGATGTTAGCAGTGGACGGCTTGGGGCCTCTCTCACAGACATACACACCATGTTTGCCAAGCACATTAAATTGGACTGTGAGGTGTGTATACCAATAATGTGGAATTTTAATGGAAAACTGGAGGCACATGGTAAAATCTAGCAATTTGTTTGCCAGCTGAAAGGTCTTTCCAATGATGATCCTTAAATGACGACTGGTTTTAGAGCAAATTGATACTGTAGCGGAGTTGTATATCAAGGTTCCTCCTTAGACTTGATATAATAATAATTACTAGACAGCTTTATAGACATTACATTTCTTTCTACTTAACAATGTGTTCTTGATACAGCTTCAATATTTGTCCACCAATGAGGGGTCCAAATGCTGGCACCCCCACAATTACTAGAATAGGGGATTTATTTTCACTGACCAGTACGGCCAGTACTCACTCTATTTTTGTGGCTTCTATGAAGTTATCTGAAGCGGTAAAATACATGCCATTATGTGTGCACAGGGCACTGATGTGCAATAAGGAGTCACAGTATATGGCACTGATGTGCACTATGGAGTCAGACAGTATATGGCACTGATGTGCACTATGGAGTCAGTCAGTATATGGCACCTTAAAGGAAAACTGTCAGCTTTCTTCCCCCGCACTAACCAGTGGTACTGGCTGGTAGTGCGGGGGGTGCCGATCAGTTTGATGCATGCCATGCTCGGATCCGCCACGCTGTTCGGTCCTTTTTCCTTTTAAATATACAGGAGTAATTAGAGTACACATGGCATGCCAATATCTTTGCACAGGGCACTGGTGGGCACTTTATGGAGTACAATCAAGCAGTGTATGATGCAGCCCTGAGGTGGCTGTGTAGTGTAGCTGGTTCTTAAGTTGACTGAAGTCGGAAGTCCTCCTAACCTGAGTGGCGCAGAAGCACATCGGTATCACCGGTATGGTGAACGGTCGGTGACGCTGATGTGCCACTGCACAATTCTCTAACATGTAGATTTTCTAAAATGAGCTGATATTGTTGTGTTCATGATGTAATCTTTACATTTGCAGCGCTGCCAAGCTAAGGGCTTTGTGTGTGAACTATGCAAAGAAGGAGACATTTTATTTCCATTTGATAGCCACACATCTGTCTGCCAGGATTGTGCTGCTGTGTTCCACAGGTGAGGTTTTATACACAATACTATAAGGGGTATGCTAAGTGCTAAACATTGTTCTCACTTTTGGTTATTCTGCATTATTCTGTTTGTCATGTTTACCACAAAAGCCATAGAGAAATGTTCCTATTAGCATCCCTATTCATTTAGATGGGTATTTTCTAGGATGGGAAATTTCAACAGTTGGCTTTATTTATGCTATGTTACATTAGGTCCCATGTTCTTTAAACCCATGTTAGGTCCCATGTTCTATGTTACATTAGGTCCCATGTTCCCTATCCAAAGGATAGCAGATAAAATTCCTGATCTTAGGGCTCCGGCTGCTGGGACCCCTCTGGGATCTCTGTCCAGTCAACCGGCATTATGAATATTATGTTCAGAACGCTGGGTTTGGGCAGCTGTGATTGCAACATCACACCATGCCCCCTCGTGAAGCCATCTGAACCCAACGTTTTGAACATAATGTTCAGAACGCTGGGTGACTGCACAGAGATCGCGGGGTGCCCGAGCAGCCAGACCCCTGCAATCAGGCATCATATCCCCTATCCTTTGGATAGGGAAAGATGCCTCTGGCGGAGTACCCCTTTATCCTTTAGGTTTCATGGCCTCATATCCAACTGCAGCCTCAAGCTGTTTAGTGTCTGCACAATTGAGGATATTTATCAAAACCTGTGCTGAAGAAAAGTTGACCAGTTGGCCATAGCAATCAGATTGCCTCTTTTATTTTTCAGAGGTCTTTTCAAGAAGCAATCTGGTTGGTACGGACAACTGGTCAACTTTTCTCTTTACATTGTATGTAGAGGTAACCTATTGTATAAGCTATATAAATGATACGGTTCTTTTTTGTTGATTTCTGCTTTCTATTGTAGGGACTGCTATTATGACAATTCGACAAGCTGCCCTCGCTGTATGAGGATGAATCTCCGAAAACAGACACAGGAGCCTGCTGAAGATAAATGGCAGCAGTGAGGAAGGCCCCACACATGGCATAACTATGTACAGAGACTTGTATGGTGCGCTGAAGACACAAGTGACATCTACTGTGCCCTGGTACAAGACTTTGGAATGGACCATGGATAAAAACATGTTAAGATGATTTCCTCAGAATCTATGAATCTTATAGACATTCCAGTATGGTAGAAACTGACCATTCTTCTAGAGACCTTACATCTTAATGAGAGACTACGGATATTACTGTATGTAGATCTGATGTGGTGCCTTATTGCTGCAGTATACGTGGTGATCTAGTCCTGTAATTTCCTCTTCTTGCTCTCACCTGCAGGCACTGCCATGGGAAACATCATTGAAAGAAGGTTTATTACCATTCTATAAACCTTTCACAACTTGTGTATATAAATGTACAGTCCCTGGCATCTATAATACTATTATAAGTAGAAGTTTATTGAAATATTTGGTGCCTATTACCACTAAGGTGCTGAGATATTTTTTTTCTTTCTTGCAATTTAGTTTGCATGTTTTAAAATGCCCTATGGGCTTGTACAGGTTTCACTGTTTTCATTACAGTCTGTTTTAATTTAGCTGTATGCAAAAACGTGGTCAACTTCTCTATCGTGTATGCAAAAAAACCCTGGATCCATTAGTCTTTTTTTTTTATACCGTTATTGAAAGCAGAATTTGCTGTATAGCATCCATTACCTTTTTTATACTTTTTTTTTATAAAACATGTGGAACAAACCTTAGGGGTGCGTTCACAAAATGTATAAATTGCAGTTTGTCATTGTTTTCTATAATGTAACTCAATGGGAAACTGATTCTGCTGTATGGCATACAACGGCATCTGTTTTTCAGAATACGTTTTTGCCCACAGGGATGTGATCATATGAAGTTATAAAGTCTCCTGCGTTGCCATGTAAGTAGTCCCCTTGGGCGGGGAGCTATGCTTGCTTGGACCTGTGGATTTGGCCATAGTGACTCCCCCCCCCCCCCCCCCCCTCGGTGTGATTGGCTGCCTATGTCACCCCTCTGTCTGCTTAGGCAGCAGAGTGATGACACAGGCCTTCAACCAGGCCGAGGGGCAGTCACTACAGCCACTGGACTGGACCATGTAAGCATAGCTCCCCGCCCTGGGGACTACTTATGATAACTTCACATCCTCACCATCCCTGGAGGCAAAGATGTCCCCAGGGGATGGTGAGGATAAAGATTTTACCATATCTAACTCGTTGACAAGCATTATATATGGTAAAATCTCATAATTGGTTCCCTTTAAGCTTTTCACACCACTAGACAATGGTGACTGACCATGTTAGTACCACCAGGGCTGAGAGGAATATTTCAAAAACTCTGAACGTCCTCATTCAAATGGCCATATTTTACAAATAGGTCTGTATGGTGCCCTCAAATCAGTTCAGTAGAACTGCAGGAATATACTGTACGACTAGAATGTAGACAGTGAAACGGTGCAGTATGCCCATCTAAATAAGGCCTAACTCTTGGCCCGATCATGGCGAGTTTGACACCTGTTTAGTTCTACATAATTTTTCAGACTCTGGCATTGTATAGAAACTATTCAAGAATTGTAAATACGTGAAACCCACAAAATGAGATACTTAATGGGGGGGAGGGGATGCCAGAATGACATTATTTATTAAAAGAATTATTGCTGTTATTTATCATATTCTACATTAAGTGATTTTTGTCAATAAAATCAATGCTATTCACTTGAACTCTATATCAATTATTTTATTACGGAGACTTTATTCATTAAGGCTATAGATGTAATGATTATTAAAATGATAAAACAAATCTGTTTACATTATTTATGCGCTAAACCATTTATTGCTAAGTAGTAAAGAAGCAACTTTACTACTTAAAGTAAATGGTGTTACTGTAAGGCAGCAACAAGAGCGGGCACAGAGCGCAAAGATGGAGAAACACATGAATACACAACACAAGTCTGAAGAGGTCACCCAAGTTTCCTGTCTAATGGCCAAGGCAAAGATGGGGGTACCTTTTTGTAGAACTTGCCATAGCCATAAGCCTAGGGCTATATGGTGACTTTGGTTGTGCAAAACAAAGTTTGCAGTGTCAGATTGCGTTGTCAAATGTAACTATATGGTGTCATGTTCTGACATACCGTGACTGAATTTTTTTGTTGCAGGTCACAAGTTGCATTGAACTTTGCAACCACTGACCTTAAAGGTATATTCTGGAAGAAAAAAAATATGTTTACAAATCAGCAAGAAAGTTGTACAGAGTTTACAGTTGTAAATCACTCCTTTTTAAAAATCTTAGGCCTTCTAGTACTTATTGGCTGCTGTATGCCCTGGAGTAAGTTGTGTAGTTCTTTCCAGTCTGACCACAGTGCTCTCTGCTGCCAACTCTGTCCGTGTTGGAAACTGTCCGAAGCAGGAGAGGTTTGCTATGGGGATTTGCTTCTGCTCTGGACAGTTCCTGACACGGACAGAGGTGACAGCAGGGAGCACTGTGGTCAGACTAGAAAGAACTACACAACTTTCTCTGCAGTTGATACATTTTGAAAGGCTCAAGATTATTAACAAGTAATTTACAAATCTGTATAAACTTCTGGCACCAGTTCATTTAAAAATTCGTTTTTGTTCCGGAGTACCCCTTTAATGCAAGTTGCATGCAAATGCTGCCTGCTTGCGACTTCTCTTGACTTGCTTATTTAGTTTGATAGCCAAAATGCAACTGTAATAAAGTCACACTACAGCAGTTTGCACAAATTATCTTGTTCTACTTAGATGAGATTTGCTAGCCCTAGCCTTAAAGGAGAACTCCTGCCAAAATTAACTTATCCTCAGGATAAGGTATAAGTAGCTGATTGCGGGGGGGTCTGACCGCCGGGACCCCCCCCCCCCAGTTTCCAGGATCAGGACCTTGACTCTCTTGGTGAGGAGTGTGTGTCGTCTACTAATAGAAGGCACCCGCTCTATTCATTTCTATGAGAGTGCCGATGATGCCCAAGTGCTGTACTCTGCTGGGGGTCCAACCACTGTACAGTACAGTAATCAGCTACTTGTGGATAGGAGATAAGTTAATTTTGTCTGGAACTCTCCTTTAAAATGAACTTTTCATGGGATTGTACCAAATATAACGTTATATATGGTTAAATCTTCTTCACCATCCCCAGAGACGGTGAGGATAAGACGTTAGAAAGTCTCCTCTGCCGACCCCGTCTTCCGTGGCTATAATCGTGCCCCCTCAGTGTGATTGACAGTCCGGCCACTGCCCGTGTCATGGCTGTGCCCTGTCTGCTTAGAGAGTTGGGTGGTGACAAGGGTTGTCATTCACACTGAGGGGTCCTAATTACAGCTGGATTAAGGAAAATTAAATGCCACTCATTAAAAATAATTTTGCGATTGCACTCCTTATGGTAAATAAAAAAAAATAATCTTTCTAATGTACTTTAAAAAAAAAAAAGTTTTCTGTTTTATTTGTGTTTAAAAAAAGCTGCCACTAGGTGTCTCCCTACTTGTCCAGAGCAACATTTTCCCCATCTTTTGCACAGACTTGACTCCTGCTGGCCTGGCAGAAGTCCAAAATCAGGAAATGCTGAGGGGGGTGTGTGCAGCCTTATCCAATCATAGCTCACCTCACACGCCTGCTGGGGAACGCTCCTTCCCAGTCTGTGAATTTGACTGAGCAGAAAATACAGAGCAATATCAAGGTAGAAAACTATCAAATAATAAGAAGAATAAAGGCAGGGGTTGGTTTATCATGATGGGGGCAGTGACCTGGGAGGATTATAACATTTTACAAGATCATGAGAGGTACTCCTTAAGGGCTGTGGGCCTGCTCTGTATCTGCTACATGCAGAGATCCAGGCAAGAGCAGTCATGCGGCAGAATCGTCGATCACTGGTTTCCTATGAGAAACCAGTGATCAATGTTAAAGATCAGTGTGTGCAGTGTTATAGGTCCCTATGGGAGCTATAACACTGCAAAAAAAAGTGAATGAATATCATTTAACCTCTCCCCTATTAAATGTTTGAATCACCCCCCTTTTCCCATAAAAAAAGTGTAAATAAAAATATATGGTATCACCGCGTGCGGAAATGTCCGAATTATAAAAAATAGATCATTAATTAAACCGCTCAGTCAATGGCGTGCGCGCAAAAAAATTCCAAAGTACAAAATAGTGCATTTTTGGTCACTTTTTATATCATAAGTCCTATCAATAAGTCCTATCAATGCAAAAATGGTACCGTTAAAAACTTCAGATCACGGCGCAAAAAATGAGCCCCCATACCGCCCTATACAGGGAAAAATTAAAAAGTTATAGGGGTCAGAAGATGACAATTTTAAACGTATTAATTTTCCTGCATGTAGTTATGATTTTTTCCAGAAGTATGACAAAATCAAACCTATATAAGTAGGGTATCATTTTAATCGTATGGACCTACAGAATACAGATAAGGTGTCATTTTTACCGAAAAATTTACTACGTAGAAACAGAAGCCCCCAAAAGTTACAAAACGGCGGGTTTTTTTTCAATTTTGTCGCACAATGATTTTTTTTTTTCGTTTCACCGTAGATTTTTGGGCAAAATGACTGACGTCATTACAAAGTAGAATTAGTGGCGCAAAAAATAAGCAATCATATGTATTTTTAGGTGCAAAATTGAAAGGGTTATGATTTTTTAAAGGCAAGGAGCAAAAAACGAAAATGCAAAAACGGAAAAACCCCCGGTCCTTAAGGGGTTAATGGGAGTGGCCCCTCTCTATTATTCTGCAAACCTCCTAATGGAAATGCAAATGCCCAGGGTCTTTTTAAAAAAAATAGATATCTAATGTGATCTACTGTGGCTCGATCAGCCCTTTAAATTCATCACTGTTGGACGCACATCATCTGTTTACACAGGGCAATGTGTGACCAACAGCAATCATTGTTATGGCCCTCAAAAGATCCAATCAGCCAATGAGCTTCTTTGTTGGCTGATCGCCGCCCCTTTTACATCTGACTATTATGGGAATGAGAAGTTTGAAAGATTCCAAAAACTGAAAAGTGCATGGAATCTATCTAAATATTGTATAACGTAAAGGGATTGAACATAGGGAAAGATGTAAGGTTCATTCTTTGCGCGGATTCCGCGAGCACTGCATAGCCGTCAATGGTGATGGCTTAGTGCCCCACGGCCCTAGCGCCGAAGCACCTACGGCGGCGGGCGCCAGGCGGAACCTCCGCTCGCGGAATTCAGCGAGCGGAGATTCCGCACCCTTATACTTTTTTTTGTGTGTGTAGTGATGTGTTTTTTATTTATTATTATTTTTTATATTTTTTTTATGGATCTATGGATAGAATAAATGTCTATATATATATATATATATATATATATATATATATATATATATATATATATATATTGTCTTAAGAAAAAAAATCTATAAAGGTTAATAGGAAGAAAGAATTATTTTTTTTGTAATAATGGGCAAAAGAAAGCACTCCAGGTTATTGTTTTATTACCCATATCATGCACACTCACAATTACTAGTCCTACAACGCCATCTGTTTTATTGCAGCACAGCTGCATTCATAAGGTTCATTACTGTAACTGGGTCATGTGATCACCAGTGTGACCCACAGGAAATTACATGCTCAAATGGGTTGTCCCATTAGGAAAAATAGGTCTAAATTAATGCATTAAACAAATGTGCCTGCTTTGTTTTGATAACTGCAAGAAAAAACAAGATACCATAACAGTCCTACTAGGCTAAGGATGATTAAAGAAAAGAGAGAGAGAAAAAAAAGGGATATAAAAAGATGTATCCAGTGAATAAGTTAAAATGTATTACACAATAAATAATTGTACACTATGGTGTCTTCTGCAGGGCCCTTGCATCAGACAGATCACAGGTTAAAATAAAATAGATTACAATAATGCTAGATAATATGTACCACTTATAGTTATTAAGATGCTCATATAATAGTTATTCCCCTATTGGCAAATAGTTTCACTAGGAGGGCTAGAAGTGTCAGGTTATGGTCTCTTCGCTGTTAATGGCGTAATATAATAATGAGGTAGTGAGATATTGTCCTCTCCGCAATGTGGTAGCGTGATATAGATAGAGTAACAGGTTTTACCACAATATAATGGCGTTAACAAGCTGTCCCTTGTGGTGATGGCTCAGACAGCGCCGTGCTGTCATATGAACAGTAGGTGAGGCTGGTGAGTATTCGTTAAGAGCGCTCGGCAGCACTTTAATACCCATATTTGCTGCCCACTCTACCCTGATAGCACAGGGCTGATGCCTTAGTGTCCTAGAGTGGGATGGGAATTATGGCTGGATGCTGGGCAGGTGCGCTCTGCAGCGCTGGAGTCCCTCTACTTTGTACCCACTTTACCCTGACAGCACAGGGATAACAAAACAGAAGTCCCAAGTGGGGTAGGCACCAAGTGCCTCTTACCGGTGATACCGATAACGGATGAAGAGCTAGTCGCTTCAGGGCATGCTTTCTTCCAATTTCGCCACAATACGTCAGATAGGTAACAGGTAAACTTCAGACTGGATCACGTGAAGGTGTGCTACACCTGACAATAAGTTCAAACTAGGATCTACGTAATTATTTACTTATTGCCACGTGTAGCACACCTTCACGTGATCCAGTCCGAAGTTTACATGTTACCTATCTTACGTATTTTGGAATGAGTTATAAAATGCCACAACTTTCCTGGCCATTTTACCTATACAACTACGTCTATTAGCTATTGAAAATGGTGATGTGGCTCCCCGAAACACGTCTAGCCAGTATTTATATGCACTCATACCCCAACCTTGGCAAAACCGGAGGACCCGCACTGCTTTAATTATCACTGCAAGTTCAGAAGCAGAGCGTGCTCTCCACGAACTTCATTCACTCCACTGGCCAGCGAAATTGGAAGAAAGCGTGCCCTGAAGCGACTACCTCTTATGCGTTATCGGTATTACCGGTAAGAGGCACTTGGTGCCAACGCCCTACACCACTGTTAGGCTAGGTTCACACTATGAAATTTCCGCCTGCAATTCCACTTTGAAATTGCAGGCAGAAATTCCGTTTCCTAAAATGTACTGTATAGTGAATGGGTTTCCGTTCACAAATTCCACAGTGTGAATTTGTGAAAATCCGCTTGGAAATTTCCGCCTAAAGAATGGCGTTGCTCATTCTTCAGGTGGAAATACTCACGGAACACATTGCAGTCTATTGGAGACTGCAGTGTCCGCGCGGTCCTAGCTCCGACTGATTCAGTCAGCGCTGGCCGCACTCGGAATCTCCGGGCAGAAATTTTCTGCCCGGAGATTCCGTAGTCTGAACCTAGCCTTACTCCATCTATATCACGCTACCACATTGCGGAGAGGATAATATCTCACTACCTCATTATTATATTACGCCATTTACGGCAAAGAGACTATAACCTCACTCTCTCTCTCTTGCTCTCTCTCTCCCCCCCCCCTCTCTCTCTCTTCCTCTCTCTCTCTTCCCCCCCCCTCCCTCTCTCTCTCTTCCCCCTCTCTTCCTCTCTCTCCCCCTCTCTTCCTCTCTCTTTTCCCCCTCTCTTCCTCTCTCTCCCCCCTCTCTCTCTTCCCCCTCTCTTCCTCTCTCTTTTCCCCCTCTCTTCCTCTCTCTCTTCCTCTCTCTCTGTTCCCCCCCTCTCTCTCTTCCCCCCCTCTCTCTCTCTTCCCCCTCTCTTGCTCTCTCTCTCTCTTCCCCCTCTCTCTCTCTTCCCCCTCTCTATCTCTCTTCCCCCTCTCTCTCTCTCTCTTCCCCCTCTCTTCCTCTCTCTCTCTTCCCCCTCTCTCTCTCTCTTCCCCCTCTCTATCTCTCTCTTCCCCCCTCTCTCCCCCCCTCTCTCCCCTTTTCTTTTCGGATTTCTCTGATATCACGACCACAGTGCTCTCTGCTGACCTCTGCTGTCCATTTTAGGAACTGTCCAGAGCAGCATATGTTTGCTATGGGGATTTTCTCCTGCTGTGGACAGTTCCAAAAATGGACAGCAGAGAGCACTGTGGTTGTGACATCAGAGAAATCCAAAAAGAAAAGCATTTCTTCTGTTGTATATAGCCCCTAAAAAGTACTGGAAGGATTACGATTTTTTAATAGAAGCGATTTACAAATCTGTTTAACTTTCTGGTACCCGTTGATTTGAATAAAAAAAAAACTTTTCCATGGGAGTACCCCTTTAAGCCTTTATTAAAACCTTCCTGAAGGAATTTCAGTAGCGATGAAACTTCAGAAGGAGACATCTTACATCTTGCACACCATCCTGAGTACAGGTTCCATACTCTGGAATACACTTTTCTTGTAGAAAACTTCCTGGATTCTAAAAGGATATCCACTACTTCCCCTGTCAGACCCTGATGGATTAGCATTGAACTTTCATCTTCCATGCTGTAAGACGTAATCTAGTCAGGTCTTGATGGAACATCCCTGATTGAAGAAGGAGATCCTTGCAGGACGGAATCTCCCAAAACTCTCCATTTGAAAGCATTAATGCAATCTGGAAAAAAGGCCGTGAGGCCAGTATGGGAGGATCGCGATAGCTTTGGCTTTCTCGTTCTGGATTTTCCTCAGAACCTTGGGAATTCGAGTTACCGGGGGAAATACATAGATGACCATCCGACTCCAGCTGATGAATAGTCCATCCAGGAAGGTTGGGTTGTCTGTTCTTAATAGGGAACAGAACCAATGAGTATTCCTGTTGTGATGGGTGGCCATGACATCTAACTCTGGAAGCCCCCATTTCTGTACCAGGGTATTGAATATTCTGGGGTTCAACTCCCACTCTCCTGGGAGCATGCTGTTCCTGCTCAACCAGTGACGTTCAGAGAACCCTTGATGTGGACTGCTGAGAGGGAAAGAAGACATGATTCTGCCCAACTCCCTATTTCGGCACACTCCCTCTGTAGCAATTTGCTCCTGGTTCCCCCTGCTTGTTTATATAAAACGCTGCAGGAAGGTTGTCTGTCTGAATTTGCACTGCCTGATGGACAAGCAGGGGTTGGAATTACAAGAGCGCCAACTTGATGGCTTTCAGCTCTCTCATGTTGGACGATAGTCTTGACTCTTCCCTGCTCCAGGTCCTCTGCACCCAGGAATCCAAGACATGAGCTCCCCATCCTGTAGATGAGGCATCCTTGGTCAGGACCAAAGGGCGGATGTATTTGAGAGATTTGCTCATAAAGAATCTCTCTGGTTTCAATCACCAACCTAGATCCATCTTGAGTGAACTGGGAATATTGATCAGGCAGTCCAGACTGTCGTGATCCTTGCTCCACGAGTGCATGATGTAGTATTGAAGTGTTCTGATGTGGGCCTTGCCCCAGGGAACTGCTTCCAGGGTGAATGTGAGAAGGCCCAGGATTCTCATGGTGTACCTGATGGAGCAAGCTCTGAGAGAAAGAAAATGTCTCCCTGAGTGGCATATGTTCCTGATTCTCTCTGCTGAGATACGAAGCTTCATCTCCACTGAATCTATTGCAAATCCCAGGTACGTGATGGTGGTACATGGTGTGAGTTGTGACTTTTTCCAATTTATTAGGAAGCCGTAGGATTGAAGAACTTGAATGGTTGTCGGAAGATGACAATTCAGAATCTGTTCCGAAGGCGCTCTCAGTAGCCAATCGTCCACATATGGCATCATATGTATGCTCCTGATTCTGAGGTTTGCGGCTAATACCGCCACGATTTTCGTAAAAACTCTCGGGGCTGAGGTTATCCTAAATGGCAGGCATGTGAACTGCAGATGAAGAACCCTCTCGTTGTCCCGGACTGCCACTTTCAGAAATTTCCAATGCGCTTTCAGGATCGGAACATGCAAGTATGCATCTTGGAGATCTATTGAGGCAAGATGATCCCCTTTCTGAATATTCAGAACAGCCAAGGAGATGGATTCCAAAGGATGGATTGACAAAGAAGTTGTTCAGGCAAGACAGATCTATAATTAATCTCCAATCCCCTCCTGCCTTTAAAACCGCGAACACAGGGGAATAGTGACCTTCACCCTCCTCTGTAGTTGGAACCTCTTCGAGGGCTTTCTTCTGGATGAACTGTTCCACTATGTGCAGAATGATCGAATTGGAGGATCTGCTTATTAAGAATCTGTTTGCAGGCCTTTCCTTGAATTCCAGGGAGTACCCCTTTTTTATGGTGGTTGTGACCCAGGCATCAGAGGATGTCTGAGACCAGTTTTCTGCAAAATCCCCCAGCCTGGCACCCACCGGAGGCAGGTCATTGTTCGGTACTTTTGGGAGTAAAGGTATTTTCTTTGATGTTCCACTCTGGTCCTGTCTTCCCCCAGCTGATTTTAGTAGTCGGGGGATGCCGCTAATAGCTCGGCATGCGGCGATTGCCGCGGCCGGCTGTTAACGCTTTAGATCACCGCTGTCAAAGTTGACAGCGGTTTCTGAAGGGATCTTTTAACCACCCCTAGTGGTCTAGTGGGGTGGATTGCATCCCCCCCCCCCCGTAGCGTGATCGCGGGTGGGGGGGGGGGGGCAATCCCCCGTGCAGGTGGCCGGATGGCTTACCTCTGCATTCATGGCTGCCCCCGTGGATCTGCATTTGATTGAGCCTGCCTTGAGCAGGCTCAACCAAATGAACACAGATCAATGGAGTCCAATAGAAATGCATTGACCTGTATGAGGAATCTAAATAATTCCTCCTAAAAAAGTGTATTTAAAAAAAAGTTTAATAAAAGTTTACAAACATCCATTAACCCCTTCCAAGTTCATATCACCCCCTGTTCCATATAAAAATATGTAAACATAATAAAAATAAACATATCTAGTATTGGCGAATGTGTAATTGTCCGAACTATTAAAAAATAACATTTTATATCCCGTACGGTAAATGGCATTAACGTAAAAAAAAAAAAAATACCAAATCACAGAATTGCTTTTTTTATGTTTATAATATCATATCCCAGAAAAAAAGTAAAAAAGTGTTAAAAAAAGTCTGATCAATACCAAATTGGTACCGGTACAAAGAGTATATTACGGCCCAAAAAATGAGCCCTCATACAGCCCAGTATATGGAAAAATAAAAATGTTATAGGGGTCAGGAACTTTTTTCAATTTCACCTCACAAATAATTTTTTTTGCTTCAGAGCATAAGTTATGGAAAAATGAAAGTTGTCATTACAAAGTATACTTCCCCGCAAAAAACAAGCCTCATATGGGTCTGTAGATGGAAAAATAAGAGTTATGGCTGTTATAGGGCGAGGAGGAAAAAACGAAAGTGCAGAAACTAATAAAGACCTTATTTACAGACTATTTTGGTTTAAATTATTTGATCTACCAGGACAAGTGGATTTTCTTGAGGAACAAGTAGATTGTGCTCTGCTGTAGTCCCTTGGACAAGTAGTTTTTTTTACATTTCCACACCCCTGTTACTGCTTGTGCTTGTTTCTGTTTTCAGGTTAATGAGGAAAGCATTAATGCATTGTGTGCTGCCACGGATGATCAGGAATTACCTCTCTACATATATACACACACACACAGGTGATATATATATATATATATATATATATATATATATATATATATATCTCAGCAATTCCCAACAAACTACAACTCCCAGCATGCCCAATTGCCCTCTCCACGGTGCTGACAATCCTTCAACCATGCCAGCCTGCTTCAATTGGGTATGCTGGGAGTTGTAGTTTTACAACAGCTGAAGGCACCCTGGTTGGGAGAGGCTGATACAATATATATATATATATATATATATATATATATATATATATATATATATAGTATCAGCCCCTCCCAACCAGGGTGCCTAAAGCTGTTGTAAAACTACAACTCCCAGCATACCCAATTGAAGCAGGCTGGCATGGTTGAAGGATTGTCAGCACCGTGGAGAGGAGAGGTGGTGCTCCAGTTAGCAGGAAGCAAGACCTGAGGAGCGCTCTTATACTAGCCAGGATGGATGTCTTGCGCATGCTATCAAGATAAAGAGGAGCGGGACCTGAATGAGATAGGGGCTTCTACCAGCCCTGTAACTTTTTTGCAGCAGACAGAGCGGCACCCCCATCAAGAGGGCGCTGTAGGCGGGTGCCTATCTTGCCTATAGGTGGCAACGGCCCTGTATGGGGTTATCAAACTGCTAGGGGAATAATTAGCTGATGGGTAAGGGTCCGACCACAGGGACCCCCACTGATCATGAAAATGGAGGATCATCATCCCCAAAACAAATGGATTGGCAGCACGCATGTGCAACCAGCACTCTCTGTAGAGCTTCTAAATATTGCCTGAAAAATGTAAAAGTAAAATAAAACAGAAACCATTTGACAAATAAAAGAAACACCACCAAAAATGTGCGTAGTAAAAGGCTTGAAATCCATATTTGATAGAAAAAGTATTAACTCCACATAATGCCCAAATATTGTGTCAATATTAACCGGTTGGGGACCACGGGCGTATGGATACTCCCTTGCATCCTGGTACTTAAAGGGGTATTCCAGGAAAAAACTTTTTTTTATATATCAACTATATACACTGCGGTAGTTTGTTACCTAACTCAGTGTTTCCCAATCCCAACCAGTGTGCCTCTAGCTGTTGCATAACTACAACTCCCAGCATACACGGTCTGTCTGTAGTCCCCCCCCCATGTGAATGTACAGGGTACATTCACATGGGCGGGGGTTTACAGCAAGTTTCTCGCTTCAAGTTTGAGATGCGGCAAATTTTCCGCTGCAGCGGGAAACTCACTGTAAACTCCGGCTCATGTGAATGTACCCTAAAAACACTACACTACACTAACCCTAAATAAAGAGTAAAACACTACATATACACTACTAGGGCTGGGCGGTATACCGGTTCATACCGAAATTTTTGTCCTGCACGATATGAATTTTTCCCCATACCGCAATACCGGTTTGGCCCCTCTGGAATGAATGAATTATCAGCCCAGCGCTGCGCTGTCCCCACATTGGGGAACTAATCATATGTGACCCGCGAGAGCTGTTCTGACCCCCCCCTAATTATCAGCCCAGCGGTGCGCTGTCCCCATCGGGGTAAATACTCACATATCACCCGCAAGCGCTGCCCTCCTTGTCCTCCTGTTTGCTGCGGCCACCAGCGCTGACACTCTATAGCTGTATCCTTATGCCTGGGCTGCAAAAGGTAAACAAAATAAACTTTAACTCCCATTCCCCGTCGGTCCGGGCCTGCTTCCTAGGAAATGGAACGTCGGACAGCCGTCAGCCTATCACCGGCCGCAGCGATGTTCCGCCTCGGCCAGTGATAGGTTGAGCGGTAATAAGCCGGCTTCTTACATGACAGTGGGCTCAGTCTATCACTGGCCGAGGTGGAACATTGCTGCGATTTACGGAAATAACGTTATATACCGTAGAACAGCCATAAGTTACAATAATACCGTGATACACATATTTGGTCATACCGCCCAGCCCTATACACTACACCCTTACACTGTCGCCCCCCCCTTCTCCCCAATAAAAATTTAAAACGTCTTGTACGTCAGCTTTTCCAAAACGGAGCCTCTAGCTGTTACAAAATAACAATTCCCAGTATTGCCGGACAGCCATTTACTGTCCAAGCATGTGGTGAGTTTTGCAACAGCTGGAAGCACCCTGTTTGGGGAAAACTGACGTACAGTATTTTTGGTGGAGGAGGCAAGTGAAACGCTTGCATCCGGGAACACCCCTATAAAAATCCTTAATTTAGTCCTCAAATGCGCCTGGCACTCTCTCACTTCGGAGCCCTGTCTTATTTCAAGGCAACAGTTTAGGGCCACATATGGGGTATTTCCGTACTCAGGAAAAATTGCGCTACAAATTTTGGGGGGCTTTTACCCCTTATGAAAAGGTAAAGTTTGGGTCTACACCAGCCTGTTAGTGTCAAAAGTTTTTATTTTTTACACTAACATACTGGTGTTGCCCCATACTAATTTTCATAAGAGGTAAAAGGAAATAAAGACTCCCTCACAAGGGGTATAGTGAGCCTTAACACCCCACAGGTGATTGACAGATTTTTGGAACAGTGGTCCGTGAAAATGACAAATTAAATTTTTCATTTGCACAGCCCACTGTTACAAAGATCTGTGAAACGCCAGTGGGGTGTAAATGCTCACTGCACCCCTTGTTACGTTCCTTGAGGGGTGTAGTTTCCGAAATAGCATGCCATGTAATGTGTTTTTTGCTGTTATGGCACCATGGGGGCTTCCTAAATGTGAACAGGGTATGTGTGTACTTTAGCACATGGGTGTAACGTAGTGCACCTGAGTTTCCACGCTACTCAGTATATAACCAGTCCAGCATAAATAGCACCCGTGGACATTTTCACATGGAGCTCCGGTTGGAGCCGAAGAGGTCTGTTGTAATGCTGTGACTGTGTATCGGCGAGTATGCACTGGGTGATATTGCAATGTGTATAAGTACACTATTCCTGTATGAAAATATCTTTGTATAAAGAAGTATTGGAAGTAAAGTGTTGAAGTCTTGGAAAACACATTTTATGCTGGACTGGCTTCCTAAATGTGACATGCCCCCCAAAAACCATTTCAGCAAAATTCGCTTTCCAAAAGCCCAATGTCACCCCCTCACTTTTGAGCCCTCTAGTGCACCCACAGATCACTTTACATCCACATATGAGATATTTCCTTACTCGAGAGAAATGGGGTTGAAAATTTTGGGGGACATTTTCACCTATTACACCTTGTGAAAATGAAAAATTTGGGGTAACATCAGCAATTTAGTAAAAAAAAATAAAAATGTTTCATTTTCACGTCCAACTTCAACTCAAAGTCGTCAAACACCTGTGGGGTGTTAAGGCTCACTGTACCCCCCTTGTTATGTTTCTTGAGGGGTGTAGTTTCCCAAATAGGGGGCCTTGTGGGGTGTTTCTCACTGTTCTGGCACCATGGGGGCTTCCTAAATGTGACATGCCCCCCAAAAACCATTTCAGCAAAATTCGCTTTCCAAAAGCCCAATGTTGTTCCTTCCTTTCTGAGCCCTCTACTGCGCCCGCTGAACACTTAACATCCACATATGAGGTATTTCCTTACTTGAGAGAAATGGGGTTTAAAATTTTGGGGGACATTTTCACCTATTACCCGTTGTGAAAATGAAAAATTTGGGGTAACATCAGCATTTTAGTAAAAAAATTTCTCGAGAAATTGGGTTACATATTTTGGGGGGCTTTTTCTCCTTTCACTCCTTGTAAAAAAAAAAAATATGGGTCAACAAGAACGTTAGTATAAAAAAATGAAGATTTTGAATTTTCGCCTCCACTTTGCTGCTATTTCTGTGAAACACCTAAAGGGTTAACAAACTTTCTGAATGTCATTTTGAATACGGTGAGGGGTGCAGTTTCCATAATGGGGTCCATTAAAGGGTATTTCTAAGATAAAGACCCTCATACGGTGTCCATATTAGGACATCATCAGGTGTCACACAAACCTCCGTCACACCGCAGACAAACCTCCCTCAGCCCTCAGCTCTCAGCCAAACCTCCGTCATACCTCAGACATCAGCTGGACAGCAGTTAAAGTTTTCCAGCCTCCAGCCTCCCTACGGGAGGTTTGTCTGAGGTGTGACAGAGGTTTGTCTGAGGTGTGAGGGAGGTTTGTCTGAGGTGTGACAGAGGTTTGTCTGAGAGCTGAGGGAGGTTTGTCTGAGGTGTGACAGAGGTTTGTCTGAGAGCTGAGGGAGGTTTGTCTGAGGTGTGACAGAGGTTTGTCTGAGAGCTGAGGGAGGTTTGTCTGAGGTGTGACAGAGGTTTGTCTGAGAGCTGAGGGAGGTTTGTCTGAGGTGTGACAGAGGTTTGTCTGAGAGCTGAGGGAGGTCTGTCTGAGGTGTGACAGAGGTTTGTCTGAGGCATGACAGAGGTTTGGCTGACGGCTGAGGTAGGTGTTTCTGAAGTGTGACGGAGGTTTGTGTGACGCCTGATGATGTCCTAATATGGACACCGTACCCTCAAATTCACTTCAAAACTGAACTGGTCCCTGAAAAATTCAGATTTTGAAATTTACTTGAAAAATTGCTGCTATACTTTGAAGCCCTCTGATGTCTTCAAAAAGTAAAAACATGTCAACTTTATGATGCAAACATAAAGTAGACATATTGTATATGTTAATCAATATATAATTAATTTGAAATTTCTATTTTCCTTACAAGCAGAGAGCTTCAAAGTTAGAAAAATGCAACATTTTCAAATTTTCAAGAAATTTTAGAATTTTTCACCAAGAAATGATGCAAGTATCGACAAAAATTTTTTATTAACATAAAGTAGAATATGTCATGAAAAAAACTCTCTGAATCAAATGAATAAGTACAAGCATCCCAGAGTTATTAATGCTTAAAGTGACAGTGGTCAGAATTGCAAAAAATGCTCTGGTCCTTAGGGTCAAAAAGGGCTCGGTCCCCAAGGGGTTAAAGAAAGAATTACACTTTCTAAACATCTACAATGAGGACTCCACCTTTCTTATACAGTGGTCCAAACTGTTGCAAAACTACAATTCCCAGCATGCCTGGACAACCGAATTGTAGTTTTGGACCATCTAGAAGTCCACAGTTCGGAAACTACTGACCATTCTAGAAGAGTAGTTTCCAACCTGGGGCTATCTAGCTACAACTCCTGTACAATATGTGAAAACAAAAACAGACAAAAGCGCAAGAGCATGTGCTGTTAGGCTAAGTTTCCACTTGGTTTTTTCTCTGGCAGTTTTTGAGCCAAAATCAGAAGTGGATCCATATGGGAGGAGAAGTGTAAGTCCTTCCTTTATATGTCCTGTTCCTTTTGAATACATTTCTGGCTTTGGCTCAAAAACTGCAGTGACAGATATCCAAAAACTGCCAGAAAAAAAATCAAAAAATCAACTCCAATGGTACAGAGTAGAGATGAGCGAACTTACAGTAAATTCGATTCGTCACAACCTTCTCAGCTCGGCGGTTGCTGACTTTTCCTGCATAAATTAGTTCAGCTTTCCAGTGCTCCGGTGGGCTGGAAAAGGTGGATACAGTCCTAGGAAAGAGTCTCCTAGGACTGTATCCACCTTTTCCAGCCCACGGAAGCACCTGAAAGCTGAGAAGTTCGTGACGAATCAAATTTACTGTAAGTTCGCTCATCTCTAGTACAGAGGTTAGCATTGGCAGCAATATGGATAACTGCTCACCTGGGGGTGTTATGCTCAGAGCACAACACCTACTGAAGCTTGTACACCCAATATCAAGGTATGAAGTGGTGAAGCAGCCTGGATCCTGCCTGTCTCTGTGATGCACAGTAGCGGTCGGGGAAATCACACCTGAAACTGCAAGGATACAGAAGAAAACTTGATCCTCCTGGTGCTCACCCGGTAGTAAAGAGGCCGTCAAATCAATGGATATAAATACAAGATCTTTATTCAGCGCTAACAGACTACGCATTTCAAGTCCTCTGACGAAGAGGGGGTCCCACCCCTTGAAATGCGTAGTCCGTTAGCGCTGAATAAAGATCTTATATTTATATCCATTGATTTGACGGCCTCTTTACTACCGGGTGAGCGCCAGGAGGATCAAGTTTTCTTCAGTTTCCTTGCAGTTTCAGGTGTGATAGCTACAACTCCTAGTATGCAGCTGTCAGGACATTCTGGGAGTTGTAGTTTCGCAAAAGCTAAAGCCACATGTGGAATGGGGTTGACTCACAATGCCCCTAAACACCCTGACCACATCACATCCCGAAAATTATATTGGATTTACAAATTTATGTTACATCAGTGTAGCCCAACCAGGCTGGGAGTTCCGTTTCGCAACTGCTGGAGGCACACTGGTTGGGAAACACTTAGAAACCAGCTTATGTATATCTGCAGTGTCCAAATAACCAGTCCCCCAACAGGCCCTGCCTCCCCAAGAACTTATATAACTAGGAACTAGGCACGCATGACTTTGTTGTTTACCGTACAATAATACAGGTGGGACACTGAAGGACCCCACAGTGCGCCCTTATACCGCCTGCCCGGAATGGGGCTCTTCTATTGGCAGGAAGTTAAGGGGCGTGGTCTGGAGCCGAGGAGCTGACACTTTCAGTGACATTGCTTCATCCCCGTACAGTGACATGAGTACCGGGATCGGACGCCTGTTTTCCTCCGGGGTTGCGAGATGTTGTCGGGCCGGCTGGTGGCGGGGTCTGTCCTGCGGGGCTGGGGCTCGTCAGGTGAGACACATGGTGTCAGTCAGATCCCTGCCACAGGGGGCCGCTCATGTGCCTGCTGCCTGTTATGCAAGTACTGTGCATTGTATTTATGTAATTGTCATATGATCGCTTAATGGAGTTATGTCATTAACCCCTTATTTGTACTTTATAATGTATAAATAAGCTTTTGGTTTACTTAGGGGGCGGTCACCTGCTGTTTATCCACCTAAAAGCCACAATCCCCTGCAATGGTTATCTAGCCAGGAAAGGTTCTCTCATACTACAGTTTAATACTCCTGAGCCCGCTCCACACTCCATTCCTGGCATTATGACAAATGTTGGGAATAGGTTAAAGGGGTATTCCAGACCCTTATAAATTGTTTCCTATTCACTCTCCCTCCTGCATGGCTGTATGGAGCAGTAGGTCGGCACGTACTCTATGCAGAGATACCTGATTACAGCACTTGGGCATCTCCTGGATCATATGCCAAGCGGAGGACACTTATTCCCTATCCTGTTGATAGGGGATACATTTATTTGGGGGGGGGGGGGGACTGAAATATTACTTTAGGGTGTATTCACACGTATAGTATCCTACCCATAATTGATGCTCAGGCTTTTATTCTTCAGATTTCAATGTAAACTAAATGACTGAACACAGCTTCAATTATTCACAGGATGCTGTACGTGTGAATAGACCCTCAAAGGATAACTGTAGTGGAACACTTTTATATATTCCCGGGACTCAAAAATAAACAAAATAAACTCATACACACCTTCCTACGAGCCCCCGTTGGTCCGGCAGTGCTGACATCATTCCCCTTCCTGAGGACGGGGACACCGCAGAGCCGTCGGCGTATCACTGGCCGCAGCGTTGTCCCGCCCTGTCCTGTGATAGGCTGAGCCCACTGTCATGTACGAGCTCTGGCCGGCTTCTTACATGACAGTGGGCTCAGCCTATTACCTGCCGGGGCGGAACAACGCTGCGGCCGGTGATACGCCGACGGCTCTGCGGCATCCCCGTCCCCAGGAAGTGGAATGATGTCAGCACTGCCGGACCGTGAGGCCTGTGCCGGGCCAACAGGGGCTCGTAGGAAGGGGTGTATGAGTTTATTTTGTTTATTTTTGAGGCACGGGCATATAGAAAAGTGTGCCACTACAGTTGTCCTTTAAAAGCACTGGATGAGCCCTTTATGGGGCAATAAATGTATAATGAAGAGTTAAACCACTTTCTTGTATGACTTAATTTCATGAGTTTTTAGTTCTCTTCTTTTTTTTTTTTTCTTTCGTTGTTGCAAACTTTAGTATTTACATCCAGAGCCTGAGACCTGTACAGATCTTATTATTGTCAAAGCTGTGGGTTTGCTACAATTGTATATAGTCTAAACCAGTGGTCTTCAACCTGCGGAACTCCAGATGTTGCAAAACTACAACTCCCAGCACAACAATACAAAATGTATTAGCATTGGTTTCAATAATATAGCAGTAAAGGCATAAAGAGTTCTTTATAAACTATGTTACATGGAGACAAAAAGGCCATTTACATTCATGCTATATGTTCAGAACATCTCTTTACAGTCATGTAAGTGCCTCTCCAGCCGAATAATAAATTTTTCATGTGGTTATTAATGTTCCTGTTCTCTCATTCTAGGCAGGATTTCACTTGTTCCAGCAGCAGTTTTATGTTTCAGAGCTTTTTTTTCTCCTCTGGGTTCACTAGCACAAAAAGGAAAGCAACCTTACATCAAACTCCTAAAGTAGATCCTAATATACATTATTTTTTTTGACAGTTGTGGGGAAAAAAATCTGCAAAGTAAGAATGCTTTAAAAAAAAAATAAAAAAAATAAAAAAAAAATACGCCCTAGCTGGATTATCGGGATGGGCTGCAATATAAGCCCTACCCCGAAAATAAGACCTAGGCCGGTGGTCTTCAACCTGCGGACCTCCAGATGTTGCAAAACTACAACTCCCAGCATGCCCGGACAGCCGTTGGCTGTCCGGGCATGCTGGGAGTTGTAGTTTTGCAACATCTGGAGGTCCGCAGGTTGAAGACCACTGGTCTAGACAATCACCTGTGAACTACACAGCTGGAACTGCAAACTCATGTATGCTCAAAACTGAAAAAACACAACAAAAACATACCTTTTCCTTTGGGTTTCCCTTCAGTCTCTGCACAGCAATTCTGCTTCGTGTGGACCTACCCTTAGGCTGCTGGCTCCCTGCCAAGGTCCTGGAAATGTTTCTGTGGGTGCACAGATTTGTAAGGAGCTCCCTAGAGTATTTCTAGGAGTCCTAGTGTGATGCAGCAGCACTCTCTCAGCTGTTGGAGGATTCTGTGCTTATGGAGAGAGGCAGCTCCTGCTTTATCCCACCTTCTCCCTTTCCTCAACTTCTATGACCTGACAGATGGTTATAAAAGGAACTGGCTGCACACATATAGGTAGGAAATAGTGAAGAATTGGAAAACAATATTAGAATTTGAGTTGCAGACTGTCTGGGCATGCTAGAATTTGTAGTTTCTCCAGGTTGCAAACCTCTGCTCTATTGAAACGCTTGATACTTTTCATTGCTACCACAAACATGACCCACACTTTTTGTTTTTCATGTTGCAGTCTCTGAGAGGAAGCCTGGTTTTACATCAAAATTTTCAATGGAGGCCATCACCAATGTTATCTTTCATGGGCTCTAAAACTTCTAGAGGTATGTATGAGAATGATAAATATCATAGCTATTGTATTAGGGTGTGCCCCAAAAACCATGCCCCTAACTACACCTTCAGTCATGCCCCCTAACCACACCCAACCGCATTTACATATTCAATAGAGTGGTTCCCTAAATTACAATATTTATTGGTTTCAGAATGAGCATTGTATGTTGAAACCATTGTATGTTGACACCATAACTCTATGGAAACCTGGTAATTGGTTCTAAAGCCCCCAAAGTGTCATCCAAAAATAGGAAAAAGTCAGGATTAAAGAAAAATAAGTGGATAACTAATGTAGATAGTCCATATATATATATATGTGTGTGTGTGTGTGTGTGTGTGTGTATATATATATATATATATATATATATATATATATATATATGAAAGACCTGCTGGGAGCTGTAAATCACTGTCAATGTAGAGGACAGGAGCTTCTCCAGGGTCCTGTACAGTACACACAGTGTCAAAAAAACTTAAAATTAAGCCATCCCCACCTTGTTTCCAAACCAGCAGCTAATCCTGTCGCAGGTTAAGAGCAGCACAGAACATGTATTATCTCTCTGTACTGTAGGAGGCGCTACCAGACATCCAGTCAGTGAATGCACTTCAGTAATACAGGTGTTTTTACCAGTGAATGCCCATTCTAATTGGTCGGTTCTTCCAGCCATTGACATGTTTCACAGATCTGGACTGTCTGTACATTGTATGTTGAGTCTGGTTTCAAGATACAACGATCCAGAAAAGACCATTGTATGTTAAAATGGTATGTTAAGGCCATTGTAAGTTGAGGGATCACTGTACTTTTTAAAGGACAAGTCCCATGATCAAAAACATATCCCCTATCCGAAGGATAGAGGATAAGTTTTAGATTGTGGGGAGTCCGAGCGCTGGTGCCCCTGCTTGGAGCCCCGGTGCGCTAGCACAGGAGAGTATCACAACCCCTGCCCAAAGCGGAGGCTGCTACACGCCCTCCATATAGCTCTGGGAGAGATGAAGATTGCCAAACGGCTCTCCGATAGAACTATATAAGGGGGGGGGGGGGGGGATAAGGGATATCCAATAGCACACCACACATATGCGTGGTCAACACTCCATTCATTGTTTATGGAACAGTGCTTCTCCATAGAGAATGGATGGAGCACTAGGCCACCCCCTTCATTTCATGGGACATTTCACCTTCATTCTGGTCAGAACACCCGCCCCCCTTCCACTGATCACCTAGTTATATTCTATCCTGTGGAAAGGGGATCATTTTGAATTGAGGGAATACCTCTTTAATACATACAGCTTTTAAAAAAAAAAAAAATATCAAAAAGTAGTATGTACACCTAAAAGATACTAATCAAAACTACAGCTCACTGTGCAAGCAGCAAGTCCTCACATGGGTCTGTTAGTGGAAACAACATCCTGAGTATCAGACTATGGCAACACAAAGCATAAGCGATTTCCCCAGGGTCTGACTAACCTACACAATAAAGGTAAAATTTCAATATAGTCCAATCTTAGAAAAAACAGGGGGGTCGGAGACGGCACTAGTGCTTCTGTCTTCCAGTAGATTGCAGGTATATTAATAAATTTTAAAGCAATTGGATATAATCCATATACCTAGGATATGCAAATGGGAGGGAGCTGTGATGTCTGGAGGTGCTCTCGTATGTCAAACAAAGTAGAAACTATAACAACCATAGAAAGGATAATGATATACGGAGCACTCACACTACGACTTTCCTGCGGGGGTAGGCGGCTGGTTGATGATCTCAGTCCCGGTCCTCCATAGCGGGGAGGCGGCAGGTGGAACGAGGGAAGCCTCAGACGCCGGCCGGCGTCTGAGGCTTCCCTCGTTCCACCTGCCGCCTCCCCGCTATGGAAGACTGCGACTGAGATCATCAACCAGCCGCCTACCCCCGCAGGAAAGTCGTAGTGTGAGTGCTCCTTATATTATCCTTTCTATGGTTGTTAAAGGTAAAATTTAGTTTTTACTGCCCAATGAACAGTAAATGCCAATAAATGGAACCTCTAGAAATAGCAGAATTGCATTTTTTTATACAGCTCTATCAATTAAAAAATGCAAAATTATGTAAAAATAAATAAATAAAAAGAAATGTGTGCATTTCTATTAAAGACAAGGCAAAAGAACCAGGTTCACAAGGCAGCGGTGGGAACAACAAGAAAAAGGATGGAAACAGAAAAGAACCAAACTGGTGGCAACGAATACAGAAGGTGTGTGACTTATAGCATCTTGCACTTGTTATGATCCCATTTAAGGAAATCCACATAGGCCACCATTAGCAGCAGTTATCCAGAAGTGTTGGGCTATGTTCACACACCAGTTTTTGAGGCTGTTTTTTAGGCTAAAAGCATGTCAATCTCACAGGCAAAAAGGTCTGAAACTTTCAGTTTTTTTTTTGTTTTTTTGCCCAATTTTTTTAATAGTATTTCCAGGTGCTTTTTAGCTGAGGCTAAAAACTGGAAACTTTAACTTTTTTGACAAATCCTTTTGAGAGGAGACACCACTGTCGCCAAATCCTGCACAAAGGACCTTGTCTCAGAAGCAGGAAGAAGACAGGAGATTAGGGGACCAGATGGAGCCGGGCTAGGTAAGTATAGGGTTTTTTCTCTATTAGACTACATTTGGCCCATTGAAAAGGACATGTGACCAACCCAAAGATTTTATTTTACTATAATTGAATAACTTGGGTTGTCCGGATCACACACCTTTTACACTTTCCCATCTTTCTATACACTCAGGGGATGTGAATGTTTTACATTGAGAGATGTGTATGCCTTACTATATAATCCCACTCATTACTTGATGTCACTCCCATTAAAAAAAAATTGGTTCACACCCATTTGACAATTCTCCTAATTGCACTGTGGTATACATTTATACACCATTTTGATAGGTTGCCAACATATGCCTGGATCATGTGGTGTAAATGGCCCATTAGAAAGGAGAAGAAGGATATCAGAAAGTAACAATCTGGCTAGTAAAGAGGAAATATCTGGGCCAGAGAGGTAAACTCCAAAGGGGTATTCCAGTAAAAAAACTTTTTTTTCATTATCAACTGGCTCCAGAAAATTAAACAGATTTGTAAATTACTTCTATTAAAAAAATCTTAATTCTTCCAGTACTTATCAGATGCTGAAGTTGAGTTGTTCTTTTCTGTCTGACAACAGTGCTCTCTGTCTGTCACAGGAACTGTCCAGAGCATGAGAGGCTTGCTATGGGGATTTTCTCCTATTCTGGACAGTTCCTGAGACAGACAGGTGTCAGCAGAGAGCACTGTTGTCAGACAGAAAATAACTCAACTTTAGCATCTAAGTACTGGAAGGATTAATATTTTTTTAATAGAAGTAATTTAAAAATCAGTTTTAACTTTCTAGAGCCAGTTGATATGAAAAAAAAAATGTTTTTCACCGGAATACCCCTTTTAAAGGAGTACTGCAGCGATAAACAACTTGCCCCCTATCCGCAGGATAGGGGATAAGATTTTGATTGCGGGGGGTCTGAATGCTGGGACCCCCCGCGAACTCCTCTATGGGGCCCTGGCTCTCCCATGCAGGGGCATGGCCAATATGCCCCTCTATATATCTCTGTGGGAGAGGCAGAGATGCAGCGTTCGTGCATCCCCTTCTCTCCCATAGGACTGAATGGAGGGTGTGTGTCTGTTGACGTTGGTAAGGTCGAAGACATGAGCATTAGCCGCGCAGAGCCGCGGCAATGCCCGGTCTCCGTACAGGAATTACGGGTGGTCCCAGTGGTCGGACCCCCCCGCGATCAAACACTTATCCCCTATCCTGTGGTACTCCAAGTCATAAGATTCTATAAGCTGCCCAGGGTCAGATCTAGAAGAATAGGGGACCAAGAACACAGATATTTGTTCCTGCTGATCTGTATTTTCTAAACAAATATTGAAATTTCTTTTTGATATGTCTTTTTTTATAGGGTGAGTTCCCATGGGATGATAATGATTTCCGCAGCCTTATAATTCTTGCAGCTGGTCTGATCACTGGATTTGCAGTATTTTACTTCAGAGACTCAGGCAAGGAAATAAGTTGGAAGGAGTTTGTCCATCTTTACCTGGAAAGGGGGCTGGTATGTGCCACTGAATACTGTGCTTTAAGCTGTTGTAAAATGTGGTTTTCTTTGCCCTTATTTCATTGCACAGAAGTCTTCCATTTAGACTTCATCTTGTTGTAAGGATGGAGATGAGCAACTGCTAGACATGTATTGCGTGACTTATCACTAGAGGAGACAAAGGCTTACACAACAGCAACCTTCCCATTCCTTGTTTTGTGCTGTCACATTTGGTTTCAAGTCCCTCATGACTAGCTTAACCAAAACATGCTAATTGAGCTTAACCTCTTAAGAACCCTTGACGTACGCGCACGTCATGACACCCTGGTACTTAAGGACCCATGACGTACGCGTACGTCATGGAGAATTCCGGCCCCCACCACACGCCAGGCGGGGATCGGACCGGGATGCCTGCTGAAATGATTCAGCAGGCATCCCGGGCAAACGCCCAGGGGGGTCATCAAACTACCCCATGTCGGTGATCGGGGCAAATCGCAAAGTGAATTCACACTTACGATTTGCGCGATTATGGGTCTATGGTGACCCAGTGACCTGGAAAAAAGGGGGATCGCGGTTGTCTAAGACACCCACGATCCCCCTGAACGGATAGGAGTGAGGTGCCACCCCTCCTATCCCTCCTATTGGTCGCCAGAAGCGACGACCAATAGCAGATCGGGGGTGGGGGGGTTAACTTTCGTTTTCCCTGTCCTGCCCACCTACAATAGGCGGGGCAGGATGGGGAAACGACCGGGATCGGCGGCAAAGATCCACTTACCCATCCGGGCGATGGAGATCGGCGGGCGGCGATGTCGTGCGGCTGGATCGTACGGAAGCCGGTGAGTTGCCTAGCAACATCTGGAGAGTACAGTTTGAGACCACTATACAGTGGTCTCTAACTGTAGCCCTCCAGATGTTGCAAAACTACAACTCCCAGCATGCCCAGACAGCTGTTTGGGCATGCTGGAATATGTAGTTTTGGAACAGCTGGAGGGCTACAGTTGGAGACCTCTATACAGTGGTCTCTAAACTATAGCCCTCCAGATCTTGCAAAACTACAACTCCTAGCATGCCCAAACAGCTGTTTGCTGTCTGGGCATGCTGGGATTTGTAGTTTTGCAACAGCTGGAGGACCACAGTTTGGAGATCACTTTGAAGTGTTCTCTAAAACTGTAGCCCTCCAGATGTTGCAAAACTGCAAATCTCAGCATGCCCAAACAGCTGTCTCGGCATGCTGGGAGTTGTAGTTGTGTACCTCCAGCTATTGCATAACTACATCTCCCAGCATGCCCTTCGGCGATCAGTACATGCTGGGAGTTGTAGTTTTGCAACAGCTGGAGGCACACTGGTTGGAAAGTACTGAGTTTGGTTGGAAAACCTTCAGTTAGGTTTTGTTACCTGTGTGCCTCCAGCTGTAGCAAAAGTACAACTCCCAGCATGCACGGTCTCTCAGTGCATGCTGGGAGTTGTAGTTTTGAAACAGCTGGAGGTTTGCCCCCCCATGTGAACGTACAGGGTACATTCACACAGGCAGGTTTTTACAGTAAGTTTCCTGCTTCAAGTTTGGGCTGTGGCAAATTTTTCGCCGCAGCTCAAACTCCTAGCGGGAAACTCACTGTAACACGCCAGTGTGAATGTACCCTAAAAACACTACACTACACTAACACATAATAAAGTGTAAAACACTACATATACACCCCCTTACACTGTCCAAAACAACTCCCAGCTTTTCCGGACAGCCACTGACTGTCCAGACATGCTGGGAATTTAGCAACAGCTGGAGGCACCCTGTTTGGGAATCACTGGCGTAGAATACCCCTATGTCCACCCCTATGCGATCCCTAATTTAGTCCTCAAATGCGCATGGAGCTCTCTCACTTCGGAGCCCTGTCATATTTCAAGGAAACAGTTTAGGGCCACATATGGGGTATTTCCATACTCGGGAGAAATTGCACTACAAATTTTGGGATGCTTTTTCTCCTTTTACCTCTTATGAAAAGGAAAAGTTGGGGGCTACACCAGACTGTTTGTGTAAAAAAAAAAAAAAAAAAAAAAAAAAAAAAAAAAAGTTTACACTAACATGCTGGTGTTGCCCCATACTTTTTATTTTTACAAGCGTTAAAAGGAAAAAAAGACCCCCAAAATTTGTAACGCAATTTAGTTCGGAGTACGGAAATACCCCAGTTGTGGGCGTAAAATGCTCTGCGGACGCACAACAAGGCTCAGGAGTGAGAGTGCACTATGTACATTTGAGGCCTAAATTGGTGATTTGCACCAGGGTGGCTGATTTTACAGCGGTTCTGACATAAACGCAAAAAAAAAAATACCCACATGTGACCCCATTCTGGAAGCTACACCCCTCATGGAACGTAACAAGGGGTACAGTGAGCATTTACGCCCCACAGGTGTCTGACAGATTTTTGGAACAATGGTCCATGAAAAATGTAATTTTTCATTTGCACATCCCACTGTTACAAAGATCTGTCAAATGCCAGTGGGGTGTAAATACTCACTGCACCCCTTATTAAATTCTGTGAGGTGTGTAGTTTCCAAAATAGGGTCACATGTGGTGGGGGGGGTCCACTGTTCTGGCACTACGGGGGGCTTTGTAAACGCACATGGCCCCTGACTACCATTCCAACTTTTTTTTTTTTCCCCCAAAAGCTCAATGGCGCACCTTCTCTTCTGAACATTGTAGTTCACCAGCAGAGCACTTGACGTCCACACATGGGGTATTTCCATAATCAGAAGAGATGGGGTTACAAATTTTGGGGGGCATTTTGTCCTATTACCCCCTGTAAAAAATTTAAATTTGAGGGAAAACTAGCATTTTAGTGAAAAAAAAAATCATTTACACATCCAAATTTAACGAAAAGTCGTCAAAAACCTCTGGGGTGTTAAGGCTCACTGGGGTCCACTCACTTGGTACGTGCCTTGAGGGGTGTAGTTTCCAAAATAGTATGCCATGTATTTTTTTTTTTTTTTTTTTTTGCTGTGCTGGCACCATAGGGGCTTCTTAAATGTGACATGCCCCCCAAAAACCATTTCAGAAAAACTCACTTTCCAAAATCCCACTGTCGCTCCTTCCCTTCTGAACCCTCTACTGCGCCCGCCGAACACTTGACATACACATATGAGGTATTTCCATACTCGAGAGAAATTGGGTTACACATTTTAGGAAGATTTCTCTCCTTTTACCCCTTGTAAAAATGCTATAACTGGGTCTACAAGAACATGCGAGTGTAAAAAATGAAGATTTTGAATTTTCTCCTTCAATTTGCTGCTATTCCTGTGAAACACCTTAAGTGTTAAAAAAAAAACTTTTTAATGTCATTTTGAATACTTTGAGGGGTGCAGTTTTTATAATGGGGTAATTTGTGGGGTATTTCTAATATGAAAGCCCTTCAAATCCACTTAAAAACTGAACTGGTCCCTGAAAAATTTCGATTTTGAAAATGTTGTGAAAAATTATAAAAGTGCTGCTATACTTTGAAGCCCTCTGATGTCTTCCAAAAGTAAAAACATGTCAACTTTATGATGCAAACATAAAGTAGACATATTGTATATATGAATCAATATATAATTTATTTGGAATATTCATTTTCCTTACAAGCAGAGAGCTTCAAAGTTAAAAAAAAATGCTGAATTTTCAATTTTTTTTCATCAAATTTTGGAATTTTTCACCAAGAAATGATGCAAGCATCGACAACATTTTACCACTAACATAAAGTAGAATATGTCACGGGTCCTACAGTGAAAATTGGATGGGTCCTTAAGGGGTTAAAGGAGTTGGGGTCCTAAGTGGATGCTGGACACTTGTCACTGTTTCTCTTTGAGAAAATAGTGATATGGACAGTTAGAAATCCATCTAATCTTTCGTGTTTCCGCACCATCATTTGTCATAACTCTGTGTGAAGGGCACCAGTTGCCAACATCCCCAATATACTAGGATTATTAATGGCCTAAAGTAGGGATCGACCGATTATCGGTTTGGCCGATATTATCGTCCAATAATCACGATTTTGGACATTGTCGGTATCGGCAATTACCTTGCCGATAAGCCGATAATGCCTCCACCGCACCGCACATCTGCAGCAGTGTCGCGGGGGATAAATAGCTATCACGCCCCCTCCTGTAGGCTTGCATTGTGAGGCGGAGCGTGACATCATATGCCGCCGCCCTGTAGTCGCCAGTAATCAGTCCCGGAGCGAACACGCTCCGGGGACTGATTACAAACGGTGATCCCGGGGGTCCCCAGCGGCGGGACTCCCGCGATCAGGCATCTTATCCCCTATCCTTTGGATAGGGGATAAGATGTTTAAGCACCGGAGAACCCCTTTAAAAATCACTAAGACAAAACTAAATGGGGCAAAACCAAAAGAAGATCCACTGTCTGTTGAGGCTAAATAAAAGGAGATTATATCTGATTAGTTGGATGAAGTTTGGGACAAGACATTATCTTCTCATGTCTGTGTCACCTGCTATTAAGAACAGTCTTAACCAACTGTACATCTTTCGCCAATGTTACCTAACATAAGTTAATTTACTTTGAATAACACTGGAATGCCATAGGTGTAGAGCCCCTTGATCATACTTTTTAAATATATTGTGGCTCTGCCCTTGCATCCGGACCTTTTGATCGGCAGTGGTGACTTTTCTTATTTCCCTTTTGGCCCACCCAGTTCTGCTGGAGCCTGTGAGCTCCCTTTTAGGCATACTGGATGCGGAGCAATGGTCACATCATGAAATTTTTCTGAGGAAGTAATGCTTCATGGCCCATAAGTCTATAGCTAAGTTATGGAAGGATCCTAGGGTTCCTACTCAGAATGGAAGAATTTGATGAACATGACTATTGCATACAAATATCTGGTCTTTAAGCATAGGAAATGCCCAGCTAAAATTAATAAAATATGGGGTGCATGGTGCCACTCATCTAGTATCATTTGCTGACTATGTGGTCAGTGATGTTTTATACATATGCTACTACTGACTATTATATCGCAGTTTTGTTAAAAAATTATGTGGTAAAACAAGTTTAAAAAAAAATTTAAATTGTTGGCAGAAATCTCTAATCTGGTGTGTCCTTGTCTAATGTCACTTGAAGGTAGAGTAAATAGAGAATTATTCCTATCATGTATTCTGCTGTTTCCGATTTACTTCAGGTTGATCGCCTAGAAATTGTCAATAAACAACATGTAAGAGTGATCCCGGGACATGGAGCCTCTGCTGAGGTGAGTAAGAACTCCTGCAGTAACATTCATCACTCTGCTTCCTACAGGGTTGACTGATTCATGGTTTATCAAACTGTCTTTGCGTATACATCATAGTAATATATATATATTCACTATTCATGTCAATTACAGGCACAAGCTTGGTTTAATATTGGCAGCGTGGATAGCTTTGAGCGCAACCTGGAGATGGCACAGCAAGATCTGGGGATCGAACCAGCTGATCGTATCACTGTTGTATATAACACTGAGAGTGATGGGTGAGCTCATAGTCTGTATAAGTACACTGGTCAGCCATAACATTAAAACATGAATAGCACTCATTATCCCATTAAAATGGCACCTGTCAAGTCAACATTGAACAGTCAAGTCTTGAAATTGGTGTATCAGAAGCAGGAACAAGAACTGAACAATTGGTGAATGGGCTTATTGTCATCCATAGCTTACTTATGTCTAGGGAGTGAAGTTTAACCCATAATATCCAATTCCACTTAAGAGCTACTTTAGCATAAATTGCTGAGAAAAGTTCTGATGGGTATGAAAGAAAGGTGTCAGAACACACGGTACTTCATATCACCAATGATACAATGATGGGTAAGATCTCATACCTGTAGGAGAGGCACCTTCTACTCCAATCCCTTGGATAACAAACAGTGCACATTTAGGCAATAAATTGTTTCAGACAACAGGTGTGGTGCATGTAGCACAATGCTTCTGTCCAAAACTTTGTGTAGGGAAAACAGTACAGCAACTTTGTGGAAGAATCCCTTACCATATTGGTTATTTTAGTACCCAGACCAATATCCCTTTGTGGAAGCCAATTAGATTTATTATTTTCTTTATTGCTCCAACGCCTCTCTGCTCACTTCCGCTTCCTTCTTTACCCTTCTCCTATGATTGGCAGCCAAGGCTTTCAGAACCCTGGCCAAGTCCTGCATATGTGCCGTTTATCTGTATTGTGGAGCACGCATGATGAGCTTTACTGTCTCACCAAAAAGACACTTGCACTTCTAGTTTAAAGTGATGTCCAGTATGTTTTCTCTATATGGCCTATATTATTAGTATTCTCCATCTAGCGTGAGACTTTTTCTGCTTTCTTTACAGATCTTTTCTCATGAGCCTCATCCCCTCACTGCTCATAATAGGATACCTATTTTATAGCTTGCGGAGAGGTATTATGGGGTCTGTTCGAGGAGGTAAAAGCAGTGGAATTTTTGGCATCGGGGAGACAACAGCCAAGATGATGAAAGGAAACATTAATGTCAAGTTTCGTGATGTGGCTGGGTGTGAGGAGGCAAAATTGGAGATAATGGAGTTTGTAAATTTCCTGAAAAACCCAAAACAATATCAGGATTTGGGGGCAAAGATACCTAGAGTAAGAGAACATTCAGAAGTGGGAATACTTTGATATGCGGCATTGCATCAAGACTAGAATGTCTATTGTGTGTTCACTGGACCGTATGTTCTTGGTATTTTATACGGATTTGTTTTGCCTATTCTGCTTATAAATATTCTTAGGAAGTATCTTTAATTGACTCACTCTTCTCAGCCTTCATGTAGAATCACTTATAGAGTGTTGCTTATTGACCCCTGGCTTGTCAAATCTACTAAAATTCATACAAGTAAAATAAAGAGCCTTAACTGGGTTACTACAGTATTTAGGGCTGTGTTGGAAATATCTTGGTTTATGTTACTTGTTAGCCATAGTGAATACAGATTATATGGTTGCCAGTTCACTGAAATGGTTGCCTTTCCATACTACATTTTCCTAGCAGTGGCTGCTTTAACCCCTTAAGGACTCAGCCCATTTTGGCCTTAAGGACTCAGACAATTTAATTTTTATGTTTTCATTTTTTCCTCCTCGCCTTCTAAAAATCATAACTCTTTTATATTTTCATCCACAGACTAGTATGAGGGCTTGTTTTTTGCGCGACCAGTTGTCCTTTGTAATGACATCACTCATTATATCATAAAATGTATGGCGCAACCAAAAAACACTATTTTTGTGGGGAAATTAAAACGAAAAACGCAATTTTGCTAATTTTGGAAGGTTTCGTTTTCACGCCGTACAATTTATGGTAAAAATGACATGTGTTCTTTATTCTGAGGGTCAATACGATTAAAATGATACCCATTATTATATACTTTTATATTATTGTTGTGCTTAAAAGAAATCACAAACTTTAACCAAATTAGTACGTTTATAATCCCTTTATTTTGATGACCTATAACTTTTTTATTTTTCCGTATAAGCGGCGGTATGGGGGCTCATTTTTTGCGCCATGATCAGTACTTTTTTAGATACCACATTTGCATATAAAAAACTTTTAATACATTTTTTATAATTTTTTTTTTAATACAATGTATTAAAGAAGGAATTTTGGACTTTTTTTTTATTTTTTTTCGTTCACGCCGTTAACCGTACGGGATCATTAACATTTTATTTTAATAGTTCGGACATTTACGCACGCGGCGATACCAAATATGTCTATAAAAAAAAAAAGTTACGCTTTTTGGAGGTAAAATAGGAAAAAACGGACGTTTTACTTTTTTATTGGGGGAGGGGATTTTTCACTTTTTTTTTACTTTTACTTTTACATTTTTTTACATTTTTTTTACACTTGAATAGTCTCCATAGGGGACTATTCATAGCAATACCATGATTGCTAATACTGATCTGTTCTATGTATAGGACATAGAACAGATCAGTGTTATCGGCGATCTTCTGCTCTGGTCTACTCGATCACAGACCAGAGCAGGAGACGCCGGGAGCCGCACGGAGGAAGGAGAGGGGACCTCCGTCCGGCCTTATGAATGATCGGATCCCCGCAGCAGCGCTGCGGGCGATCCGATCATTAATTCAAATCGCGCATTGCCGCAGATGCCGGGATCTGTATTGATCCCGGCACCTGAGGGGTTAATGGCTGACGCCCGCAAGATCGCGGGCGTCGGCCATTGCCGGCAGGTCCCTGGCTGCGATCAGCTCCGATGCCTGCGGTTATGCTTAGGACGTAAATGTACGTCCTGGTGCGTTAAGTACCACCGCACCAGGACGTACATTTACGTCCTGCGTCCTTAAGGGGTTAAGCATCCCTTAAGGGGGATAATTTAGCAAAAAATAGTGGGTCAAAGGTTTATGCAGTAATATCAGGAAGTATTACTTTACTGAGAGAGTAGTGGATGCATGGAATAGCCTTCCTGCAGAAGTGGTCGCTGCAAATACAGTGAAGGAGTTTAAACCTGCATGGGATAAGCATAAGGCTATCCTTCATATAAGATAGAGATAGACATAAGGCTATCCTTCATATAAGATAGGGCCAGGGACTATTCATAGTATTCAGAAATATTGGGCTGAATGGCCCTTAGCTGCCGACACATTCTGTTTTTAAGTTGAACCAGCAGATAGTCTTGTTCTCTTCTGTAAGAAGGGGCTGTGAAGATATGTCATCATGTTTAAAAATCGACCCCAGATTTATGAAGAGCTATTGGAATGTAAAAGTAATCTATTTACATGGTAGCATTAGAGAATGGGATGGAAGACTTGGGTCCAGTGAAGGAGTGGAGAATTAGGAGGAAGTAGAAATGGGTTTGTGTAATGGATCTCACATGGTTACAAATTATTTTCTACATTTAAAATAAACTGTGAAAGGTCCTTGCCAAAATAATGGAGAATCACAAATGGGTTGTTACCAAATGTATAGAAGTATATAGAACCTGGCCAGAAGTGTTGGGAAAAAAAAAAGGCTTCATATTGAATTTATGACGTTGAGCGATTTATAAGAGTTTAGGGAGAATCAAGGAAGGATAATGCCAAGGTAATAGTAGAAGCATATGCTTGTAATTGTTTATACCAAATCCTACATCCCTTTTTTATTTTTATTTTTTTATTTTTAGGGGGCTATGCTCACTGGACCCCCAGGTACCGGCAAGACCTTACTTGCAAAGGCAACTGCAGGAGAGGCCAATGTACCGTTTATAACTGTGAATGGATCAGAATTCCTGGAAATGTTTGTAGGGGTTGGCCCAGCCAGGGTGAGTTCATAATGGGGTGATGCCAGGTGACCTTTTAGACTTTTGTTGTTTTATATTACTCCTTAAATTGTCCTTTTACATCAATACTTTTGCGTAGGTACGGGACATGTTTTCACTGGCTCGTAAGAATGCTCCATGTATTCTCTTTATCGATGAGATTGATGCCGTTGGTAGGAAACGAGGACAAGGAACCTTTGGAGGGAACAGTGAGCAAGAAAATACCTTAAACCAGCTGCTAGTAGAAATGGATGGTAAGTACTAATCATAGTGCTGCAGGAATTACAGGGTCTTCCATGGGGTCCTCTATGTCCCCAAGTCTAGCTAGTCTTTATGGATGCATTTGAAGTCATTCACTGAATAAAGTCAAATGAAAGCTGTCATAACTGTAGGCAGTCCTATACAGATGTTTAGGGAGAGGAGTGTAATGGTACCTGGTGTCCTAGTCATGTATTGAGTTTTCCTCAGTTTTTCTCTTCTATGATTGTTCCCTTTATCTTACAATCTGAAGACAGCTAGAGCTTTCAAATATAGCTTGGAAGTGAGGTCTATGAAGCTCTCAATACAGAGTTCATGGCATCAAACTGGAAGTGCCTGCTTCCTGGGCAGTTCACATGGTAGTGGCTAGATGTACCATGCAAGTCGCATAAATAAGACTCCAGGTATGCTTTAAAGGGACTGCTGGCTGTAAACAAGCTGGAGATGGCTGGGCAGATATTAGTGACGATTTATAGGGTACTGCACAAACCCAACACACTTGAGTTATCACAACAATAACTTGTGCAAACACCTACATTATGATTAACTGAGCTATCATATGATTCACTATAATCCTCTATATTTACTAGCAATTATGGGTATTCGGTGCTTGCGGTATTTGGTCTTATTGGAGACTCATTGAGTGCATGACGATATTCTGACTCCATAAATCTTCGAGGGTATAACCTTTGGCATTGTGAACTCCATTTAAGTATATCCATTTGTTTCTTTTAAATTGTGTTTGGGGTAGGCCTCTACCAAATGTAGGATTGTCCACAACAAGACCCCATTGTTATGCACATCTATTTTTTTCAGTGATTACTCACTGTCCCGTCCCACCGGAGGGGTGTGTGTATTTTCAGTGGTAAAGAGCTAGGCAGTAACTTTTGGGGGCTTCCGTTTCTACACAATACATTTTTCGGTAAAAATGACACCTTATCTTTATTCTGTAGGTCCATATGATTAAAATGAAACCCAACTTATATAGGTTTGATTTTGTCGCACTTCTGGAAAAAATCATAACTATATGCAGGGAAATTAATATGTTTAAAATTGTCATGTTCTGACCCCTATAACTTTTTTTTATTTTTCTGTGTATGGGGCGGTATGAGGGTTAATATTTTGCGCCGTGATCTGAAGTTTTTACCTGTACCATTTTTGTATTCCTAGGACGTAGTGATCGCTTTTTATTCATTTTTTCATGATATAAAGAGTGACCAAAAATACACCGTGCGGTTTAATTAACGATATATTTTTATAATTCGGACATTTCCACATGCGGCGATACCACATATGTTTATTTTTATTTACACTTTTTTTTTTTTTTTTTTTTATAGGAAAAGGGGGGGGGGGTCATTCAAACATTTATTGGGGAAGGGGTTAAATGATCTTTATTCACTTTTTTTTTTTCCACTTTTTTTTTTGCAATGTTATAGCTCCCATAGGGGACTATAACACTGCACACACTGATCATTTACATTGATCAATGGTTTCTCATAGGAAACCATTGATCAATGATTCTGCTGCTTGACTGCTCATGCCTGGATCTCAGGCACTGAACAGTCATTCGGCGATCGGACACCAGGAGGCAAGGTAAGGGACCCTCCTGCCTGTCACAGCTGATCGGGATGCCGCGATTTCACCGCGGCGATGCTGAACAGCCCCCCTAAGCGAACTGTCATTGTTTTACTTTCACTTAAGAAGCGGCGTTCAACTTTGAATGCCGTGCCTAAAGGGTTAATAGCGCGCAGCACCGCGATCAGTGCACTATTAGCCATGGGTCCTGGCTGTTGTTAGAGGCCGGGCCCGACCCGCTATAATGCGGGGCCACGCCGTGGCCCCGTGTTATAGAACGGGAGCGGACTCATGATGTACCGGTACGTCATGGGTCCTGTAGGGGTTAAAAAAGACATTACCATCACATATAGATTGTTCCTATATAAGAAATAACATGATGTGAAGTGTCCTGTGAAGTAGTCGGTGTTGTGTTGTGCACGTGACGGCTGAGGCCAGTAATTGGCTACAGCCATCTCGTGTACATTCAATCACTGAGACACTTCCGCCAGGAACTCCAGAGCAGCCGTGCTGGATTGGTAGTAACTAGCAAGGGTGAGTATAATTACATATAAAAAAAATTAAATAAATTATATTATTTTATTTTATTTCACCTCTAATTTTGACTAACTTCCACACCTGAAAAAAAGCCTTTTTTAGTGGAATTATTTCAGGTGCTCCATTGTTAAAGGGGTATTCCAGCAAAAACTTTTTTTTATATATATCAACTGTAGTAATCAAGTAATTTACAAATCTGTTTAACTTTCCGGAGCCAGTTGATATATATAAAAAAAGATTTGGCCTATAAAACCCCTTTAAATACTTCTAATTGGCTAGTCACTTAGTCAGCCAGAACTGTCATTTACATCCACATCCATGAGTTCATGCTGAGAGTTGTACTGATAAGATAAAAACCACCAATCTAGTAGACATCACATTCAGTAATTATCCAGGTTTCTCTGAATTCTTATCACATTTTCTTTTCTTCACTCCAGGTTTTAGCTCTGATACAAATGTGGTAGTCTTGGCAGGCACCAATCGCGCAGATATTTTGGATCCGGCTTTAATGAGACCGGGACGATTTGATCGGCAAATCTTCATTGGTAGGTAATAAGCCATGAAGGAAAAAGGGATAATATTGACTTCTGTTGCCTTTTGTGAAACTGATATAAATAAACAGATAATTTACTATACTATAGTAAATATGGACCATTGAAACGCATATTGATTCCACTGGTTTTATATAAACGATGTTTAATATTTTCTTTATTTCAGTACTACAGTAGACAAATGAAAATTGTGGCATTCTTTGTAATAGAACTGATACTTTCCAGCTTTCTATCAGTCATCAGAGCTTGTGTTTTATTCTTTTTTTCCATGTAGGCCCCCCTGATATAAAAGGAAGAGCCTCTATCTTTAAGGTCCACCTACGTCCTTTGAAGTTGCCTGCAACACTCAACAAGGATGACTTGTCTCGGAAGTTGGCTGCTTTGACTCCAGGCTTTACTGGTCAGGAAATCAGTGTTGCAGTATACCAGAACATGATACAAAATGACTGTCTGACTTCCTACCATTGACTTCTTATGTTGCTCATTTTAGGCGCTGATATTGCCAACGTCTGCAACGAGGCAGCTCTGATTGCCGCAAGACACCTGAATGAGTATGTGGTGGAGAAGCATTTTGAGAAGGCCATTGAGCGTGTCATTGGAGGTGACTGTCTTTTTTTTATTTCTCATTCAACTGTACTGTTCTTAGTGAAATGTGCATTTCAAATATATTTTCATCCAGAAGATAAGACTTAACATACTGTACTTCTCACCGATAAGAGGTGGATACAGTTGTACCCAGCAATGCAAGGCAAATCACTTGAAGCTAAATACATCAGAAGCACAAACCTTTCCTTATTGCAATCTTTTTAAAACCTTATCAATTGAGACCAGACTCATAGGAGATTAACTCAACTGCAAGAGGATTGTCAGCAAGCAGAGAGCTTACAAATACTGGAGAAATGTATCACAAAACATGTTAGAAGATTTTAGATCTGTTCATCTTACCATAATGAAGCTTTATTATACTGTAATATGGATAGTGATTTTGTTTTAAGTGAAACTGAGCATTGGTAAGGCCTTATCTGGAAATGCTGTTCAATAGGGAGGGATTGATTAAGAAAAAACAAAATACAAACTTATCTTCCACACTCCCACTCCTCTGCCTGTATTACAAAGCTCCGGTTCATGTTTTGCAGCATTTTGAGGATGTGACGACACCACCTACTTAGCCAGTTAGCGGCTTAATGGCAGTGGTGTGGGAGCAGGCAAAACCCCTTTTAAAAAGGAACCTGGCACTCCCACCTCCTGAAGAAAGAGTTTTAATCTTCAGAGGAGACAAGCCTTTTATCTTTTAAAGGGGTATTCCACAAAAAAATGTTTTTTATATCAACTGGCTCCAGAAAGCTAAACAGATTGGAAAATTACTTCTATTAAAAATCTTAATCCTTCCAATAATTATCAGCTGCTGAAGTTGAGTTGTTCTTTTCTGTCTGGCAAAGGTGTTCTCTGCTGACATCTCTGCTTGACAGCAGAGGGCACTGTTGCTATGGGGATTTGCTTCTACTCTGGACAGTTCCCAAGACAGATGTCATCAGAGAGCACTTAGACAAAAGAACAACTCCAATTCATCAGCTCATAAGTACTGAAAGGATTCAGATTTTAATTTTTTACAATTCAAACAACATTTGTTATTGAAAATGCTTCAAGAACATTACACAAAAGCAATGCAAAAGTAACGGAGGAATACAACAAGGGGTCCAGAGGCCTGTGGAGGCCTAAAGGGACAAAAAGCAGAACAAAGGATTAAGATTTTTTAATAGAAGTAATACTGTATACAAATCTGTTTAACTTTCTGCAGCCAGTTGAAATATAAAAAAAAAAAAGTTTTTCCCTGGATAACCCCTTTTAAGAACTGTGAATCTCTGGACCAGCCTTAGGAACTGGTCACAGTAGGAACCGGGCTTCAAATCATATTCCTTCCCCTTAGTCCACTAATTCCTCTTCCCTTCATCCATATCCTCCTGTCATTGGTTAAACTTGTACTTGTGATTTTTTTTTTTTTTTTTTTTTTTTTTTTTCAACCGTACTGTGTAACCTATATTAAATTGTGGAACTGGTTCTGTTCTCACTGATCACTCTTGATATGGACCACTAAAAATATTTTGCTCATTAGCATTCAGCAGAATGTCAGGTAGCTTGCTCTGATATTGTAACGCAGAGAGTAATCCCTAATAGGTTAAGATCCATCCCACTTCTCAGTAAAGGGCACATACCTCAGATAGCTTCTGAACCTAAAAACTCTTGTGTATTCCTTTTGCTTTCAGGACTGGAGAAGAAGACTCAGGTCCTTCAGCCAGATGAGAAGCGGACTGTGGCATACCATGAGGCTGGACATGCAGTGGTTGGCTGGTTCCTGGAACATGCAGACCCTCTTCTTAAGGTGACCTTTAGATAAGTTATTAGCTGCCATTAAATACTTACCTTGTCACCCTGTACTTTAATAATGGTCTGATTCATGGTATGCAGAAGTTATGTTTGTCACTACACACTGAAGGAGTTTTCCACTGACACATTACTATGTTAGAAGTGCAAACACCGTAGACTTTGCAGTTTGGATCATTGCCAGCCTTGAGATGGGAGGGTTCATGGTCTCTGTTTGTATCAGTCTCCATTCATTTTAAAGGAGATCATGCATGTGGTTAGCCCATTGTTCTCAAAATTGATACCAATACACTTCTTATGTCATGTCTGATTTATATGTCAAAATGGTGTTTCAACACCTTGGTGATATTTGACATAATATTCTGGTGCTACAGCTATACACTTACCATAAAGCACTACAGTAGTATGTGATCGAGCAGGCACAGGAGCTGTGTGTAACTAATAGATGCTGGGTATAACTAATAGCTAATATCCTGCTGTAACAGCCGAGACTAGCAATGACTACTCATGGCTGTATAGGCTCCTTTCACACTGCTGTTATGATATCAAGGGAGCCGGGGAGGATAGCGGGAGAAAAAATACTGCTTGCGCCGTCTCTTTCTCCCACTATTCCCATATAAAAAAAACAGTGCCCGACAGGCCCCATAATAGTAAATGGGAGTCTGGACCCGTTGTGCCCTGTCATAAGAACAGTCATTAAAGGCACAAAAAGAAAATAAGACTTTAACGGCTGTTCTTGAAGGGGTACAACAGCAGTGTGAATGGGGCCTTATCCCCTCAAATGCCACAGTGAATTCAGCATCTAAATGGCCTGATCAACACCCCACAATGTGATTAGGTTGTGCTGATAAGTCACTGGCTGATCTGGAAACCTAATAAACACCCTTAGGCCTGTCACCTTAGTTTTTCGATTAGGCTCTGCCAGAGCTAGGGCTTAATAAGATGCCTATAAGCATTACACTGACAAGCATAATACAATGCAATACAGAGGCAGTGTTTTAAGCGGTACTCCACTGCCCCAGGGTTCAGAACATTTTGTTCCAAACTGAGTGCAGGCTGCGGGGGTCGTGGCTTCATGACCACGCCCCCTCATGACTTCATGGCCACGCCCCCTCAATGCAAGTCTATGGGAGGGGGTCTGGTGGCGGCAATGTGCAAAATAATATGTACAATTTTTTATTTTTTTTTAACTTTATTTTGGTAAGGATCATAACAAAACATACATAGTTGTTATTGCTGTAATGGTACACACTTATACACTTCTAATCATGCATGGTGAGTATAGTAAAAAAAAAAAAAATACAGCATCAATGGGAAAATGGTTAATACAATACAAAGATGCAAAAAATAAAAGCTTTTCCCGTACAAATATATAATTTTACACTAAATAAGTCAACTACCACACATGAATGTATGCAATAAAATATAAAGGTTTTATTTGTTAGCATTAAAATCATGAACATAAAAAATCAATAATGGTATTCATATGCAGAGAGCTTAAATAGGCTGGTGGTGTCTACAATATATTACAAAAAATTATAGTATAGTAACTATAATGTCTACAGCAAAACAGGGGGATTGTGACTTAAATATAAACACATGGCTAAAAGTGCATCCAATTGTATAAATACATAGATATGCAGTGCATCATAAAACATCTATCCTACGTGGAGATAGCAACCGCAACCCCCTGAGGAAGACACGAAAGCGTGCGTTCAGGGCCAAGCAGTTGGTGTCTCCATTCTTACATTTATATATGGGTTGCGGTTGCTATGTCCATGTAGGATTTATGTTTTATGATGCACTGCATAGCTATGTATTTATACAATTTTTTATTGGCTTCCTGACCTGACTGTTGCAAGCAGACCAGAGGGCCCCTGATTTTAGGATAAGGGGGTGGGGGGGGGGGGGGGGGGTGTTAATAGTCAGTAAGTTGGTCTGTGTGTATATCGCCTTCTCTGCTCTATGTCATCCACTGGCCCACAAACCGTTGTCTCTGTCCGCTATCGATTATACAGATCAATTAACTCAGTATCCCACAGCATTACCTGCATGTGACTAAACCTGAGTAGAGGGTGTTCTGAGTCTTTATAGCAGCCACTTAATGCCAGATGAGACAGAGCTCCAGCCAAACCAAGTAGATTTATGTTTATTTGTTATGATTTTGTTCTGTCTTGTAAGATTGTAAGCTCCTTTTTATTTCAAGAGGAGACAAGTATAGTATAGTATAATTTTTGTATTTGTTTAAAAAAAAAAAAACTGTAGGATTCTGGGAAAGTGTGTGTATATAAAGGCACCTGGAGCTTTATAGCTATATAGCTTCAGTTCAGAGTTTATGAATAGAGCATTGGGGGGGGGGGGGGGGGGAGGGGGGGGGGTTGGCTGGCTACTTGCCACAAAGTTAACTGCTACTTAACCCTATTTTTCCTTAACTGACGTCTAAGGACAAGCCGGCTCGTCCTAATCAGTAGGTACTTGCCGCATTAGGACAAGCTGGCTCATCCTGAAGCTAAACTGTCACAGTATGTAAACATGCCAACTGCTGTCTGGGCATGCTGTAGTTGTAGTTCAGCAACATCTGGAGGGCTGCAGTTTGGAGACGACTGATCTGTGACCCATCAGTCTGCTGGCTGTCTGCCCGCCCCTAGCTTTTTTGTAGTGCAGTTTTTTTTTGGGGGGGGCGGGGGGGGGACTTTGTGTATGCGGTCTGTGCCCCCAACGACTGTTCTGCGCTGTGTGGCCAGACTTTACCCCCATGTGCAGATTGCACTTATTGCTGATCAGTGATTTATTTCTGATCAGCACACTTTTATTATTTATTTTTTTTACTCCAAGGTTTTTTTTTTTTTTTTTTTTTTGGTCTGGCCACACAGAACAGTTGCTGGTGGCACGGACAGCATACACCCCCAAAAAAGTGCAACAAACAAATCCCCTACTTTTATTACAGTAAAAGAAGCACTACACCCACACTACACACCGAAATAATGAAATAAATTGAAAAGTCAATACATTTACACACACTTACACCCTCCCCCTATAAAATTAAAATAGCCTGAAGGCTCTTTTTTGGTGGAGGAGGAATATGCCATCCCTGCCGCAAAGGACCGCCAATGATTGAGAAGAGGAAGACCCTGCATCCCCCCCCTTGTCGTCATCCAGTGATGAGCCCCCTAGAAGGCGGCGCGGCAGGGCAATGCCAGTAAAGGGATGTAAAGTGTTCGGCGGGTGCAGTAGAGGGCTCAGAAGGGAAGGAGCAACAATGGGATTTTGGAGAGTGAATTTTGCTGAAATGGTTTTTGGGGGGCATGTCACATTTAGGAAGCCCCTATGGTGCCAGAACAGCAGAGAACCCCCACATGGCATACCATTTTGGGAACTACACCCCTTAAGGCACGTAACAAGGGGTCCAGTGAGCCTTAACATCCCACAAGTGTTTCGTCAGTCGGATGTGTAAATAAAAAAAAAATTTTATTCACTAAAGTGCAGATTTAGCCCAAAATTTATCATTTTTACAAAGGGTAATGGGAGGAAATGCCCCCCAAAATTTGTAACCCCATCTTATCAGAGTATATAAATACCCCATGTTAGGACGTAAAATGCTTTGCGAGCGAACTACAATGCTCAGAAGAGAAGGAGTCACATTTAGCTTTTGAAAAGCAAATTTTGCTGAAATGACGTTTGGGGGGGTGGGGGGGTCATGTCGCATTTAGGAAGCCCCTAGGGTGCCAGAACAGCAAAAAAAAAAACACATGGCATACTATTTTGGAAACTACACCCCTCAAGGAACGTAACAAGGGGTACAGGGAGCCATAACACCTCACAGGTATTTCACGACTTTTTGTGAAAGTTGGTTGTGTAAAATGAAAAAAAAAAAATGTTTTCACTAAAATGCTGTTTTTTCCCCCCAGGAGGTAATAGGAGAATATGACCACCAAAATTTGTAACCCCATTTCTTCTGAGTATGGAAATACCCCATGTGTGGATGTAATGGGCTCTGCTGGCGAACTACAATGCTCAGAAGAGGAGGAGCGCCATTGAGCTTTTTGAAAGAGAATTTGTTTGGAATGGAAGTCGGGGTCATGTGCGTTTACAAAGCCTCCCGATGTGCCAGAACAGTGGACCCCCCCCACATGTGACCCCATTTCGGAAACTACACCCCTCACAGAATTTAATAAGTGGTGCAGTGAGTATTTACACCCCACTGGTGTTTGACAGATCTTTGGAACAGTGGGCTGTGCAAATGAAAAATAAAATTTTTCATTTTCACGGACCACTGTTCCAAAAATCTGTCAGACACCTGTGGGGCGTAAATGCTCACTGTACACCTTATTACATTACGTGAGGGGTGTAGTTTCCAAAATGGGGTTACATGTTGTGGGGGTTCATTGTTCTGGCGCTATGGGGGCTTTGTAAACACACGTGGCCTTCAATTCCAGACAAATTTTCTCTTCAAAATCCCAATTGCGCTCCTTCTCTTCTGAGCATTGTAGTTCGCCTGCAGAGCACTTTACATCCACATATGGGGTATTTATATACTCAGAAGAATTAGGGTTACAAATTTTGGGGGGCTTTTTTTCCTATTTTCCCTTGTGAAAATGAAAAATTTAGGATAACACCAGCGTTTTAGTGAAAAAATTTTTTTTTTCTCATTTTCCTATCCAACTTTAAGGAAAATTTGTCAAACACCTGTGAGGATCAATCAACCTACACAAAAGAAAAGGGATGTACTCAAATACCTACACTAGGTGTATAAGGTCCTGTGGTATACACACAAAATATAGAACTGATAAAGAAAATAACCCACTTAAAGGCGGACCACGTATAAAAGAGAATACATTTTATTTATTGATAGTTCCAAAAATACATAAAACAAAACAGCGTGGACAAACATAAGTGGGAACCAGGGAGCAGGGGGAGACAATAAAAATGAATAAAGAAATTGTCCAGGTGCACTAGCCTATGGTATATAAAGACAGGTGTGTCACAATATAGGTAAATAATCACATGAACATGAGACATATACAAGGGCAGAATCGCCTCACTAATAAAGATAACCGTTTATACAAGTCTCAAACAAAATACCAAAGCGTACAGGATAAATTGGAGTGCCATAGGAGGTTATTCACATGCTAACCGGACCAAAGGGAAAAGAACCAAGTGCAATGATAGCATAGATCAATAAGCTACCCACCAGACCTCTGACGCGTTTCACCCAATGGGGCTTTGTCCAGGAGTGATTTATTCATTTTTATTGTCTCCCCCTGCTCCCTGGTTCCCACTTATGTTTGTCCACGCTGTGTTTTATGTATTTTTGGAACTATCAATAAATAAAATGTATTCTTTTTTTATACGTGGTCCGCCTTTAAGTGGGTTATTTTCTTTATTGGTTCTAAACACCTGTGGGGTGTTAAGGCTCACTATACCCCTTGTTACGTTCCGTGAGGGGTGTAGTTTCCAAAATGGGGTCACATGTGGGTATTTATTTTTTTGCGTTTATGTCCGAACCGCTGTAAAATCAGCCACCCCTGTGCAAATCACCTATTTAGACCTCAAATGTACATAGTCCGTCAGTGGTTGTCCGGAAATGCTGGGAGTTGTTGTATTGCAACAGCTGGAGGCTCCGTTTTGGAAACCCTGCCGTATGATAAGTTTTTAATTTTTATTAGGGGGACAGTGTAAGGGGTGTATATGTTGTGTTTTACCCTTTATTATGTGTTAGTGTAGTGTTTTTAGGGTACATTCGCACTGGCGTGTTACGGTGAGTTTACCGCTAGGAGTTTGTGCTGCAGCGAAAAAATTTGCCGCAGCCCGAACGTGAAGCAGAAAACTAACTGTAAACCTGCCTGTGTGAATGTACCCTGTACATTCATATGGGGGGGGGGCAAACCTCCAGCTGTTTCAAAACTACAACTCCCAGCATGTACTGACAGACCGTGCATGCTGGGAGTTGTACTTTTGCAACAGCTAGAGGCACACTGGTTGGAAAACCTTCAGTTACCTAACTCAGTATTTTCCAACCAGTGTGCCTCCAGCTGTTGCATTACTTCAACTCCCAGCATGTACTGATCACCGAAGGGCATGCTAGGAGATGTAGTTATGAAACAGCTGGAGGTACGCAACTACAACTCCCAGCATGCCAAGACAGCTGTTTGGGCATGCTGGGATTTGCAGTTTTGCAACATCTGGAGAGCTATAGTTTAGAGACCACTGCACAGTGATCTCCAAACTGTCAACCTCCAGATGTTGCAAAACTACAAATCCCAGCATGCCCAGGCAGTAAACTGCTGTGTGGGCATGCTAGGAGTTGTAGTTTTGCAAGATCTGGAGTTCTACGTATCACTGTGCAGTGGTCTAAAACTTCAGCCCTCCAGCTGTTGCAAAACTACAAATCCCAGCATGCCTACACAGCTTTCTGGGCATGCTGGGAGTTGTAGTTTTGTAACATCTGGAGGGCTTCAGTTTAGAGACCACTATAGTGGTCTCAGACTGTAGCCCTCCAGATGTTGCTAAGCAACTCACCGACTTCCGTAGGATCCAGGGAGCTGCGTAGCCGTCCTCTTCTTCCGCCGATCGTCGCTCGCAGCCGCCGTCGATCATCGCCCGCTGCCGTCGCCGATGGGTGAGTGGACTTCGCTCCCCGGTCCTCCGTCGTTTCCCCGTCCTGCGCCGCCTATTGTGGGTGGGCAGAATGGGGAAAGCGAAAGTAAAGCCCCCCGCCCCCGATCTGCTATTGGTGGTCTCGTCTAGACCACCAAAAAGCAGGGATAGGAGGGGTGGCACCCCTGCCACCTCACTCCTATCCCTTCAGGGGGATCGTGGGTGTCATGGACAACCGCAATCCCCCTTCTATTCTGTGTCACCATAGACCCGTTTGACCCGGAATCGGCGCAAATCGAAAGTGTAAATTCACTTGCAATTTGTGACGATCGCAGACGTGGGGGGGTCTGATGACCCCCCTGGGCATTTGCGCGGGGTGCCTGCTGATCAATATCAGTAGTCACCCCGGTCCGGTCCCTGCCCGGCGGGGACAGTAATTCCCACGGGCGTACAGGTACGCCCTGGGTCCTTAAGTACCAGGGACCAAAGGCGTACCTGTACGCCCTGGGTCCCTATGTGCTTAAGGACCAGGCCCATTTTGGCCTTAAAGGGGTAGTCCAGTGGTGAAAAACTTATCCCCTATCCTAAGGATAGGGGATAAGTTTGAGATCGCGGGGGGTCCGACCGCTGGGGCCTCCTGCGATCTCTCTGTACGGGGCCCCGGCTCTCCGCCGAGATAGCGGGTGTCGACCCCCGCACGAGGCGGCGGCCGACACGCCCCCTCAATACATCTCTATGGCAGAGCCGGAGATTGCCGAAGGCAGCGCTTCGGCTCTGCCATAGAGTTGTATTGAGGGGGCGTGTCGGCCGCCGCCTCGTGCGGAGGTCGACACGCCCCCTTCCAGCGGGCTGTCGGGGCTCCGTACAGGAGATCGCAGGGGGCCCCAGCGGTCGGACCCCCCGCGATCTGCAACTTATCCCCTATCCTTATGATAGGGGATAAGTTGCTCACCACTGAATCACCACTGGACTACTCCTTTAAGGAGCAGACCAATTTTATTTTTGCATTTTCGTTTTTTCCTCCTCGCCTTCTAAAAATCATAACTCTCTTATATTTCCATCCACAGACTCATATGAGGGCTTTTTTGCGTCACCAATTGTACTTTATTACATCACATTTTACCATAAAATGTACGGCGCAACCAAACAAATATTATTTATATGGGAAAATTGAAAAGAAAACCGCAATTTAGCAAATTTTGGAAGGTTTTGTTTTCACGCTGTACACTTTCCGGTAAAAATGACAGGTTTTCATTATCCTCTGTGTCAATACGATTAAAATGATACCCATGTTATATGCTTTTCTATAATTGCACTGCTTGAAAAAAAATCTCAAACCATTTTAACAAAATTAGTATGTTTGAAATTGCCCTATTTTGACCACCTATAACTTTCTCATTTTTTAGTATATGGGGCGATATGAGGGCTCATTTTTTGCGCCATGATCTGTAGTTTTTATCAGTACCACTTTTGCTTAGGTTTTACTCTTAATTAATTTTTTATAAATATTTTTTTTGGAATAAAATGTAACAAAAAAGCAGCAATTTTGGACTTTTTGAAAATGTTTTACGTTTACGCCGTTCACCCTACCGGATAATTAACAATATATTTTAATAGTTCAGACTTTTACGCATGCGGTGATACTAAATATGTGTATTAATTTATTTTTTTACGCTTTTTTGGGGGTAAAATGGGAAAAACGGACGTTTTACTTTTTTATTGGGGGAGGGGATTTTTCAAATTTTTTTACTTTTTTTTTTTTTTTTTTTTTACACTTCTATCCCCATAGGGGACTATTCATAGTAATCAGTTTATTGCTAATACTGTTCAGTGCTATGTATAGGGCATAGCACTGCTCAGTATTATCGGTCATCTTCTGCTCTGATCTGCTCGATCTCAGACCAGAGCAGAAGACCTCGGGAGACGGCCGGAGCAAGGTGAGGGGACCTCCGGCCGCCATGCTGGATGATCGGATCGCCGTGGCAGCGCTGTGGGCGATCCGATCATCCATTCAAAGTACCGCATTGCTGCCGATGCCGTGATCTGTATTGATCACGGCATCTGAGGGGTTAATGGTGGACATCCGCACGATCGTGGATGTCCACCATTACCGGCGGGTCCCTGGCTGCTGATAGCAGCCCGGACCTGCCGGTCATGATGCGAGCACCGCGCCGGTGCTCGCGATCACGGCGGCACGTAAATGTACTTCATGGTGCGCTAAGTACCACTTCACCATGACGTACATTTACGTCCATTGTCATTAATGACCAGGCCAATTTCATTTTTGTGTTATCGTTTTTTCCTCCTCGCCTTCTAAGATCCATAACTCTTATATTTCCATCCACAGACCCATATAAGGGCTTGTTTTTTGCGTGACCAATTGTACTTTGTAATGAAACGACTAATTTTACCCAAAAATTTATGGGAACCCAAAGAATTATTTTTTTAGGCAGGAAATTTAAACGAAAACCACAATTTTGCACATTTTGGAGGGTTTCGTTTCTTGCACTGTACACTTTACGGTAAAAATGAAGTGTTCTTTATTTTGTGGATCAATATGATTAAAATGATACCCATCGCTAGATACTTTTATATTTTTGTACCGCTTAAAAGAATCTAAAACTTTTTGTACAAAATCAGTAATCTAAATTCTCCCTATTTTGACCACCTATTACTTTTTTTAATTTTTCCATATATAGGGCGGTATGGGGGATCATTTTTTTTTGCGCCGTCATCTGTACTTTTTATCGATACCACATTTGCATATATAAAACTTTTAGATCATTTTTAATACATTTTTTGGGAATAAAATGCTGCATTTTTGGACTTTTTATTTATTTATCATTATATATAAAAAAAAAAATTTATATAAATATTTTTTTTTACACTTTTTATGTCCCCATAGAAATAGCAATATAAATAGAACTGATCAGTATTATCAGTGATCTTCTGCTCAATCTCAGACCAGAGCATCAGACGCCAGGAGATGGACGGAGGCAGGTGAGGGGACCTTTGTCCGCCATTACAGATGATCATCAGATCATCTATTTTAACATGCGCATTGCCGCATATGCCGTGATCTGTACTGATTACGGCATCTGAGGGGTTAATGGAAAACATCCGCGTTATCTCGGATGTCGGTCATTACCGGCGGGTCCTCGGCTGCTGCTAGCACCCGGAACATGCCGTGTATGACGCGAGCACCGCTCCGAGGCTCACGGTCATACATAGGATGTAAATTAGGATCTAAATGTACGTCCTGGTGCGCTAAGTACCGCCACACCAGGACGTACATTTATGTCCGTGGTCGTTATGGGGTTAATAATGTTTTTGCTCAAATTAAATAAGCGTTGTTTGACAAAGCCTAAGTAAGGACAATTTCTGGCACCAAGAATACCCACATCACAACAATGCCATAAATGTTGCGGTGGATATACCCCTTTTAAATTATGTGAATGCAGAGCACAAACACATGGTTTATCCTCTCATTTAATCCACATCTAGGTGTCGATTATTCCTCGAGGGAAAGGCTTAGGTTATGCACAATACCTCCCTAAGGAACAGTATCTATACACCAAGGAGCAGTTATTTGACCGCATGTGCATGATGCTGGGGGGACGTGTAGCTGAACAGATATTCTTTGGTCGCATCACAACTGGGGCACAGGATGACCTGAAGAAGGTTACACAGACTGCATATGCACAGGTGAGGACAAATTAAGTGATAAATTGTAAAGAGAAAATGTTCTTCACAATCTAAAGTGTTCACTAGTTGTAAATATTATGGTTGATTCACATTCTATGGAAATAACTGCGGTTTTTTATTGCAGATTGTGACATTTGGAATGAGCAAAAAGTTGGGTCAAGTGTCATTTAGCCTTGGACGGCAAGGAGAAATGATTTCAAATAGGCCCTATAGTGAGGCAACTGCGGAACTTATCGACCAGGAGGCCAGGGACCTCATCAGCTCTGCTTATGATAGAACCGTGGAGCTGATCACTCAGTGCAGGGAGCAGGTGGAAAAGGTAATTTTGATTCCTCATAATCTGTTCAGATATGGATTGTGCTGATGCTGCTTAAATGGGCACTGTCTGAACAACATGTAAAACGTTTTTATATCAAAGTCCAGTAAGTGAGGATGGGCTTGCACTACTCTGTGCTATCACCTGTCTGATAGGACAGGGCAGAGCACAGAGGAGTCCTATCAGACAGGACAGAGCACAGAGGAGTCCTATCAGACAGGAGAGAGCACAGAGGAGTGCTATCAGACAGGAGAGAGCACAGAGGAGTACTATCAGACAGGAGAGAGCACAGAGGAGTACTATCAGACAGGACAGAGCACAGAGGAGTCCTATCAGACAGGACAGAGCACAGAGGAGTCCTATCAGACAGGACAGAGCACAGAGGAGTCCTATCAGACAGGACAGAGCACAGAGGAGTCCTATCAGACAGGACAGAGCACAGAGGAGTCCTATCAGACAGGACAGAGCACAGAGGAGTCCTATCAGACAGGACAGAGCACAGAGGAGTCCGATCAGACAGGACAGAGCACAGAGGAGTCCGATCAGACAGGACAGAGCACAGAGGAGTCCGATCAGACAGGACAGAGCACAGAGGAGTCCGATCAGACAGGACAGAGCACAGAGGAGTCCGATCAGACAGGACAGAGCACAGAGGAGTCCGATCAGACAGGACAGAGCACAGAGGAGTCCGATCAGACAGGACAGAGCACAGAGGAGTCCGATCAGACAGGACAGAGCACAGAGGAGTCCGATCAGACAGGACAGAGCACAGAGGAGTCCGATCAGACAGGACAGAGCACAGAGGAGTCCGATCAGACAGGACAGAGCACAGAGGAGTCCGATCAGACAGGACAGAGCACAGAGGAGTCCGATCAGACAGGACAGAGCACAGAGGAGTCCGATCAGACAGGACAGAGCACAGAGGAGTCCGATCAGACAGGCCAGAGCACAGAGGAGTCCGATCAGACAGGCCAGAGCACAGAGGAGTCCGATCAGACAGGCCAGAGCACAGAGGAGTCCGATCAGACAGGCCAGAGCACAGAGGAGTCCGATCAGACAGGCCAGAGCACAGAGGAGTCCGATCAGACAGGCCAGAGCACAGAGGAGTCCGATCAGACAGGCCAGAGCACAGAGGAGTCCGATCAGACAGGCCAGAGCACAGAGGAGTCCGATCAGACAGGCCAGAGCACAGAGGAGTCCGATCAGACAGGCCAGAGCACAGAGGAGTCCGATCAGACAGGCCAGAGCACAGAGGAGTCCGATCAGACAGGACAGAGCACAGAGGAGTCCGATCAGACAGGACAGAGCACAGAGGAGTCCGATCAGACAGGACAGAGCACAGAGGAGTCCGATCAGACAGGACAGAGCACAGAGGAGTCCGATCAGACAGGACAGAGCACAGAGGAGTCCGATCAGACAGGACAGAGCACAGAGGAGTCCGATCAGACAGGACAGAGCACAGAGGAGTCCTATCAGACAGGACAGAGCACAGAGGAGTCCTATCAGACAGGAGAGAGCACAGAGGAGTCCTATCAGACAGGACAGAGAGCACAGAGGAGTCCTATCAGACAGGACAGAGAGCACAGAGGAGTCCTATCAGACAGGACAGAGAGCACAGAGGAGTCCTATCAGACAGGACAGAGAGCACAGAGGAGTCCTATCAGACAGGACAGAGAGCACAGAGGAGTCCTATCAGACAGGACAGAGAGCACAGAGGAGTCCTATCAGACAGGACAGAGAGCACAGAGGAGTCCTATCAGACAGGACAGAGAGCACAGAGGAGTCTTATCAGACAGGACAGAGAGCACAGAGGAGTCTTATCAGACAGGACAGAGAGCACAGAGGAGTCTTATCAGACAGGACAGAGAGCACAGAGGAGTCTTATCAGACAGGACAGAGAGCACAGAGGAGTCTTATCAGACAGGACAGAGAGCACAGAGGAGTCTTATCAGACAGGACAGAGAGCACAGAGGAGTCTTATCAGACAGGACAGAGAGCACAGAGGAGTCTTATCAGACAGGACAGAGAGCACAGAGGAGTCTTATCAGACAGGACAGAGAGCACAGAGGAGTCTTATCAGACAGGACAGAGAGCACAGAGGAGTCTTATCAGACAGGACAGAGAGCACAGAGGAGTCTTATCAGACAGGACAGAGAGCACAGAGGAGTCTTATCAGACAGGACAGAGAGCACAGAGGAGTCTTATCAGACAGGACAGAGAGCACAGAGGAGTCTTATCAGACAGGACAGAGAGCACAGAGGAGTCTTATCAGACAGGACAGAGAGCACAGAGGAGTCTTATCAGACAGGACAGAGAGCACAGAGGAGTCTTATCAGACAGGACAGGGAGCACAGAGGAGTCTTATCAGACAGGACAGGGAGCACAGAGGAGTCTTATCAGACAGGACAGGGAGCACAGAGGAGTCTTATCAGACAGGACAGGGAGCACAGAGGAGTCTTATCAGACAGGACAGGGAGCACAGAGGAGTCTTATCAGACAGGACAGGGAGCACAGAGGAGTCTTATCAGACAGGACAGGGAGCACAGAGGAGTCTTATCAGACAGGACAGGGAGCACAGAGGAGTCTTATCAGACAGGACAGAGAGCACAGAGGAGTCTTATCAGACAGGACAGAGAGCACAGAGGAGTCTTATCAGACAGGACAGAGAGCACAGAGGAGTCTTATCAGACAGGACAGAGAGCACAGAGGAGTCTTATCAGACAGGACAGAGAGCACAGAGGAGTCTTATCAGACAGGACAGAGAGCACAGAGGAGTCTTATCAGACAGGACAGAGAGCACAGAGGAGTCTTATCAGACAGGACAGAGAGCACAGAGGAGTCTTATCAGACAGGACAGAGCACAGAGGAGTCTTATCAGACAGGAGAGAGCACAGAGGAGCTCTAGCCCACCCTCACTGGACTTTGTCCATGCCTGTGCTTCAGCTTGGACAAAGCCATGATTTCTATAAAAAGGAGATAACATTTTCTTATGAAGTATATTAGAAAGGTTGATGTTTTGCCAAGATGTAAAACATATAAAAAGTTTTTGAATCTGACAGTGCCTATTTACTTTGTGCATGCTCAGTTCATTGCCAAGCTATCATTGATATCTAAAATAACCTAAACCAGTGGGGTTCATTGATGGGGTAAAGTACTGGGAGCAGGTGATATACTTCAGAAACCAATATTGGATGAGTAACAAATAAATTGTTTACCACCATCAGGTTGGGAAGCAGTTGCTGGAAAAGGAAGTCTTGGAGAAATCGGACATGATCAATCTTTTAGGCCCTAGGCCTTTTCCAGAGAAGTCCTCCTATGAAGAGTTTGTAGAAGGGACAGGTAGCTTTGAAGAGGACACATCTTTACCTGAAGGATTAAAAGATTGGAATCAAGAGAAGACTGAAGACAGTGACACAACAAAGCAGTAGACTGGCACTTACCTCATTCTCTGATGTGGATCTATGAGTACATTACTCGGCTATTAAGGCACAATCTCAGGGAAGGCATCCAGGAAAACAGTGGGCCAATTTTTTATTTATTTTTTGTTATAAAACTATGTAGGGCCATACCATCAGTGCCTTGGCAACAGTCATATCCCTCATTCAGGAAGTATGGAGTCTGATATTGGTCTGTGGTGTCACTGTAAACTGTGCTGTAAACAAGTGCATATACACTACAGTTCCACTCTGCAGGTGGCGCTGCAAGTGTATGTACCCATGAACTGACTGCAACTGTTTCAGTTAGATAATGGATCAAGTCCGTGTTGGTGCGCTGATGTTATACACAGGTTTTGATGTAGTTGGAATGTACATGCACCAAATTTATTAAATGGTGCAGGATATTTAATAAATATGGTGCTAGTACCAATTTTTTGGAAATTTCACCTCAAAACACCACTTTGTATTCCTTCTCTGCGACTTTTCTCAGACTTTTTCACCCGTTGTAGTTTTTGTGCGACTTCTTTTTTAAATGCGGTCTACAGACAGTTTTGCTAGCCAGGTATTGGCTGGTGTATGTTTCTGGTAAGTGAGGGCTATGCAACAATTCTGCAAATTTTTTTTTTTTTTATGTGTAAATCCCTTTTAGTCAGCCTTTTAGTGCTGCTTTATGGAAGTATAAATGACTAATATCAGTTACAAGGGGATTTCCATGATGCAAGAAACAGGATAGTTTTCCTATGCTAATATAATATTTCACAAACTAGAAAAGGAAGGATGAGGTAGATGTATCTATTATCAAGAACCTATGAGTTAATAGTTTAATGATCATCATAATTGTAATTAGGCCATAACACATTACCTATACAGTGGTCCCTCAAGTTACAATATTAATCGGTTCCAGGACGACCATTGTATGTTGAGACCATAACTCTATGGAAACCTGGTAATTGGTCCTGAAGCCACCAAAATGTCATCCAAAAAAAGGAAAAAGTGAAGATTAAAGCAAAAATAAGTAGATAACTAATGTAGATAAAGCAAATCCTTACATATAAAAGTAAGAAAGATCTGCTGGGAGCTGTAAATCACTGTCTATGTCAGTGTTTCCCATCCAGGGTGCCTCCAGCTGTTGCAAAACTACAACTCCCAGCAAGCCCGGACAGCCTTTGGCTGTCCGGGCATGCTGGGAGTTGTAGTTTTGCAACAGCTGGACGACCCCTAGTTGGGAAACGCTGGTCTATGTGGAGGACAGGAGCTTCTTCAGGGTCTTGTATAGTACAAATTGTCCTAAAAAAGTAACATGGAGTCGCCCTCACCTGGTGTCCAAAGGAGCAGCTATCCCTGGTGCAGGTAAAGAGTACAGAACATGTAATACCTCCCTGTACTGTAGGGGGCGCGACCAGACACAGGCAGTGCATACACTTCAGTAATACAGGAGTTTTACCAGTAAAATGTCCATTCTGATTGGTCAGTTCTTCCAGCCATTGACATGTTTCACAGAACTGGACTGTCTGTACATTGTATGTTGAGTCTGGTTTCAAGTTACAATGGTCCAGAAAAGACCATAATATGTGGAAACTATTGTTTGTTGAGGCTAGAGATGAGCGATCTTACAGTAAATTCGATTTGTCACGAACTTCTCGGCTCGGCAGTTGGTGGCTTTAGTCTGCATAAATGAGTTCAGCTTTCAGGTGCTCCTGTGGGCTGGAAAAGGTGGATACAGTCCTAGGAGACTCTTTCCTAGGACTGTATCCACCTTTTCCAGCCTTCTGGAGCACCTGAAAGCTGAACTAATTTATGCAGGATAAGTCATCAACTGCCGAGCCGAGAAGTTTGTGACGAATCGAATTTACTGTAAGTTCGCTCATCTCTAGTTGAGGCCATTGTAAGTTGAGGGATCACTGTATGTGATCAACAACACTATGCCCCTTCCTTGGAGGGGGGCTCTTGTAAGATGAAACTAACCACCCTGGTCCATGAGCTGTGTTTTGGGGGTAAATGGAGCTGAGCTTCAACATTACAGAGAATATAAGATAGGTGCTGTTTCTGGAAAATAGCAGCCATGTTTTTCTGATCTTATTTAACTCCTTAGTGTATAAAGAACAGTGGTTTATCCTTTAGGCTATAATAGTGTACTTGATGTAAGAATAGTAAAGAGACACTGCTTTGGCAGATCAGTTGAAAGATCTTGAGGTGACAATTTTCCCAAGCAAAAATGTAATCTGAATGGTTGTCACATCCCTTCCCACCACCTCTAGTTCTGGTTGTTTAAAGAATACTCATTGCTAAAGAGATAGGGACAGGGGGCACAGGAAAAGACCTATAGCACCAGTACCAGTTGTCTTTTATACATGGGTTGCCATTAGATACACTGAGAGCCATAGGGAAGTGGACTGTGTGTGTGTGTCCGGCTCTAAAGAGCAGCAACACCCCTGGTATAATCTTTTCTCCAAGTACTGTATCTACCATATGGCACCAGTAGTGGCCGTTTTGTTTCCCCTATAAAATCTTTTAAGCCTTTGACAAACTTGCATTTTACATTCATTATGAATGGATCTTGTAGTCTTAAGAAGATTGCATTCACTTCTCAGGTCACATGATTAAAGGGTATTCCCATGTCAAATATCCTATTTAACCCTATGGTGCATTTTAAAATAAACATCTTTGCAAATTGTTATAATTACCTTTCTTGCATCCTTTTACAGGTATGGGCTTTTCTGACCTTCCCTTGTTGACTTATTCTCACCGTGAGAGCAAGACCTTTTGATCATGGGATCAAAAAGTCCTTACCGAAAAGAGTAAGCCATGTGGGTAAATTAGGAACTAGTAAATTGGTTTAAGTGAAGTGTTCGTATCAATCTGTGAGTGTGTATGTGACTGTATGCTACTGGCTTAACCTGTTCAGGACGCCGGGCGTATGCATACTAGGGATCGACCGATATCGTTTTTTTAGGGCCGATACCGATAATCAGTGGAGGTTAGGGCCGATAGCCGATAACTTATACCGGAATATCGGTATAAGTTATCGGCTATTTATCCCCCCTCGACACCGCTGCAGAGCATTGATTTAAAGCGGGCGCTTTAAATCAAGGCACTGCAGTGGCTTTTGCGGTGCCATAGGCTGCCGCAGCCACCACCCGCTTCTCTCCCCCTACCTGTCAGGGTGGTCCGGTCCATCCATCCTTCCTGTAGTGTTCGGGGGCATTCCGGGTGGAGGGTGAACCGGTCCGGGCTGTCCTTCTTCTTCTCCGGCGGTCATCTTCTCCACTCCGGGCAGGCTCCGGCCTAGTACGCTGCATAGATGCCGCTGCGCAGTGACGCCTGTGCGCAGCGACGCACCTGACGTCACGGCGTCTATGCAGCGTACTAGGCCGGAGCCTGCCCGGAGTGGAGAAGACCGTGTGAGAAGGACAGCCCGGACCGGTTCACCCTCCACCCAGAATGCCCCCGGACACTACAGGAACGATGGATGGCCCGGACCACCCCCATTACGGGTAAGTTTAATTCTTTTTTTATTGACTCGGAGGGTGGGGCCCGACCGGTATAGCGGTATGGGCAAAAATCCATACCGGTATACCGCCCAGCACCACAGTAGGGAGTGCGACGCGGTGCAGTGGGTCGGGGGGGGGGGGGGCGGTTCTTTGGCATTTTCGCGGTGGGGGCGGTGCAGGGCATTATCGGCAAGGTAATTGCCGATACCGATAATGCCCAAAATCGTGATTATCGGCCATACCGATAATCGATCCCTAATGCATACGCCCTGCATCCCGAGTCCTTAACCTCCCTGGCGGTATGATTCTTTCTGGAAATTTGTACCAAAAGCGGTACAATTTTTTGCACTGAATCTCACATCTCCCCCCCCCCCCCCCCCCCCGCCCATTTCACATCTTCCCCGTCACATTCCCCCCTCTCCCTTGTCACATTCCCCCCTCTCCCTTGTCACATCCCCCCGTCACACTCTCCCCCCTCCTTGTCACATTCTTCCCCCCCCTTGTCACATTCCCCCCCTTGTCACATTCCCCCCCCTTCATGTTACATTCCCCTCCCCCTGTCAAATCCCCCCCTTCATGTCACATTCCCCCCTCTTGTTTTTCTGACAGGGTACCTCCAGCTGTTGTGAAACTACTACTCCCAGCATGCCCGGACAGCCTTTGGCTGTTCGGGCATGCTGAGAGTTGTAGTTTTGCAACAGCTGGAGGCCCCCTGGTAGGGAAACACTGACTTAGTATTTTTCTTTACCTGCTCTGGCCGGACCCCGCAACGGGAGCCGACCAGAGCAGATAATCGCAAGTTTTCCCGGGGGCCGCATCGCTATATCGCATTGCTTTTGCGATATATCGTGCAGCCCGGCCGGGAACTCTGTAATTCTACCCCGAGCGTGACCCGGGGTTACCGATCCTGGCAGGGAAAATTAACCCCGAGTCACGCTCGGGAATACCGCTCAGGAGGTTAAGGACGTGGGGCGTATGCATACGCCCGTGGGAATTCCGGTCCCCGACGCTAGCCGGTTGGGGACCGGAATGCCTGCTGAAATCCTGCAACCCCCCCCCCCCCCCATGCCGGCGATCGCTGAAAATTGCATGTCAATTCAGACATGCGATTTTCTGCTATTCCGGGCTGATCGGGTCTCTGGTGACCCGATCACCCGGAAAATAGCGATGATCGGAGCGGTCAGGGACAGCCCCGATCATCTTGAGGGCTAGGAATGAGGCTGCAGAGCTGCGCTCTCCTCCTATCCCCTGCCATTGGTCAGAACTGATTCTGACCAATGGCAGAGCAGGACAGTGGGTTGCCATGGCAACCCCCATCCTGCCCACCCCTGGATGTCAAGGGGATCGTGGGAAGAAGATGGAGGCCGGTACCTGCAGGAGAAGATGCCTGGAGATCCCCGATCGTTGCTGGAGACTGCTGGATGCTGGGTCAGGTAGGGAAACTACAGTGGGGGGGGAATTGAAAGTAAAGTGATCTTTACTGTAGCAACCACTAGGAAGGCCAAACTGCAACTCCCAGCCTTCGGCTGTCTGGGCATGCTGGGAGTTGTAGTTTTGCAACATCTGGAGGGTCACAGTTTGGAGACTACTGTCACAGTGGTGCCCAAACGGTAGTCCTCCAGATGTTGCCAAACTACAACTTTCAGCATGCCTGGACTGCCCATGCATGCTGGGAGTTGTAGTTCTGTAACATCTGTCCCTTCAGATTTAGCAATTTTCATGAATTTCTTTGAAAATTGCTGCTCTACTTTGAAGCCCTCTAAGTTTTTCAAAAAGCAAAAATATGTCCATTTTATGATGCCAACATAAAGTGGACATATTGTATTTGTGAATAAAAATAAAATGTATTGGGAATATCCATTTTCCTTACAAGCAGAGAGCTTCAAAGTTAGAAAAACGCTAAATTTTCATGAAATTTGGGGATTTTTCACCAAAAAAGGATGCAAGTAACGCCGAAAATTTTCCAACAAAATAAAGTAGAATATGTCACGAATAAACAATCTCAGAATCAGAATATTCAGTAAAAGCGTTTTTGCGTTATTAATTCGTAAAGCGACGGTGGTCAGAATTGCAAAAGAGGGCTCGGTCCTTAAGGTGAAAAAGGGCTGCGTCCTTAAGGGGTTAAACTGCAACACCTATCTCAGGGCCAAACTAGGATGAGGTACCAAGTCCACAGAACAGACCTGTTCATGTGCCTTTAAATGTGCCCTCCTGCATCAAAATGTCTTTGTACCCTTTGTAAATAACCAGCAGGATGCCGTCATACAAAACTGTTGCATGGGACTTGTGCATAGACTATACTACTGATACATTTTTGCACCTTCCATGGGCCTTATAGGGGTTGTGATGTGAAGGAACATCAGTAATGCAGACCCAGCTGCCCCTCTAGGCCAGAAGATTCTCTCAATGCCACTTCTTCCAAAATGTTTTGTTTACTGCAAATAAAGGATGAGTTGACCAAAGAGCAGGTAAACCAGCTAAAAATACAAAAACAATCTGCAAACAATCTGCAATCTTTAGTACCCCTATCAAACAGTGAATCGAGATGGGAGCTTCAGGAGTCCCATTCTTGAAATTGCGAGAGGTCCCAACAGTCAAGGCCTTCACGATCAGACACACATCCCCTATACATAGGATGAGTGTCGATGGTGGCAAAACTCCTTTTAACAAACTGCATGGACAGTTATTTCTTAATATATACCATGACTTGTAAGGCCCACCCTATGTTCACACATAACTGAATTGCTGCAGATTTTCTGTATGGATTTTTGGATGTAAAATCTGTTGCAGAATACAGTAAGAAACAAATAAGACCTTCAAGCAAATGTCATCTACACGTTACAGAAACTTTCTGTGCAGAGAAAGACGTGTGGTGCAGATTTTTATATCGCAGAATTTCAATTCCTGACCTGGATTGGTTGTGGATTTGTTATGAATTTTCCTACATTTGGAATTCAACATCCATAAGGAAACATGTCAAAACCGATTAAATACCATCGCCTTAATTCTGGTGGCCATATCGCTTTTTAATAATTTTTAGCAAAATCTTTATTGTGCTTAACTGAACATCTTTGATGATGCTGAAAATGGAATAGAATCTCATGATTCTCCTGTATGCAATGATCACTATAAAGTACCCACCTCCAGGTCACAGAAGTTATACTTCCAAGACGACGCCTAGGTGTAAGTGGCATGCCAGGGGGCGAAGAGAAGGTAAAATCCCTTTCCTGCTCCCAGAGAACCTCTTCAATCCTAGTCATTCATGGCCACTGTAGATGTCATTTTATAAACCAGCAACTTTGGAAGAGTGAAACTTCTCTTGTACTGATCCTGCGGTTATGGTGGCCATGCAACCTCCTTGTGTTTTCTATGGGAAGGTGAGGGGTAAGCCACAACCAGACCACTCTGGTGCATCTTACCCCTCCAGAAAAAAAAAATGGCCAGCAGCTAAAATCCATCATGGCCAACCCTTCTTTTCACTGATTTCCTCTGTTGACAGAGAATCAGGAGGCCACACCAACAATGACCGGTTAAGCTGACTTTATATAAGGGTGGGTTCACACTTCATTTTTGTCTCAAAGGGGTACTCTGCCCCTAGACATCTTATCCTCTATCCATCTCTGCTTTGGCGCCACAGTAATCCGGTGCGCGAAGTGAACTTCGCTCCGTGCCCGATGACTAGCGATGCGGTGCTGACGTCACGGCCATGCCACGCCCCCTCCCATAGACTTACATTGAGGGGGCATGATCGTGACAGCTCAAGCCTCCAGTGCCGCAGCCGGCGTTCTAAATGAACGCTTGGTGCTGCAGGTAGATCGCGGGGGATAGGGGATAAGAAGTCTAAGGGCGGAGTACCCATTTATGTTCACTGTACGTTTTTTTTAATTTTGCTGTATACAAAAACATAATCAACTTCTTTATTGTGTAAATAACAAAATATACATTGCAATTAGAGATGAGCGAACTTACAGTAAATTCGATTCGTCATAAACTTCTCGGCTCGGCAGTTGATGACTTATCCTGCGTAAATTAGTTCAGCCTTCAGGTGCTCCGGTGGGCTGGAAAAGGTGGATACAGTCCTAGGAAAGAGTCTCCTAGGACTGTATCCACCTTTTCCAGCCCATCGGAGCACCTGAAAGCTGAACTAATTCATGCAGGAAAAGTCATCAACTGCCGAGCCGAGAAGTTCGTGACGAATCGAATTTACTGTAAGTTCGCTCATCTCTAATTGCAATCCATTTTTATAATGTAAGTCAGTGGGAGACCGATTCTGCTGTATGGCATACAGCAGAATCCATTTTTTACCATTTCAATTATATAAAACGTATACAGTGATCCCTCAACTTACAATGGCCTCAACATACAATAGTTTCAACATGCAATGTTTTTTCTGGACCATTGTAACTTGAAACCAGACTCAACATACAATGTACAGACAGTCCAGATCTGTGAAACGTGTCAATGGCGGGAAGAAACGACCAATCAGAATGGGCATTCACTGGTAAATCACCACTCTTACTGAAGTGCATGCATTGACTGGTGTCTGGTAGCGCCCCCTACAGTACAGGGAGGAATTACAAGTTCTGTACTACTCCGTACCTGTGCCAGGGTTAGTTGCTCCTTTGGACACCAAGTAAGGGCGGCTCCATTTGGGACACTGTGTGTACTGTATAGGACCCTGAAGAAGCTCCTGTCCTCTACATAAACCCTTGTTTCCCAACCAGGGTGCCTCCAGCTGTTGCAAAACTACAACTCCCAGCATGCCCGGACAGCCAACGGCTGTCCGGGCATGCTGGGAGTTGTAGTTTTGCAACAGCTGGAGGCACCCTGCTTGAGAAACACTGACATAGACAGTGATTACAGCTCCCAGCAGATCTTTCTTACTTTTATATGTAAGGATTTGCTTTATCTATATTAGTTATCTACTTATTTTTCTTTAATCCTCACTTTTTCTGATTTTTGGATGACATTTTGGAGCTTCAGAACCAATTACCAGGTTTCCATAGAGTTATGGTGTCAACATACAATGGTTTCAACATACAATGGTCGTCCTGGAACCGATTAATATTGTAAATTGAGGGACCACTGTATATGTTATATGGTAATAAAAATGCAGAGTGAACCCAGCCGTAGGTTAATGGTCACCGTTTTAGTCTGTATTCTACTCCAAAGTGGCACTTACTACTGCTCATATATGCATTACTTATCTGTTGGTGGTCATTATTCTCCAGAGCCTGTCTTCTTCTCCAGAGCTGTATTCTCTATGTGAATATACATTACGTTATTCATCTTGTGCTGATCCAGAATTACAGCCGATACTGAAGCTGCCTTCACAATTTTGCTGGTTTTAGTGCGGATTTTTCCCAGTAGTTGCTGCTGTTTCTATGTGTATACAGATTTTGTTTTGGTAAGTTTTATTCTGTTAATCCAAGGTTGAAGACACTATCTGCCACTCTTCATTGTATAAGCTCCACGTGTGTCTGATAAGCGTATTGCCTATCAATAAGAACCAGCAGATTTTGAATGAAGCTCAGATCTGTAGGTCTCATCATGTTCTTAGGGCTAAGGGCTTGTTTACATCCATTCGGAGCTCTGTGCAGGAGATCCTTTCCAGAATTCGTTCAGATGATGGGAGTTGAATGGAGAGGGAAAAAAATACTGCAGGTCCATTTTTTTCTCTGCTTAAAGGGGTATTCCGGGCATTTTTTTTATTTGACTATGCTACAGGGGCTGTAAAGTTAGTTTAGTTCATAATATAATGTCTGTACTTGTGTGTGATGGTTTTCTCACAATTCTTCTGTGATTTTCACCCCACTATTTATTTTTAACAGCATACAAAATGACTGTTGTCTCAGATTTTTCCCAGCTTGCAATGCGGCCGAGACCTGACTCACTAGTCAGCTGATGATAGGGAGCCTGTCTGCTTCAATGGGTGGAGGGATCAATCTGCAAGTAATGCAACAGCTGTAGGCATCCTGATTGAAGACCACAGGTCTGCAGCTCATTTATGTTTCAATGGGTGGGGTGGCTGATGTGTGGGAAGGAGGAAAATGGTATCATGGGATTTGTAGGCAAACAAGAAAACGGGAAATACAAGTTCACAGAAAGCTAGCCACGGTGTTATGGTAATCTCACAACACAGCCATTTAGCCCCAAGACAAGCGCAGATCCTTCCTAAGCATGTCCATTACTGTCTGCCAGGTACGTACTAAAATCACCTTATGGTGGATAACCCCTTTAACCCTTTGTAAGGGTCAGTTATATTCCATCCGTAATGGAGCTTCCAAACGCAGATGTGAACTTATGCACGCTCCATTCCAAACTTGCTATATTACTAAGTGTTCTTACATATACTCTTGTTTACCTGTGAACATTTTTTCTCGTTATCTTTATTATTCCCCTATTTCAGCAGCTTGGTTTCAGACCTGGCAAGTACATTGCTGAAATGTACGGGGATCATGGGTAAAAACGCCCACAAGGCAGGAATAAATAGCATATACCGTACAAGTCCCTTGAGCTTAATCGTTTTGGTGCTCATGCCCCTTTGCTGGTAGTGAATAATACATAGAAGCCTTTCCTGTGGAAGGTTGGAGCCTCTGATAACTAGTCAGCGCCACTTTGTAATGAGAGCAATTTCCTTCATTGTAGTGTCACTCGGGCCTCCTCCTGTTGAGTCAGTCATAAATAAATCATCTCTTCCCCTCAGACACAAGAATCGTCTTCTCACAACACATCCACAAATTATTTATAAGACTCAATTGCTCTGTTTTTTTCTAGATTTATTTTCTTCTAAATGGCTGAGCAGGAACAATGGAGGATATACCAGGCTTTCACTGCACTCCCAGCAATGGTGAAGGGAAGAGGGGAGGCCAGGGGCTGACAACACAGGCATTGTACGGACCCAAGCCGCGCCTGTCGCCATCCAATGCTGTTGATTTATTCACTGCTAATTCTCACAGCTTGTGCAGAAGCTTTTATATAAAGCATCACTTCCAAACTTCTCACTGAAAGGTGCCAAGTCAAGGCGGATGGAGACGCCTAGAAATCTTATTCTCTTCCAGAGTTTCTTTCTGGATATTGATGCGCTGCTGGCAGGGAATGATCTCCATTTCCATGCTGTGATTCAGAAGTTTCTACTTGGTTTTTTTGGGCCCCAAAAAATGCAAGAAAAAAACGCCACAGCATTTTCCTGTGTTTGGCTTTTTTTTTCTTGCGTTTTTTCTGGCGTTATTTGCATTTGAGTGGAAATGGCATTTTTGGCCCCTTTTGGCGCTTTTTTTTTTTTGGTACCCAAAAAAAAGGATGCAGTAGTGATGGTAAAAAAAAAAAATCTATTTCCCGAAATTTATATTTTCTATAACAAAATTTGAATACATTTTTAATAAAGTGTCACTTTTTTTTTTTTTTTTTTTAGGTAGTATTATTACCTCCCAGCATGGAACTGACTGTTCCATGATGGGGGTAGTTAGTACCTGTACTAATAGACATATCGCCCCAGGTGTCAGTCCTGACACCCGGTGCGATTGTCCATAACATAGCAGAGTTGTGGAGCAGCTCTATACAGCACTCGCATAGAGCCGCTACACATCTCTGCAATAGATAGGATGATCACAGTGGGTGTCAGTGATACCTGCTGTGATCTGTCCTTGACTGCAGGTACTACTACTACTCCTAACATGGAGCGCACTCTGCTCCATGCTGGGAGCTGTAGTACCTGCATTAATAGACAGATCGCAGCGAGTGTCACTCCTGAAATCTGTTGCGATCTGTTTATTAATGCAGGTACTATAACTCCCAGCAAGGAACAGAGTGTGCTCCATGTTGGGAGTAGTAGTACCTGCAGTTAAGGAAAGATCACAGCTGATGTCACTCCTGACACCTGCTGGGATCGTCCTGTATAATGTATAGATGAGGACGGCCGCTCTTCTATGGTCCCCTGCACTGATGTGTATATACACCTATTCATATTTCCTGCAGAGAGCTGTGATTGGCTGGAACCATCTGACCAATCACAGCTCTGTGCGGGAAATATGAATAGGTGTAAATATACGGCAGTGCAGGGGACCATAGAAGAGTGGCCCGGCCGAATCTATACATTATACAGAAGGATCGCAACGGATCCAGGGCGATCTGTCAATTTAGTACAGGTACTACTACTCCCATCATGGAACAGTGTGTGTTCCATGCTGGGAGTAGTAGTACTACCTAAAAAAAAAATTCTAATAAAGAAAAAAAAAGTGAAAAACACACACATTTTTATTGTCGGCTAAATAAAAAAGATACATTTTGTTAGATACATTTTCATGCACTACTGTATCTTTTTTATTTTTTAATAGTACCCTACGAAATTTTATTAAAAATAGGTATCTCCATCACTTTTTTGGATCGCTAAAAAGTCCAAAAAAGAATTAAAAACTTCCTGCAAAAACGCCAAAGTTAAAACCCAAATTTCATTTTTCTTGGCGTCTTTTCACTCCCATAGATTTCTATGGGAGAAAAACGCTCCTGGCTCAACATACTGCGATTTTGCAAAACTGCCAAGGAGCTAAAAAAGAGTGAAAAAACGCCAAACTGAAAAACTCCAAGTGGAAAAATAATTTTGCGATTTCTCATTGATTTAGAGTTAACATCTGGCTGCAGCGTTTTATTGGCCGAAAAACGCCATGCAGTAAAATTGGCATTTTTCTTGGTATTTTTACAAAAAAAAAGAAAAAAAGTAGAAACTTAGCCAAAGGGTTCTTAGACAAGCAGAAATTACTGGTATATATTTAGCTGATTTTATGGGAAATCTCTCTCATAAATAGAAATCTTGAAGTTGTCCTTTTATGTTAAAATTGTTTTAGTAGTTTCCCTTTAAGAAACTGTCACCAGATTTGACCCAATATAATCAACAGCAACACCTTATAGATAGGCAAGAGGTCATCCAGGCATAGTAAAAAAAATAAAAAATTATATATATATATATATATATATATATATATATATATATATATAAATCTGGGAAAGTGGAGAAAACTCTTTTGAAAATCTCTTATGCCATATGTAAATAATACTCAACAGGTCATTTGGGAATGTGGCTTTCCAAACTAGTCACTGAGTCCCTATGCATTCTCCAATTCAGACATGATTGACAGCTTGGGCATGGACTGATGTCACCGCTTTGCTCCCTGAAGTCGTGCATGGCATCGGACCATGCGCGGACTGTCAATCATATCTGAGTAGGCATGGTTAGGTGCTGAATGGGTGTGATTACAGCCTAGGGCGTGGTGACCAGTTTGGGAAGCCACACACCCCAATGCCTAGTTAAGGATTATTTGCATTCATTTTCACACAAAAAAAATAATTCACTTTCAGGAACGAGCAGGGGGACATTTATTTAATGTTTATATTTATAACATGTTGTCAGTTGTTTTTAAGGAACAATAGTGGTGCACTTTCTACTAAAGAAAAAAGTTCAGACCCCCTCTTTAATATCTTTTTGGAAAATATATGTGCAAGAGGCTAATATGGGCACCATTGCAACTTGAACAGAAGTTTTGCATGGCTGGAGGAAATTTCTGAGGGTCCTGTTCCAATTTTTGTTTTGTCTATTCTTCAGCACCTGAAACTACGAATACTGGAAGCCTGTGCTAGCATTTCTCCTGCGGTGTTGCTATCAGTGTGTGAAGAGTGGGAGAAGAGGGTTGCATTGACAATCCAACACAATGGGCAGCACATTAAACACATTTTATGCGTGGTCAGAAACTTGTAAATAACTCATGAAAGAATAAAGTTACATTAAAACCAAGCACATCATTGTTTTTCTTGTGAAATTCCCAATAAGCTTGATGTGTCACATGACCCTCTTCCTATTGAAAATTGACTTCAAAATGGCCGCCAGGGTCACCACCCATCTTGAAAAGTATCCCCCCTCACATATACTAATGTGCCACAAACAGGAAGTTAATATCACCAACCATTCCCATTTTATTAAGGTGTATCCATATAAATGCCCCCCCCCCCTGTATATTGGGCACCAATGGAATTTGGCAGCAAGAAGTCCCAAGACATGGCCTTTTTCAGAGATCTCCCAGGTATAAGCCTACTCGTGGCAGTACTCTGACCCTAAGACATCTTATACCCTATCCTTTGGGGACCCCCGCAATCTTTCATGCAGCACCCCACTATCATCAGCCTCCGGAGCGAACATTGCTTCAGGTCTGATGAATCACGATCACGGGGCCGGCATATCGTGATGTCACGGCTCCACCCTGTGTGATGTCGCACTCCACCCTCTCAATGTAAGTCTATGGGAGAGGGCGTGACAGCCGTCGCGCCCCCTTCAATAGATTTGCATTGAGGGGCGGAGCTGTGATGTCACGATACTCCGGCCCCATGATCGTAATTCATCACACCCGAATCTATGTTCGCTCCGGAGGCTGATGATAGCGGGGTGCTGCATGAAAGATTACAGGGGTCCTGAGCGGCGGGACCCCCTCGATCAGGCATCTTATCCCCTATCCTTTGGATAGGGGATAAGATGTCTTAGGGCCGGAGTACCCCTTTAATGCAAGAGGCATCTTTAATGCACAGGGCCACAAATAGCTGGCCAATGGATACACTACAGCCCTTCCATGCTTTAATGCTTTTTATAAGAGTGAGCATAGCGTCTTTCACCACCTTCCCTGTAAACAATAGGAAGGGGATCAACAAAAGTAGGAGGAAAAAAAAGCTATCCATGATTTCTTGGTGTAGTACTGATTGCTGGAGTCTCAAGTGTCCTGACAGGTTATTCACATATTATCAGGGTATTCACCCCTCCTCCTCTCCACCATCTTGTTTCTCAGTTGATGCAAACGAGTTGCTCTGCATTTCCCTGGCTACCTCCTAATCAACCATCTCCTTCCCTGCTGGGTCCTGGCTATTTAACTGCAACAGTTCAGACTGCCTCTGCCCTTTCGTGGTCTCTGATCTCCAAGTGTGTTCCTGACTGGGATTTAGTGTATGACCCTGGACTAGCTGACATCCAATCTTGTTCCTAATCTTGGTTCTGATTATGCTGCTTCCAGTAATCTGACTTTGGTACTCACGTTGGCCCCTGAATCCTGTATTCTGCTATTGGTTGCTATGTTGTATTTATTATTTTAATAAAAGTGTGATTTGTACTACAAATCTTCTCCATCTGGTTTCCTGGCACACATTCACCTCTAACAATATTTGGGCAATTCTACACTCCCAGGCACTAGTGTAGACACTATCCTTATGAATTTAGAATGTTATCTGTGATGGTACTTTGGGCAGATAGAACCACAATAACCGTACCCAACTTCTAATTATTCAATGTCTTCAATACAACACTGAGCTATGCCCTCTCCCAAGGTACATAGTTCTGTGATGCCATCTAGGGCCGTGCATATGGCATTCTAATTTCTGATACACAACACACTTGTCTGAAGCAACTGCAGTGTATGTCTGGCTCAACAATATATATCATATATACTTCAACAACCATGTTCATATGTAGCATTCTCTATATGACATAATTATTATACATCATATTATATAATGTATAGTGATTATATTTCATTTTCCATCAGCCCCTACATTACTTCATTCCATGTACGCAACATCATTTCAGCTGCAGGCAAGAAAGGTCAGACTGACGCAAATGAATTCCCTGTTGAGATGGCATGATGCGTCACTACCCTGGGATTACAGAACTGCACATGTGACACGCTTCAGATATTCTCAGCCTGAAGTGAGCTGCCAGCTGATGTACAATTGCCTCCTAACATCTTGCTACCATTAATTCATCCTGACAATCTGTACAGCTTATGTACTCATACAGAATGGACGTGGGGTCTGTGTTATATAAGCTTTATGATAAGCTATTAACCTTAAAGAGCCACTACGCTACTGCACTGTGGCCTAGTAAAAGGGATTTGTCACCAGGAAAGGATCTTTGTAGATTGCAGAATGTCGTAAAATGCTTAATAGAAGCTCAACTGCTGAAAAAACTAAGAATACATTAACACACATAGGAAACTTTCTGTTGTTCCACTGAAAATCTGCAGCACAATTCTTACGGCTGCTATAGTAAAAGGGGTGAAATCTGCAGGGAAAACCTACAACATAGCAGACATGATATAAAGACCAAAAAAATCCACAGCATGGTCTGGAAAACTGTCCCCACCATGTGACCGAGGCTTGTAAAACCTCATCCACATGTATTGTGCTGTGATTGACTGCGGATACATAAATCTGTAGGTTAAAGGGGTATTCCAGGAAAAAACTTTTTTTTATATATCAACTGGCTCCAGAATGTTAAACAGATTCATAAATCACTTCTATTAAAAAATCTCAATCCTTTCAATAATTATCAGCCGCTGAAGTTGAGTTGTTGTTTTCTGTCTGGCAACAGTGCTCTCTGCTGACATCTCTGCTTGTCTCAGGAACTTCAAAGAGTAGGAGAGGTTTGCTATGGGGATTTACTTCTAAACTGGGTGGTTACCAAGACAGGTGTCATCAGAGAGCACTTAGACAGAAAAGAACAACTCAACTTCAGCAGCTCATAAGTACTGAAAGGATTACGATTTTTTAATAGAAGTAATTTACAAATCTGTTTAACTTTCTAGAGCCAGTTGAGATATATATATATATATATATATATATATATATATATATATATATATATATATATAAGTTTTTTCCAGGATAACCTCTTTAACTCTGAAGTGAATCCACAATGGCTGAATTTAGCCTAAGGGTGGGGTCACACGTACAGCATTCGCAGCATATTTTGCTGCATATTTTCTTCTGCTGATTTTCAGTTTTTAAAATCATCAGCAGAACATACGCTGTATATGTGACCCTACCTTTAATAGACCTGTAAGCCTAAAAAGCAGAAAAAGCATTTTCAATAAAAACAAATGCCCAAAAACACAACAGCCAGATGTTAGCTGGGAGTCAATAACGAAATATTAAAAGCCATACCCACATGCCAGTTTTTATTTATGGCGTTTTAGGCTAAGTGGCAGGGCATTTTTTTTAAAGAAATTGTGGCGTTTCTCCTCCCATGGAGCAGACATGTTGGTAGTGGCAGATTCCAACATTATTTTCATGTGGAAATTCTGCTTAAGGGTCGATTCACACTATGACCGTTCCTGGACAAAGCAGAGGCGAAACGCGTTGGAGGGTGAGGTTGGGGAGCTGCATTGGCTTGGCTATTCAGCATAGTCTAAACATATTTTTCATTACAGTACCAGTACCTTTATTAAATACAGTGGTCCCTCAAGTAACAATATTAATTGGTTCCAGGACGACCATTGTATGTTGAAACCATTGTATATGGAAACCTGGTAATTGGTTCTGAAGCCACCAAAATGTCATCCAAAAATAGGAAAAAGTGAGGATTAAAGAAAAATAAGTATATAACTAATACAGATAAAGCAAGACCTTACATATAAAAGTAAGAAAGATCTGCTGGGAGCTGTAAATCACTGTCTATGTCAGTATTTCCCAACCAGGGTGCCTCCAGCTGTTGCAAAACTACAACTTCCAGCATGCCCGGACAGCCAACGGCTGTCCGGGCATGCTGGGAGTTGTAGTTTTGCAACAGCTGGAGGCACCCTGTTTGGGAAACAATGGTTTATGTAGAGGACAGGAGCTTCTTCAGGGTCCTATACAGTACACACAGTGTCCCAAATGGAGCCACCCTTACTTGGTGTCCAAAAGAGCAACTAACCCTGGCACAGGTACGGAGTAGTACAGAACTTGTAATACCTCCCTGTACTGTAGGGGGCGCTACTAGACACCAGTCAGTGCCTACACTTCAGTAATACAGGTGATTTACCAGTAAAATGCCCATTCTGATTGGTCAGTTCCTCCAGTTGTGACACATTTCACAGATCTGGACTGTCTGTAGTATTGTATGTTGAGTCTGGTTTCAAGTTACAATGGTCCAGAAAAAAACATTGTATGTTGAAACTATTGTATGTTGAGGCCATTGTAAGTTGAGGGATCACTGTATTTTGATTACCATGCACTTTTTGGATACTTAGGCTCTGTCTGTTATGATCTTACTATGATACAATTTATCTATTAATTAGCTGCTATTTCTTATTATGTGCAATACTGTGATCTTGATGCTTTCTATACAATAACATGCTGTCTTTAATAACTAGGGGGTTATAACTCCCAACAGTTACTATGCTGTTTTGACTGACACTGGTATCAAGTGCACGTATTCTATAGCATTCATTTTCATTAGTTGGTGCTTTGGCATCCTATTAACCCCTTGTTGCTGCTACAAAACTTTGACCTATATTACTTGATCATGCTTATTTGATATGGAATTACTGGCTCCCCCACGGATTTTAATGTAGTCTATTTGTGTAAATGTTTTTATGGGTCATTTTTAGGTGTAACTTTATCATGTTTAATAAAATTTTTATTTTCTACATCATGTTGTCTGTAAATTGATTAAGCTTATTTCTTTGGACATTATGTATAGTGGGTAAGCTTTTTTGTTATTCTGAGATATTGAACGTATTTTCATTGGAGGTAGATGTTTTTCTGTGTAGGGGACCCCACCAAAAGCAATTAGAGATGAGCGAACTTACAGTAAATTCAATTCGTCACGAACTTCTCGGCTCGGCAGTTGATGACTTTTCCTGCATAAATTAGTTCAGCTTTCAGGTGCTCCGGTGGGCTGGAAAAGGTGGATACAGTCCTAGGAGACTCTTTCCTAGGACTGTATCCACCTTTTCCAGCCCACCGGAGCACCTGAAGGCTGAACTAATTTACGCAGGATAAGTCATCAACTGCCGAGCCGAGAAGTTCGTGACGAATCGAATTTACTGTAAGTTCGCTCACCTCAAAAAGCAATGAGTGCTAGGTCTGTGCAGACATGCACTGTCCCAATTGATGACAATACCTGGAATTCTGCCGCAAGAATGAACATGTTCATTCTCTCAGCGCAGTCTCAAATTTTAATTTGTAAGCGGGAAACATTGGGAGGCGACTGCATCGCAATTTCTGAGCAGAATTTCTTACCTCGAAAATTCGGTAATGTGAATGGGTCCTTAGTAATATGAGAAACATTAGAACTGAATTTCCACATGGAAATTCTGCCTAGAATCCTCATGAAATAAAAGCTCCATTGATGTCAATGATAAGGTCCTGATGAGAATTATTTTCTGCTTTATTGAATTTGCTCATAGTTACATAGTTAGTATGTTTTTTGTTCTAGGAATGTATCTAACACTGTTTTGAAGCCCACAACTGTTCCTGAGGTAGCCTGTTCCATAAATTCACAGTTCTTATGGTAAAGAAGACTTGTCTCCCCTGGAAAACTAAACCTTTTTTTTTCCCCATATGAATGGAGTATCTCCTTGTCTTTTGAGGGGGTTTAACCTGGAACAGTTTTCCCCATATTTTTTGTATGGGCCATTTATATACTTAAATAAGTCAATCATATTCCCTTTTAAAGGGGTACTCCACCAAAGAAACATCTGATCCCCAATCCAAAGGATAGGAGATAAGATGTCCGATCAGGGGGGTCCCGCCACTGGGGACCACTGCAATCTCCAGCGCGGCACCCCAGTCATCCGTGCATGGAGCAAACTCCACTCCGTGCCAGATGACTGGTGACTACAGCCACCACGCTTCCTCCATTCATGTCTATGGGAGCAGGTGTGACGCCTTTGTACTAGCTGTCATGCCCCCTCCCATAGACATGCATGGAGGAGTGTGGCGTGCCGTTATGAACACGGAAGCTTCAAGCCTCCATGTTCGAGATGCCGCCGCTGCCGACCCAGAGATCACGGGGGTCCCCGGCGGCGGGACCCCGGGGATCAGTCATCTTATCCCCTATTCTTTGGCTAGGGCATAAGATGTTTTGCAGTGGAGTTCCCCTTTAAATATCTTATGAGACTAAGCAAATGTAATTCTTCTGATTTCCTCATATTTTAGATGTTCCATGCCCCTTATTAGTTTAGTCGCACGTCTCTGTACCCTTTCAAACTCCAGAATGTCCCTTTTATGAACCAGTGCCCAAAACTGCACAGCATATTCCAGGTGAGGCCGTACTAGTGATTTATAAAGGGGGAGTATTAGAACTGCCATCTCTGTCCCTTTCCCCATATATATGTTCTATAGTGATTATCGCATTACCGTTCCTGTATTTATTATAATATTTTGGATTTATACGCCATTGTATTGTATGCATCTGTATTATCTTCAATAAAAACTTTTTGAAACGTAAAGGGGTAGTATTATGTCCCTGGAGTCCATGCCTCTTTTGATACATGACAATATCCTGCTGGCCCTAGAAGCAGCTGCCTGACATTGCATGCTATTCTGTAGTCTATGAGTACACCCAGATCCTTCTCTACAGCGACTCTCTCAGTTTGACCCCCCCCCCCCCCCCCCCCAAGACATATGTTGCCTTCATAAGATGCATAATTTTACATTTATCCACATTGAACCTCATTTACCAAGTGGATGTTGGTTTGTAACTTCTTCTCATTGTGCATGGGCCCTTATACTTCTGGATTTACTTTTGGCTTTGGCTCAAAAACTACACTGGCAGTTTTACAAAAAATGTACCACCAAACTAATGCAAATCAGGGGCCAGAAGATGGCAGACATCCCAACCAGTATAAAGTCAAAGCTGAACGGAATTGAATGGAACCTCTTACGCTATGTTTACACAAGGTAGTTTGGTCAGTATTTGGTCCTCATTTTGGTCAGTATTTTTAGCCATAACCAAGAGTGCAATCGGCACAGAGAAGCTATGATGGGAAGATTTGCTCCTTTTTGTGTTTTGAACCTACTCCTACTGTTTTTTGCTTTAAAATTGGGGGGGGGGGGGGGGGGGGGGGGGGGGAATGACCAAAATACTATGTGTAAAAGAGGCCCAAAGCAGACAAGGGTGTATGTCATGAGGCCAGGTCTTTTTTGGAAGAGGTATGTGCATTTGTGTCATCAAGTTTAATTGTATTTGTTCAATTTAATTGTTAATTAAAATGACACTGCCTTGCAAAGGGTGATATCTACAGCAAAACTGGAAAATATTGGGTATTCTGGAGATCTGCAGCATGCCCTATAATCCATGGATTGGGTTCTGTAACATTCCATTCACTTGCAATGCACTGTCATTTGACTTTTTGTGTGAAATCTTTCAATATATACACCCCATACATCCCATATTTCCTTTCCCTATCACTCCTTTCCTCTCTGATCTGTATCTCTCTTTCTCTCTATATCTTGTTCTTTTCTATCTTCCTGTTCTGTCGCTATTATCTCCTTTTCTCTCTCCTCACCCCCCATCACTCCTCCTTTCACTATTAACCCAAAGTTCCCCATTTTGCTGCCTCCATCTCTCTCCTTTCATTTACTTTCTTCCTCTTCTCTTTCTCCTTGTTGCTGCCTTTTATGCCTATCATCTCTGTTTTCTTTCTCTAGTCATTTTTCTCTTTTTTACAGTAACTCTTTCCCTCTCTCTTTCTGTCACTTCCACTCCACCACCTCTTTTCTCTTTCTCCTCCTCTTCTCCCTCCTCTTCCTCATCTACTTCACTCTCTCTTGCAGCTTTGATTAATAATTTACTTTTGTGGATTTAACAGTTTATTCAATTAATGAGCCTTAGCAGAATAAAAGGAAACTTTCTCGACCTGTAAGCGTCATGGCCACTGTAGGATCAAGCTCACCAGTATGATCTGTAAGTGGGGGCATAACACAGGCCAAACCCCAGCGATCTTTATCCTATACAACAAAGGGTTCCTATTTATACTATGTTAATATAACTAATATTAATGCCTAATCCTGCTTTAATGGGACGTCTTTTCAGGCTCTTATTAATGTGGTTCTGAGGTCGAATGTAGCATGGCTTCCACCTCACAGAACTTACAGATCCACAGCTCACAGATCATTGTAGAACTGGTGATGCAAAAATGATTCCGTCCAACTGAACCAAAAGATAGATACAGGCAGGACATGCAGACCAGACCCTCCTGCCTCTAAGCTTCATTGTGGTTCAGATAAAGGGGTTGTCCAGGAATAGAAAAAACAACACCACAACCGTCCTCAGGTTGTGTGTGGTATTGCAGCTTGGTTTCCTTGCTGTGAAGTTGTAGTACCACACACAAACTAAAGAGAGGTGTGGTGTTGTTTTTAAAATAAATTAGCTCTATTTTATCTTACTCTGGATAACCCCTTTAAGTTAAGATTGTTAAACTGTTCATACTGTAGATCTCCAGTGTTTGGCTTACTTTTGCACGTCACCAGGAAAAGTATCCTGAAATGCCTCCAAACAACACTGTCATGCAGGGTGTGCTCTGGAGGAATTAATACCTTTACTCCATTGGTGCAGCCCTCATGCCCTGTGACCACAACAGTAACACCTTACATATGCTAGTTGCAGGTAGGTTGTAAGAGATAAGCGGAGGCTGAAGAGCATAGCAGCTGCTTATCCTCTATTCTCAATGGAAATAAACATGAACTCTTGACCACTGAGTTTCTTCTAGTTGACAAACACAGATGGGAGTACAGAGAGTATCTGCTGGGTAGTATCTGGGAAATGCTTGAATGAAACAGGCAGCGGAGGCCTTGAGAAATTGTCCCTAACATCCTCTGGGATCCACACTGGAAATAAGGACCACTGTGACAAAATTCCGTGTAAAGTGCTACAATATACACCAGTTCTATATACATAACAGAAAAAATGAATACATACATGCAATATTGTAGACACACTAGGAATGAGAATTGTTTGGGAATGAGCTCTGCAAGTTAATAACTTCATCTGAAAAAACAGTAACTGTCGGGGGACAGCAGCGATACGTGAACGTCCTGCCAACCAGTCCCACAACAACCAGAAATTCATTAGTTACAAGGTTACATGATACAGATAATTCCCAGAAGATATGGGGAGAACTTCTGTGCCAGTGACTGGTGTCTATGTTATACAATTATCCTTATCCTGAACAGAATATCATCTACAGAAGAATGTTCCATTTAGATGATATTTTCCCTGTCTTACATAGTTACATAGTTACATAGTTACATAGTTAGTACGGTCGAAAAAAGACATATGTCCATCAAGTTCAACCAGGGAATTAAGGGGTAGGGGTGTGGCGCGATATTGGGGAAGGGATGAGATTTTATATTTCTTCATAAGCATTAATCTTATTTTGTTCCAGGAATGTATCTAATCCTGTTTTAAAGCTGTTAATTGTTCCTGCTGTGACCAGTTCCTGAGGTAGACCGTTCCATAAATTCACAGTCCTCACGGTAAAGAAGGCGTGTCGCCCCTTGAGACTAAACTTTTTCTTCTCCAGACGGAGGGAGTGCCCCCTCGTCCTTTGGGGGGGTTTAACCTGGAACAGTTTTTCTCCATATTTTTTGTATGGGCCATTAATATACTTATATACGTTTATCATATCCCCCCTTAAACGTCTCTCCTCAAGACTAAACAATTGTAACTCCTTTAATCGCTCCTCATAGCTAAGATGATCCATGCCCCATATTAGTTTAGTCGCGCGTCTCTGCACCCTTTCCAACTCCGCAGTGTCCCTTTTATGGACAGGTGACCAAAACTGAACAGCATATTCCAGGTGAGGCCATACCAATGCTTTATAAAGGGGGAGTATTATGTCCCTGTCCCTTGAGTCCATGCCTCTTTTGATACATGACAATATCCTGCCGGCTTTGGAAGCAGCAGCCTGACATTGCATGCTATTCTGTAGTCTGTGATCTACAAGTACACCCAGATCCTTCTCTACCAGTGACTCTGCCAGTTTAATCCCCCCTAAGACATACGATGCATGCAGGTTATTAGTACCCAGATGCATAACTTTACATTTATCCACATTGAACCTCATTTGCCAAGTGGATGCCCAGACACTTAGTCTATCCAAGTCATCTTGTAACTTATGCACATCCTCTATAGACTGTACTGTGCTACAAAGCTTGGTGTCATCTGCAAAGATAGAAACAGAGCTGTTAATACCATCCTCTATATCATTGATAAATAAATTAAACAACAGCGGTCCCAGTACTGAACCTTGGGGTACACCACTAATAACCGGGGACCAATCAGAGTACGAATCATTGACCACCACTCTCTGGGTACGATCCATGAGCCAGTGTTCAATCCAGTTACAAACTAAAATTTCCAAACCCAAAGACCTTAACTTACCTGTCAGACGTCTATGAGGGACAGTATCAAACGCTTTAGCAAAATCCAGAAACACTATATCCACAGCCATTCCTCTGTCAAGGCTTCTACTCACCTCTTCATAAAAGCAAATTAGATTGGTTTGACAACTTCTATCCTTAGTAAACCCATGCTCGCTATCACTTATAATACTATTATCCCCTATGTATTCCTGTATGTAATCCCTTATAAGTCCTTCAAACAATTTACCCACAATGCACGTTAAACTTACCGGTCTATAGTTTCCTGGGGAAGACCTAGAGCCCTTTTTGAAGATTGGCACCACATTCGCCTTGCGCCAGTCCCTTGGCACAATACCAGACACCAGAGAATCTCTAAATATCATGAACAGGGGTACAGATATTACTGAACTTACCTCTCTAAGAACTCTTGGGTGTAGTCCATCCGGTCCTGGGGATTTGTTTACATTTATATCACTTAACTTACCTTGTACCATCTCTACATTAAGCCAGTTCAGTACACAATGTGATGACACAGGGGTGCAACATATACTTGTCAAATAGTGAAGTCAGGGCACCGTTAACCTACATGATCCGAGGTGGAGACAGCTTTTCCTGGGCCAGACGCAGGGCAATAAACACACCGATTCCAGGGGCAGATGGTACAATCCTGAGGCAGGAGCAGATGGTACAATCCTCACAGTACAAAGCAGAGTAGAATGGATGCAGTGTAAGCCCTGTGGCCTTGCTGGGACTTATGGTGCTTTACACCCACTTGAATTGACTTGCTATTAGATATGACAGATTTGAGACTTGGAGATATCCCACGCTGACTAGGGTTCGGCTAAGGTCCAATTTACTGAAACCACCAGGGTATAAACTCACCGACTCCTGCTGGGGGACCACTTGCAGAATGACGGGGCTTGATTTGATAAGAGATTTTCTTTAGGCTTCCCTTGGAATCACCTCACACTTCTTCTGACTCCTTTCCACACTGAAGTTCATATTGAGCTCTGCACACAGGAGAAACTAAAACTAAACTGAATAGCTCCTCCCCTCCTACATTATATACAGGGAAATTTGGGGGTTCCTATTGGGCAAACAGGGTCACATGGGTACTCTGCATCATACCTCCTCACAAATATCCAGTACATTCCTTAAAGGAACCGTTAAACACAATATAACTTAACTGAACAAATATTACAATGAACATTGCAGCATCACCTGAGCAGCAGGGCCTACGTCAGGCACCTGAAGCAATGTTTACCTGACAGGACGCACTCCAGTACTGGGTCACCAGAGTAGTACTGTTCATCCTGAACTACTTTGACTGTAAAGACTGACATGCCATTTGCAGAAAATATGTAGGGAACATCCTGTACAACTACTTTCTGGGCTTCCTGCTTTATGGATGGAAGGATAGATTTATAGTTAAAGGGGTACTCCAGCGCTTAGACATCTTATCCCCAATCCAAAGGACCCTGGGGACCCCCGTGATCTTGCACGCCGCACCCCATTTATAATCAGTCCCCGGAGCGTGTTCGCTCCGGGTCTGATTACCGGCGACCACAGGGCCGTCGGCGTGTGACGTCATGCCTCCACCCCCGTGCGACTTCACGCTCCGCCCCTCAATGCAAGCCTATGGGAGGGGGCGTGACTACCATCATGTAGAAAATGTAGCAGGAGTGTATGTAAACATGATTGGTAATGCTTTTTATCCTGGGCCTTCAGGTTCATGATTACAAAACTACATCTAAACTAACAGAACATATAGGAAAGGAATTCAATTCTATAGGGTTGGGCAAGTTTCTTTTTCCATTCCTGGTGTCTGAAAAGCTGTGAGACAAACCTTATGGATACTATAATGGCTGTCATCAGCGGATATTATACTATGGGGAGATTTATTAAAATCTGTGTAGAGGAAGAGCGGTGCCGTTGCCCATGGCAAGCAATCAGATCGTATCTTTAATTATTAAAACAGCCTCTGAAAGTGAAAAGCTACAATCTGATTGGTTGCCATTTACAACGGCTCCACTCTTTCTCTACACAGGTTTTTAATAAATTTCTGTTTTCCCCTTGCTTATATGGTGTTAATCCTTTCCCATCTTCATTTGTCTTGCATTTTGTAAAATAACACATCTTATCGTAGGAAGCTTTATAATCCAGCCAACAAGGTTCTGTTCCGTATCCAAGATCTGCACAAGACATGATGATTCTAACACAGTTCCCTGTGAGCAGAAGTGACCTGGATATTCTAATCTAAGAAAGCAGAAGGTAGCTAAATTTGGATCAGAACGTGACAATCTACTTAAGAAACTGCAACATGAGGTGGGAGCTGCTGATGAAGAAAGATGGTGTCTAAGGCAGAGAGACAGCGTATTACTGTGTGTGTATAAATCCCAGCCATCTGTAATATACATCAGGTGCCTGGGAGTCATGTGACCTTTATTATAACAGTGCAAATTGGTAGGATAGGTGAACAATTCTTCATGGTTCTTAAAGGCCTATTACCTAGAGTTGCTATAGACAGCCTTTCTCAGTCTGGGAGAGCCAGCATGTTCATGTGTTATATGGACAGCCGAATAAATTAAATGTAACTAAGTATTAGGTAATTCCTCTCTTCCCCAGCACCCCATTCATAATGGCACCATTGGATCACCCTCAGTAGCCAGCACTAATCTGGGCAGGAGTGCCCCGACTGTGAATGCCGACAAATTCCACCCCATGGTAGGGGCTGCGCGAGGAGTCTCTACAGGGCGGACCCCCATGAAGATGTATGTCCTGTACCAAAAGCCAGGGGCTGTAATGTCATTCTCTGCCGCTATGGAAGTGACATGGTGAATATGGACTGTGGCCTAGGGACTTCCTTGGAGGCCTGCAGATCATTAGCCATTGATTCTTTACTGGGAATCCCACACACTAATGGCCCTTGCACTGCAAGCAGAGGTTAAGAAATTGGCAGACTTTGTGAGTAGGGCACATGTCCACCCAACCCCCTTCTTAGATATCCATTTATCTTTAGAGGCTCTTTTATTTCTATTCCCCTTTTCTAGAAGACAATTATGGTTAGCATCCTTGTTTATCAGAGCTGGGGTCCTGTGTCAGAGGCACAGTCCGCATAGCGTTTGTTTGTGGTTTCTCGCCTTCTTTGTGAGGGTCGTCCTAATATCCATTAAAGAAGGAAGCCACGTGTGGCTAATTCACACTGCATTAGTTGAGTCTGTCAGATCTCACAAGCTAAACAGGTGTGGCATCGCACCCAGGTGCTGTAGGCCCTTCATTACTTGGAAACACTTAGGGCTGTTTTTAATTGTAGTGCAATTCCTTGGAAACGCCCTGCACTATCTACCTACCTACACTATCTAACAGCACTATCTACCTAACTACTGGAACTATCTACCTACTGGAAATATCTACCAGAATTACCTACTTACCAGGAAGGAATAACTAACTTCTACCATTTAGATTCCCAACGAACCTACTTGGGGATTCTATCGGATGAGGGGAGGGGAATAATTATCTACCTACCTACAGATGGGAATCTACCTAATGGAGGCAAATTACCTATCCGCTACCTCCGAAACCCCCTATACTCCCTTACTCACTTATAGTATGCTGGGCACCAAGGGCGGCATTATTTGCGGCACTGAGGGTAGGGAAATGTGGGACGCCTGACATGTTTTTCTGGCAGGTTTCTTGTGGTGATGAGTCTTGGTTGAACGTTGGAACAAGACAGAAAAAAAGGAAGGAGAACAACTTCACAAAGACACCCTGTAAGTCACTAGATATAACTGCACTGTAATCTGTTATACGGTCTGTAGAACCTGTGTATAGCTAGGGTCAGCACTATATTGGAAAATAAATCTAAATCAGACTAATATTTGGTGCGACCATCATTTACCTTCAAAACATCATCAATTTTTCTATGTACATGTGAACACAGTTATTGAAGGAACTCGGCAGGGAGGCTGTTCTAAACATCTTGGAGAACTAACCACAGATCTTATGTGGATGTAGGCTTGCCCAAGTCGTCCTTCTGTCTCTTCATGCAATCCCAGACAGACTCAATGGGGGATATTTATCAAATCCTGTCCAGAAGAAAAGTTGCCCAGTTGCCCATAGCAACCAATCAACTCGCTTCTTTCATTTTTAACAAGGCCTCTGCAAAATGAAAGAAGCAATCTGATTGGTTGCTATGGGCAACTGGGCAACTTTACCTTTGCACAGGTTTTGATAAATCTGATGTTGAGATAAAAGCTCTGTAGGGACCATATTATCACTAATAAGACTCCTTTTACTTACGCTAAAGATAGTTCTTAATGGACATTGGCTGTATGTTTAGGGTTGTTGTCCTGCTGCAGAAATTTTTTTTTTGGAGCCAATCATATGTTCCACTGATGGTATTACATGATGGTTAAGTATCTGCAGGCTGTAAGCTGTGTTTATACCTACAAATGAAAATAATGATCATTAACACCAGTTTGGTATAATTGGTTAATAATAAACCTGAATAAAATAGAACAAAATTCCTGACCTTACTTTGTACAAGTGCACCCAGAAGAGTTGATGCTATTTTGAAAGCGGTATTAAAGTGTAGGTGCACTTGGTGTTAAAATGATTGATGTCATTACAAAGAACAAATGGTGGTGCAAAAAACAAGCCCTCATATGGGTCTGTAAGTGGAATATTGAATGCGTAATGGCTATAATAAGAAAAGAAGGAAAAAATAAAATGCAAAAATTTAAAATCTCTGCGTCCTTAAAGGGGTACTCCGGCGTTTAGACATCTTATAAGATGCCTGATCGCGGGGGTCCTGCTGCTGGGGACTCCCGTGATTTTGCACGCAGCATCCCGGTGATTTTGCACGCAGCACCCCGGAGCGTGACGTCACACGGGGGGGCGGAGGCATGACGTCACATGCCGGCGGCCCCGTGGTCGCCGGTAATCAGACCCAGAGCGAACACGCTCCGGGGACTGATCTTAACTGGGGTGCTGCGTGCAAGATCACGGGGGTCCCCAGCGGCGGGACCCCCGCGATCAGGCATCTTATCCCCTATCCTTTGGATAGGGGATAAGATGTCTAAGCGCCGGAGTACCCCTTTAAGGGTTAACTGATGAAACCAACTACCGTGTTTCTCCGAAAATAAGACTGGATCTTATATTAATTTTAGTCACAAAAAACACACTAGGGCTTATTTTCAGGGTATGTACATTGAACAACATTTAACGATATTTACCCCCCCATCATCATCATCATGTGATGGGTGCAGCTCTGCCCCCCCCAACGTCCCCCGCAACCGGTTTATCAGCCCAGCGCTGCACCCCACATCTGGAGACAAATCGTATGTCACCCGCGAGCACAGCTTCTCTCCCCCCCCTGCCAAATAATTATCACTACTTGTACTTTGCATTCCTGTGCCCGGGCTGCAAATATTGAAAAACAAATTTTAACTCTACCTTTGTCCTCCGTTCCCCCGTTGCTAAGGAACCGGCCTCATGGTCCCTCCGCTGTTCTTGCTGCTTCCTGGGGATGGGAACGTCACAGAGCCTTCAGCCTATCACCGGCCGCAGCGATGTCCCGCCTTGGCCGATGATAGGCTGAGCCCACTGTCAGGTAAGAAGCCAGCCGGCTCCTCACATGACAATGCGCTCAGCCTATCATCGGCCGAGGTGGGACATCGCTGCGGCCGGTGATAGGCTGAAGGCTCTGAGACATCCCAACGGGGGAACGGAGGACGAAGGTACGGTAAGTTAAAGTTTGTTTTTTAATATTTGCAGCCCGGGCATTGCCTAGGTCAGTGGTCTTCAACCTGCGGACCTCCAGATGGGTCTTATTTTCGGGGTAGGGCTTATATTGCAGCCCATCCCGATAATCCAGCTAGGGCTTATTTTCGGGGTAGGGTGTATTTTTTTTTATTTTTTTTTTTTTTTATTATTTTTTTTAAAGCATTCTTACTTTGCAGATTTTTTTCCCCACAACTGTCAAAAACAATAATGTATATTAGGATCTACTTTAGGAGTTTGATGTAAGGTTGCTTTCCTTTTTGTGCAAGTGAACCCAGAGGAGAAAAAAAAGCTCTGAAACATAAAACTGCTGCTGGAACAAGTGAAATCCTGCCTAGAATGAGAGAACAGGAACATTAATAACCACATGAAAAATGTATTATTCGGCTGGAGAGGCACTTACATGACTGTAAAGAGATGTTCTGAACATATAGCATGAATGTAAATGGCCTTTTTGTCTCCATGTAACATAGTTTACAAAGAACTCTTTATGCTTTTACTGCTATATTATTGAAACCAATGCTAATACATTTTTCATTGCAAAGATCCATTAATGGCAAGTTTAGGAAAGAAGTGGGAATTGTGTTGCTCTAAGTACAGTACAAGGACACAGTGCAGGGACACCAGTCGCTATATAGTTGGATCTGACCTCCTAGGCTATGTTCACACATCCAGAATGTCCGCACGGAAAATCTCGTTGCAGACACTCCACAGACTGAAGGCGACGGCATAATATGCTAGCGCTAAGACCACATAGGAATGCGCTGTCTCATAGACTGCTATGCATTCCGTGCGAAGTCTGCAGAAAGAATATACAGGTTCATTCTTTCTGCGGACACGGAAAACAGAATTCCGTGCCAGAAACATCTGGTGCGCAAATTCTGTCATGTGCAGAGCGCAGCAGAATCCCATTGAATAAAATGGGACTCTGCTGCTCCGGAAACTCTGGCAGAATTCCAATGCAGAATTCCGCAAGGAAATTCCGGATGTGTAAACATGTCAACTTCATGTCAACATCAACATTTTGTACCAGCAAAAATGTAACACTAATATAAAGTACAATATGTCCCGAAAAAAAATTATCTCAGAATCACTTCAATCAGTAAAAACCACTAAAAGATACAGGTAAGATTTTAAAAAGGGGCTTGGTCATTAACCTCTTAAGGACGCAGGGCGTATCCATATGCCCGTGGGAATTCCGGTCCCCACCACTAGCCGGTTGGGGACCGGAGCCGGATGCCTGCTGAAATCATTCAGCAGGCATCCCGGCATATCGCCCAGGGGGGTCATTATGCCCCCCCATGTCGGCTATGGCCGCAGATCGCTGGACAATTCAGTCCAGCGATCTGCGGCGATTCCGGGTCAATCGGGTCTCCAGTGACCCGGTGACCCGGAATTACTGGCTGATCGGGGCCGTCTCTGATGGCCCCGAACAGCCAGAGCCAGCAGGGGTGAGCTGGCACCGGTGCCACCTCCCGATCGCCCTGATTCGTCGGCCGGATTACCGGCCGACCAATCAGGGCGCCTGCTGCGGGTGTCACTCCCGCACCCGCTCCGCCCCTCTTCCGGAGGACGTGAGCGGGTGCGGGCAGAAGACCCCGGGTGCTGGGGACCCCGATCCCCGGCGTCCCTGTTGGGATCGGCGCCCCAGGAGCAGCGGCGGCGGCGAGGGACTGACCTGTGTCCCGGAGCAGCAGTAGGAGGTGAGTGACAGCCTCCTGCTGTTGCTTGGCAACAGCTCCCAGCATGCAAAAAGGGCATGCTGGGAGCTGTAGTTATGCAGCAGCAGGAGGCAGACCACCACAACGCCCAGCATTCCCTTATGGGCATGCTGGGACTTATGGTTTTGCAACAGCTGGAGGCACATTTTTTCTATGGAAAAGTGTACCTTCAGCTGTTGTATAACTACAACTCCCAGCTTGCACAGACAGCTAAAGTGCATGCTGGGAGTTGTAGTGGTGCATCTGCTGGTTGCATAACTACAACTTCCAGCATGCCCATTGGCTGTCGGTGACTGCTGAGGGTTGTAGTTTTGCAACAGCTGAAGGCACACTGGTTGTGAAACTCAGTTTTTTTTTAAACCAAACTCAGTGTTTCATGACCGGTGTGCCTCCAGCTGTTGCAAACTACAACTCCCAGCAGTCACCTTACACCATGCACCGTACATGCTGGGAGTTGTAGTTTTGCAACAGCTGGAGGCACACTGGTTTTGAAACACTGAGTAAGGTCACAAACTCAGTGATACATAACCAGTGTGCCTACAGCTGTTGCAAAACTAAAACTCTCAGCATGTACAGTCTGTCAGCGCATGCTGGGAGTTGTAGTTTTGCAACAGCTGGATGTCCCCCCCCCCCATGTGAATGTACAGGGTACACTCACATGGGCGGAGGTTTACAGTAAGTATCGGGCTGCAAGTTTGAGCTGCGGCAAGTTTTCTGCCGCAGCTCAAACTGCCAGCGAGAAACTACTGTGAACCCCCGCCCGTGCGACTGTACCCTAAAAACACTACACTAACACACAATAAAATAAAAAGTAAAAAACACTACATATACACATACCCCTACACAGCCCCCCTCCCCAATAAAAATGAAAAACGTCTGGTACGCCACGGTTTCCAAAACGGAGCCTCCAGCTGTTGCAAAACAACTACTCCCAGTATTACCAGACACCCACTGACTGTCCAGGCATGCTGGGAGTTTTACAACAGCTGGAGGCACCCTGTTTGGGAATCACTGGCGTAGAATTCCCCTATGTCCACCCCTATGCAATCCCTAATTTAGGCCTCAAATGCGCATGGGGCTCTCACTTTGGAGCCCTGTCGTATTTCAAGGCAACAGTTTAGGGTCACATATGGGGTATCGCCGTACTCGGGAGAAATTGCCTAACAAATTTTGGGGGGTATTTTCTGCTTTTACCCTTTTTAAAAATGAAAAATTTTTGGGAAAAGAAGCATTTTAGGTAAAAAAAAAATTTTTTTTTTTACATATGCAAAAGTCGTGAAACGCCTGTGGGGTATTAAGGTTCACGTAACCCCTTGTTACGTTCCCCAAGGGGTCTAGTTTCCAAATAGTATGCCATGTGGGGGTATTTTGCTGTTCTGGCACCATAGGGGCTTCCTAAATGCGGCATGCCCCCAGAGCAAAATTTGCTTTCAAAAAGCCAAATGTGACTCCTTCTCTTCTGAGACCTGTAGTGCGCCAGCAGAGCACTTTTCACCCCCATATGGGGTGTTTTCTGAATCGGGAGAAATTGGGCTTCAAATTTTGGGGGGTATTTTCTGCTTTAACCCTTTGTAAAAATGTAAATTTTGTGGGAAACCAAGCATTTTAGGTAAAAAAAAATTTTTTTTTTTACATATGCAAAAGTTATGAAACCCCTGTGGGGTATAAAGGTTCACTTAACCCCTTGTTACGTTCCCCAAGGGGTCTAGTTTCCAAAATGGTATGCCATGTGGTTTTTTTTTTTTGCTGTCCTGGCACCATAGGGGCTTCCTAAATGCGGCATGCCCCCAGAGCAAAATTTCCTTCAAAAAAGCCAAATGTGACTCCTTCTCTTCTGAGACCTGTAGTGCGCCAGCAGAGCACTTTTCACCCCCATATGGGGTGTTTTCTGAATCGGGAGAAATTGGGCTTCAAATCTTGGGGGGTATTTTCTGCTATTACCCTTTTTAAAAATGTAAACTTTTGGCAAACCAAGCATTTTAGATACATTTTTTTTTTTTTTACATATGCAAAAGTTGTGAATCACCTGTGGGGTATTAAGGTTTACTTTACCCCTTGTTATGTTCCCCGAGGGGTCTAGTTTCCAAAATGGTATGCCATGTGGGTTTTTTGCTGTTCTGGCACCATTGGGGCTTCCTAAAGGTGACATGCCCCCCAAAAACCATTTGTCGCTCCTTCCCTTCTGCGCCAATTAACATAGACATATGAGGTATGTGCTTACTTTAGAGAAATTGGGCTACAAATACAAGTAAAAATTTTCTCCTTTTTACCCCTTGCAAAAATTCAAAAATTGGGTCTACAAGAACATGCGAGTGTAAAAAATGAAGATTGTGAATTTTCTCCTTTACTTTGCTGCTATTCCTGTGAAACCCCTAAAGGGTTAAAATGCTGACTGAATGTCATTTTGAATACTTTGGGGGGTGCAGTTTTTATAATGGGGTAATTTATGGGGTATTTCTAATATGAAGACCCTTCAAATCCACTTCAAACCTGAACTGGTCCCTGAGAAAAAGCGAGTTTCAAAATTTTGTGAAAAATTTCAAAATTGCTGCTGAACTTTGAAGCCCTCTGGTGTCTTCCAAAAGTAAAAACTCATCAATTTTATGATGCAAACATAAAGTAGACATATTGTATATGTGAATAAAAAAATAATTTTTTGGAATATGAATTGTCCTTACAAGCAGAGAGCTTCAAAGTTAGAAAAATGCTACATTTTCTAATTTTTCATCAAATTTTTGAATTTTTCACCAAGAAAGGATGCAAGTTACCATAAAATTTTACCACTATGTTAAAGTAGAATATGTCACGAAAAAACAATCTCGGAATCAGAATGATAACTAAGCATTCCAGAGTTATTAATGTTTAAAGTGACAGTGGTCAGATTTTCAAAAAATGGCCGAGTCCTTAAGGTGAAAAAGGGCTCAGTCCTTAAGGGGTTAAGGGAATACTAATTGTTATTAAAAATCTGAATGTGTGAACACACCCTAAAGATGCTGTGTCCTAATGAAGAAGAGTTAGGGTCTATTCACACTCAGAATAAAGCCCCTAGACTTCTATGGGATTCCGCACTCCCATTCATCACACTTCTGAATTTCCGCTAGCGGAATTCTGCAAGCGGAAATTCAGAAAGTTGATTGGGAGTGTGGAATCCCATAGAAGTCTATGGACTTTAATTTGAGGTGGAAATTCCGCTGTGTGAATAGACCCTGAGGGTATGTTCACACGGCAGATTGATTTCAATGGGACTCTGCTGCACTATTCACACAGTGGAATTTCCTGCAGCAGATGTTTCTATAAAATGGAGCATTTCTGAGCAACCAATCAGATGGCTTCCTTCATTTTTGAAAAGGCCTCTGAAAAATGAAAGAAGCTATCTGATTGGTTGTTATGCGCAATTCAGTAACCTTTCCTCTGGACAGGTTTTGATAAATCTCCCCCCCCCCGTATAACCAAGCCCTGTATATAGTCTAATCCTGCTGTCATACTCCCTTCCCTTATTCCACTGGTTCCTGCCTACCTACTGAATGCTAATATGAATGAATCGGGGTCCTACTCCAGTAGGACCCTGATTACCAGTAACTCAGGATGTGGAGTAGAATCACACAGTACAACTCTTGTGTTGTTCGATTACATGACCTCTGTATCTATTCTATAACTTGACAGCAGCCACCATTATAGAGACCTGCCTCCTGTCTTGTGCTTCTACATTAGGGGTACGTTCACACATGCATATTTTTGCTGAAGATCTTCTGCAGATTTTGCTGTTCATTGACTTCAATGGGTAGCAAAATCTGTACCAGAAAATATGCACCTGTGAATGTACCCTAAGAGGTTTTCTGAAAGTTTAAAGGGGTATTCCAGGCCAAAACTTTTTTTTATATATCAACTGGCTCCGGAAAGTTAAACAGATTTGTAAATTACTTTTATAAAAAAAATCTTATTCCTTCCAATAGTTATTAGTTTCTGAAGTTGAGTTGTTGTTTTCTGTCTAACTGCTCTCTGATGACTCACGTCCCGGGACATACGATGCTTTTTTATGTCGGGGCCATCGCATTAAGTGCTATCCGGCAGCGCAAAATGCTTAATCTGCTGCCGGATAGCAGCTTAATGTTCCCCGTGTGGTGCGGTAAGTATTACTTACCCCTCCACGATGCTCCGGGGTGCCCTTCGGGTCCAGCGCTGGTCCTCCTGTGTCTTCTCGGTCCTCTTCGGTGGCGTCAATACGAAGCTGCGCACGCTGTCCCGTCATCCTAAAGGAACGGCGTACGCAGCGACATAATGATGTCGCTATGTAGGCCCAGTAAGGCGATGCGGAAGACAGCGGAGGACCGGAGAAGACAGCGGAGGACCGAAGAAGACCAGGAGAGCCCAGCAGAGGACCGGAGAAGACCAGGAGAGCCCAGTGGAGGCCCAGGGACACCATCGGGAGCGGCCGGACGCGGGGACAGGTGAGTATGACTTTACTATTTTACATTGCACGAATCCCTCAACATACGATGGATTCGACAAATGATGGCTCGTTTGGAACAAATTTCCATCGTATGTTGAGGAACCACTGTATATCCACCAAATATTTATTATGTCCTCTTTATTTGGCAGGGGTCCGTGTCAGACTTAGAATAATTCATGAAGATGTTGAACACAAATGACATCAATGTCAGATTAACATACAGGTATAGCCAAAGTGAGGTGGATTTTTGGTCATTAAAATAGAGAGACAAGCAGATGGCAGCCTCTCTACGGATGTTTTCCGAAAGGAAACATCCACAAATTCATTATTGTATGCCACATCAGCACACGTTCCATCCACAATCAAAGCTATACCGAGAGGACAATTTTTGAGAATGCAAAGAATATGTCCCACTGAACCCCTCTTTGAAAAACAGAGTCAGGATCTATGCGAGAGATTGAAGAGACAGGATACAGTAAGAGGACAATAAAACAGGGTTACCAAAGGGCCAGACGTGAACAAAGAAACAACTTATTAAAATGTCAGCAAAAAAATAAAAAATAAAAAACAAACAACACTGTAAGATTTATATCAACTCACAACTGCCAGTGGAACTTAATGAGGCAGGCTGTTGACAAAACTGGGGAATACTAAAAACCGATCCAGTATTAGCACCACTCATTCCAGAAAGGGCATTGTTCACTGCTAGAAGGGGGTCAAATTTAAAAGACAAACTTTTGAGAAGTCACTATATGACCAAAACCCCACAATTTTTGGGGGCAACAAACTCCCAAGTGGGATGTTACCCGTGCGGAGATAGCATAGTATGTGTCAATGTGGTAAGGGCCAAGACATTCAAATCAGCGAGAGAATATTCTTTCCATCAGTACATCTCATGTAGGACTGAAAGCGTAATTTATTATGCAACTTGCGGGTGTCCCAAAATATACACAGGCCTGACTTCGAGGCAAATTAAAATACACGTTCAAAAGCACATTCGAGATATACTGGCAGCTAGGAATGCTGATGACAGCACAAAGTTAAAAACACTACCTAGACATTTTAATACTGAGCATAATTGTGATCTCTCCAGTTTACAGGTAAGAGGTATAGAGAAGATCAGTTTGGGCACAAGAGGGGGGAACTACAAAAACTTTTGGCTCAGAAAGAGTGCCGCTGGATAGTACAGCTCAGTACCATGGCTCCAAGAGGTTTGAATGAGCAGTTGTCATTCAGGGCATTTTTGTAGATGATATGTCCATCAGTGATGTTAATATTTTTGTCTTATTCCTTTTATTTTTAGTTTGACTATCCATGTGATGGATATGATGCAATTGCAAAGATATTTGGCAAGGAAGTGTCCATTTTTGGGAAAAGAACCGGCACAATTCATCCAAGAATGCAACTTTAATGTTAAATGATGGCGTAAATGTTTTTTCTTTCTTCATGTTATCAGTGTTATCTTTTTGTTCACAGTGGCATTTATGCATGTATTTATTTATGTATACACTTGATTTTATATAAATAGGTAATTTATTCATTTTTTGCACTACAGTGATAATATATTTTAACACTAATCATTTGATTTGTAGTGGGATTTTACCAATTGGGAGTATTGTGCACAATGGGTGGATTATTCATGGGGCTTTATGAGTCTTGCATAATTGCACTTGATATTTTTTTGGCAGTTTATGAATATATATTTATTATCAATTAATAGGTTGTGGGGTTATATTTTTGTATGTACATTTATCAGGGGATATTTGCTGTATTATTCATGTCACATGGTGTTTTTATAATAGTGATTATATGATTGTTCATGATGTAATATAGGAAAAATTATTACATAATATATGTAATGAATTTGGTGGATATATATATATATTTTTATATATTTATTTTTATATATATATATTTTTTTATATGTATCCATTGTATTGATATTCTATCAAAGATAGCACATTAATAGCCATTTGAGTTGCAGAAAAGGTTGGGGTGGATAATGTGCAGTTTATTATAATACCACCAAGCATTTGGCCCATCTCCGGGATTGCATTCAGTGCGCATGTGCCGCATTCTTCTTCTAGCTGTAGCACTCATGGAGGTAGTAAATCCGCTGTATCTGTGTGGATGATGGTTTGGGCCATGTCAGGGAGCGGAGTCTAAGGTGCTGCTGGTTTTCACCAGAGCCCGCCGCAAATAGGGATGTACTTGCTGTGGCAGGTGGCACCCAGGTCGCTACCCGACATGACTCGTCCACACAGGCTGCTAAGGGGGTATGTGGCACAGGAGGGATCTGGCAACTCATAGTCAGGAAAGCAGATGGTCAGGGCAGGCGGCACAGGTACGTGGTCAGGAACATAGCAGGAGGTCAATAGGCAGGTGGCACAGTTGCAAGGTCAGGTCATGGAACAGTAGGTCAGAACACAGGTGGGCAAAACAGGAAAACATTTTCACAATGGCACTGGGGCAAACAAAGAAAGAGGTAGGTGCAAAAACTTATAAGGAAGGGACATATGCAATCACTAATTAGGGATGCACTGGCCCTTTAAATCTCAGAACAGAGGCAGCGGGGAAGTCAGCAGGAACAGAAGGTAAGTGACAGCCCGAGATTCGCATGCAGGCATGCTCCACAATGCGAATCCCGGCCCTGCCTGAGGAAGAAGGAGGAGAGCACTCACGGCCAGAGTGAGTGGCCGGAGCGCTTAGCGCAACACTAGTGGACCTGCTCGGACCGCCGCTCACCTCATAAAGTGCATGCCCACTTTTTCTTCCTGGGCCTGCGCTCTCCAGGTGGGGCGACAGAGTGGGGCGGAACTGGATGCGGCGTGTGCGCCAGAATGGGTACGATTATGTGAATGGCCACTTCCAGGCCGCAGTATATAAAAGTGGGATATTAAAGGAAATCTGTCATCAGAATCACACGCACTAAACCAGTTACACAGGCTTGTAGTGCGGGTGATCCTGATTAAAATGCTCCTTACCTGGTTAAAAATGGTTTAGCGCTTCTTAAGATATCTATATTTTTAGTTTTCTGTTATTCCCTGGCTTGGGACTCAGTGGGAGGTGTTATCATCTGGGACTCGGCCACACGTCATTCTAGCTGGGCGGAGCTGCCGCCCGGCTCATGAATATTCATGAACTTATCCTCCTGGTCTAATTCTTCTTTCTCGGTCTGGTGTGGAGGGCCGCGCATGCGCCGCGTTCCGTACACCCGGAAGCGGCGTTCTCCCCCCGGCTTCACTCAAGCTGCGGCCCTATACAAGTAAGAAGACGGGCTGCATAAGTGAAAAGCCGGGGGTGGGAGGAAGGGAGGGACGGAGGGTGTATTTATTCACAAACAGACCGAGAAAGAAGAATTAGACCAGGAGGATAAGTTCATGAATATTCATAAGCCGGGTGGCAGCTCCGCCCAGCTAGAATGACGTGTGACCGAGTCCCAGATGATAACACCTCCCACTGAGTCCCAAGCCAGGCAATAACAGAAAACTAAAAATATAGATATCTTAAGAAGCGCTGAACCATTTTTAACCAGGTAAGAAGCATTTTAATCAGGATCACCCGCACTTCAAGCCTGTGTAACAGGTTTAGTGCGGGTGATTCTGATGACAGATTTCCTTTAATTGTAAGGAGTAGACGACGGCCCCTTGAGAAAGTGAGGCACGAAATGGCGTTGGGACGCAGAGGCATGCTGACAATATGGGTAAGCACTTAGGCACTTTCAGACATGTTTACATATAGCACCTTGACCAGTAATATGTTTACATAGTATTTGATAAGCTAGGCATACAGGTACTAGCAGGATTAATTATATAATATTGAACATTGTAGCTCTCATTTTTACCAGAAATTTTCCTGCCCTATATTTATTGCCTGACTTTTATTGTTTCAACATGGAAGTGTATTATTGAGTACTATTATTACATGGTTCATAGTGCATGAGACATCTATTTTGTACATTTGATAAATACATGCTAGTAAGAGTGTTTGTTTAGCTCAAACTGTGTCAATACTGTACCTCTTCAGCAGTCCAGGCATTGTTCATGTATTCACCTTATCCATATGTTGAGAGTGGTTTTTAACATGTAATGTATATTTTGAATAAAGATTTATAATATTAACACAAGTGATACTTACAAAGCATGTAGAGGTCTGTAAATGTTATGATAGGTACCCTTCAATTGTGAGATGGAATTTAAAACAAAAATCCAGAAAATCACATTGTAAGATTTAAAAATAATAATAATAATTAGCATTGTATTGAATGACATAAGTCTTTGATACATCAGAAAAGCATAACTTAATATTTAGTACAGAAACCTTTGTTTGCAATTACAGAGATCAAACATTTCCTGTAGTTCTTGACCAGATTTGTACATATTACAGCAGGTATTTTGGCCCACTCCTCCATACAGGCATTCTCCAGATCATTCAGGTTTCGGGGCTGTTGCTGGGCAATATGGACTTTCAGCTCCCTCCGAAGACTTTCTGTTGAGTTCAGGTCTGGAGACTGGCTACGCCACTCCAGGACCTTGAGATGCTTCTTACAGAGACACTCCTTAATTGCGCTGGCTGTGTGTTTCGGGTCGTTGTCATGCTGGAAGACAGAGCCACTACCTATCTTCAATGCTCTTACTGAGTGAAGGATGTTGTTGGCCAAAATCTCACAATGCATCGCCCCATTCATCCTCCCCTTAATACTTTGCAGTCATCATGTTCCCTTTGCAGAATAGCATCCCCAAAGAATGATGTTCCCACCTCCATGCTTCACTGTTGGCATTGTGTTCTTGGGGTTCTACTCATCCGTCTTCCTCGAAACATGGCAAGTGAAGTTTAGACCAAAAAGCTCACTTTTTTCTCATCAGACCACATGACCTTCTATCATTTCTCCTATTGATCATCCAGATGGTCATTGGCAAACTTCAGATAGGCATGGACATGTGCTGGCATGATCAGGTGGACCTTATGTGCGCTGCAGGATTTTAATCCATGAAGGCTTAGTATGTTGCTAATGAGTTTCTTAGAGACTGTGGTCCCAGCTTATTGTAGACCTTCCCAGCCTTATGCAGGTCTACAATTTTATCTCTGATGTCCTTACACAGCTCTCTGGCCTTGGCCATTGTGGAGAGGTTGGAGTCTGTTTGTTTGATTGAGTCTGTGGACAGGTGTCTTTTATACAGGTAACGAGTTGAAATAGGTGCAGTTAATACAGGTAATGAGTGGAGAACAGGAGGGCTTCTTAAAGAGGTACCCTGCCCCTAGACATCTTATCCCCTATCCAAAGGATAGAGGATGTCTGATCACGGGGGTCCTGCATTTGTGGACCCCCGCATTCTCTGTAGCAGCACCCCGCCGTCATCACAGCACAGAGGAAAATCTCTGTGCGTGATGATGGGGTGATACAGGGGCCGGAGCACCATGATGTCACAGCTCCGGCCCCTCATGCCATCACGTCCCGCCCCCTCAATACAAGTCTATGGGAGTGGGCAAGGTGGCTGTCATGCCCCCTCCCAAAGACTTACATTAAGGGGGCGGGGCATGAAGTTAGGAGGGGCCGGAGCCATGACGTCACAGTGCTCCAGTCCCTGTATCACCCCATCATCACACACAGAGATTTTCCCTTGTGCTGTGATGACGGTGGGGTGCTGCTACTGAGAAAGCAGAGGTCCCTAAAGGCAGGACCACCGGATCAGACAACTTATCCCCTTTGCTTTGGATAGGGGGTAAGATGTCTAGGGGTGGAGTACCCCTTTAAAGAAAAAAATAACAGGTCTGTGAGAGCTGGAATTCTTGCTGGTTGGTAGGTGATCAAATACTTATGCTATTCAATAAAATGCAAATTAATTTAAAAAAAATCATACAATGTGTTTTTCGGGATTTTTGTTTTAGATTATGTCTCTCACAGTTGAAGAGTACCTATGATAATAATTAGAGACCTCTACATGCTCTGTAAGTAGGAAAACCTGCAAAATCGTCTGTGTATTAAAGGGGTATTCCAGGATTTTTTTTATTTGACTATGCTACAGGGGCTGTAAAGTTAGTGTAGTACATAATATAGTGTCTGTACCTGTGTGTGACGCAGGGGCGGACATATCACTTGTTCAGCCGGTTCGGCTGCACAGGGGCCCAGAGTGTTAGGGGGCCCCCCTAGTAGCCCAGGTCACATCTTGGGCCTCACAATCTGGGCCCCTGCAGGGCCCCCTTCCAGTACTTCGTACTAAATGCTGCAGCAACAGGTCCCGGACCTGCCGCTGACAGCAGTAATTTGCCTTTAAACCGGCCGGGCGAGACGGACAGGACAGGGGCTGATGGGAACAGACGTGCCCCGCGCAGGCACGCACGTCTGTTCCAAGCCCCTGGTGTCACGTGTCATGGCCTCTGACCCCGGCAGAAGCGACAGGAGCAGCAAACCCTCCCGCCTCACAGCCGCATCACTGAACAGATAAGGTGAGGAGAGCGACGGTCGGGTGCAGGGCGGGGGGGGGGGGGGTTTGGGGGGGGGAAGGGATTGTAATGATGATGAAGAGGACAGGAGGGGTGTTGAAGAGGTTGGTGGTGTAATGATAAGAAGGATTGGGGGTCTGGGAGAACGTAGTGTTGATAAGGAGGACCAGAAGGGGGGTCAGGGGTGTAGTGATTAGGGGGTTTAATGTTGATGAGAAGGACTGGGGGGGGGGTGTCAGCTGTGTAATACTGATGAGGTGCTTAAGGTATATGGGGTGATGAGGAGACTGAGGATGGAGTGCATGGGGTGATGAGGAGACTGAGGATGGAGTGCATGGGGTGTATGGGGTGATGAGGAGACTGAGGATGGAGTGCATGGGGTGTATGGGGGTGATGAGGAGACTGAGGATGGAGTGCATGGGGTGTATGGGGTGATGAGGAGACTGAGGATGGAGTGCATGGGGTGTATGGGGTGATGAGGAGACTGAGGATGGAGTGCATGGGGTGTATGGGGTGATGAGGAGACTGAGGATGGAGTGCATGGGGTGTATGGGGTGATGAGGAGACTGAGGATGGAGTGCATGGGGTGTATGGGGTGATGAGGAGACTAAGGATGGAGTGCATGGGGTGTATGGGGTGATGAGGAGACTGAGGATGGAGTGCATGGGGTGTATGGGGTGATGAGGAGACTAAGGATGGAGTGCATGGGGTGTATGGGGGTGATGAGGAGACTGAGGATGGAGTGCATGGGGTGTATGGGGTGATGAGGAGACTGAGGATGGAGTGCATGGGGTGTATGGGGTGATGAGGAGACTGAGGATGGAGTGCATGGGGTGTATGGGGTGATGAGGAGACTGAGGATGGAGTGCATGGGGTGTATGGGGTGATGAGGAGACTGAGGATGGAGTGCGTGTGGTGTATGGGGTGATGAGGAGACTGAGGATGGAGTGCATGGGGTGTATGGGGGTGATGAGGAGACTGAGGATGGAGTGCATGGGGTGTATGGGGTGATGAGGAGACTGAGGATGGAGTGCATGGGGTGTATGGGGTGATGAGGAGACTGAGGATGGAGTGCGTGGGGTGTATGGGGTGATGAGGAGACTGAGGATGGAGTGCATGGGGTGTATGAGGTGATGAGGAGACTGAGGATGGAGTGCATGGGGTGTATGGGGTGATGAGGAGACTGAGGATGGAGTGCGTGGGGTGTATGGGGTGATTCAGTCGTGTATAGTGGTTGGCAGTATTAAATTAATAGAATACAGTGGTTGGCAGTATTATATTTAGGGTACAGTGGTTGGCAGTATTATATTCATGGAGTACAGTGGTTGGCAGTATTATATTCAGGGTACAGTGGTTGGCAGTATTATATTCATGGAGTACAGTGGTTGGCAGTATTATATTCATGGAGTACAGTGGTTGGCAGTATTATATTCATGGAGTACAGTGGTTGGCAGTATTATATTCAGGGTACAGTGGTTGGCAGTATTATAGTCAGGGTACAGTGGTTGGCAGTATTATATTCATGGAGTACAGTGGTTGGCAGTATTATATTCAGGGTACAGTGGTTGGCAGTATTATAGTTAGGGTACAGTGGTTGGCAGTATTATAGTCAGGGTACAGTGGTTGGCAGTATTATATTCATGGAGTACAGTGGTTGGCAGTATTATATTCAGGGTACAGTGGTTGGCAGTATTATATTCAGGGTACAGTGGTTGGCAGTATTATAGTCAGGGTACAGTGGTTGGCAGTATTATATTCATGGAGTACAGTGGTTGGCAGTATTATATTCAGGGTACAGTGGTTGGCAGTATTATAGTCAGGGTACAGTGGTTGGCAGTATTATATTCATGAAGTACAGTGGTTGGCAGTATTATATTCAGGGGTACAGTATTTGGCAGTATTATATTCAGGGGTACAGTGGTTGGCAGTATTCAGGGGGTACAGTGGTTGGTAGTATTATATTCAGGGTACAGTATTTGGCAGTATTATATTCAGGGGGTAAAGTGGTTGGCAGTATTATATTCAGGGGGTACAGTATTTGGCAAGGTTATAATGATTACTGTCATCATACAGAGGATGAGGATCTACTGACAAATTAAGGAACCAATGATGTCCAGATGTCAGACTCTGCAGAGAAGATGGAAGAAATCCTGGTGTCTGGACCAGATGAAGAAAAGTAAAGACAACAGAGAAGACGTCACTCAGGTCAGTGATATCATTGTGTATTTTCCTAACTGTCCCATCAGAGTTGTAGTCACTGATATCATTGTGTAGTCTCCTGACTGTCCCATCAGCTGTAGTCACTTCAGACATGATGGGAGTTGCAGCTTTCCAACATCTGGGGAGCCACTTGAACCAAGGTGATTGGTGGGGGTCCCATGAGTCAGACCCCCACCATAAAAATGGGCTGTTTATTTTAAAATGCCTGGGCCTATTTTTGGTCCCAGTCTGGCCCTGCCTGTAAGTCACTTCTATCACTAAGGATAAGAATCCAAGGAACCAGGGGGTGCCAAGGGGTGTCGTGCTAAGTCCAGGGGTGCGAATGTAAAGGGGAGCACTGCCCTCTGCATCCCAGCTAGATACGGGTAAGGCTGACCTGGTGGAGTACTCACTGGGCCTGGGCCGCACACTGAGAGGGACAGGGCCACCCGGAGCCCACCTCAGGAGCCGTTCCATCCACCTGTACTGGACAAGGCAAGTGGCGACACTACACACGCGGGGTAAGTGGAGGCCCCCCCGGTGGGGTCTGGGTACATGAGGGGGCACAGTGCTGGGGGGGGGGGGGCCCAGGCACATTCCTTGCACAGGGGCCCTCTGCTGTCTGTGTCCGCCCCTGGTGTGACGGTTTTCTCACAATTCTGTGATTTTCACCCCACTATTTATTTTTACCAGCATACAAAATGACTGTTGTCTCAGATTTTTCCCAGGTTGCTATACGGCCGAGACCTGACTTACTAGTCAGCTGATGACAGGGAGCCTGTCTGCTTCAATGGGTGGAGGGATCGCTTGGTGGGAGAGAGATCAATCTGCAACTAATGCAACAGTTGTAGGCACCCTGATTGAAAACCACAGGTCTTTGAATGGATGCAGCTCATTTATGTTTCAATGGGTGGGGTGGATGATGTGTGGGAGGGAGGAAAATGGAATTGTGGGATTTGTAGTAAAAATAAAGAAAAGTCAAACAGGAAATACCAGTTCACAATAAGCTAGCCACAGTATTATGGTAATCTCACAACATAGCCATTTAGCCCCAAGACCAGCGCAGATCATTCCTAAGCATGACCATTACTGCCTGCCAGGTACATACTAAAATCACCTTATGGTGGATAACCCCTTTAAATACTTGTTCTCCCCACTGTACATGTATATACCAGAGCAGTGGTACTGCTGATCCCCACCCAACACACATTGTAGGGCAAAATGTGGCTGTTTGCAGTACCACTATTCTAGAAAGAGCTTAGAAGGAGAGAAAGATGGTCCCTGCATCTATGGGTCAGGAATAGAGATGAGCGAACTTACAGTAAATTTGATTTGTCACAAACTTCTCGGCTCGGCAGTTGATGACTTTTCCCGCATAAATTAGTTCAGCCTTCAGGTGCTCCAGTGGGCTGGAAAAGGTGGATACATTCCTAGGAAAGAGTCTCCTAGGACTGTATCCACCTTTTCCAGCCCACCGGAGCACCTGAAAGCTGAACTAATTTATGCAGGAAAAGTCATCAACTGCCAAGCCGAGAAGTTCGTGACGAATCGAATTTCCTGTAAGTTCGCTCATCTATAGTCAGGAAGCTCCAATGATAATGAACTTATTGAGATATGCATTAAAAAAATTACTGTGATGGATGTCATTTTGCACCCCTAGGGTAATATGGCATCTGCTTAAAGGGGTATTCCACCCCTAGACATCTTATCCCCTATCCAAAGGATAGAGGATAAGATATCTGATTGCGGGGGTCCCACCGCTGGGACCCCCACAATCTCCCTGCAGCACCCCGCATTTGTTTAGAACACCGGCTGCTGCACCGGAGGCTCGTGATGTCACGACCACCCCCACGAGGGGGGCAAGGCCATGATGTCAAAGCTACATCACTAGTCATCAGGCATGGAGCGAAGTTTGCTCCGTGCACCTGATGACTGCGATGCCGTAGCAGAGATATTGGGGGTCCCAGCAGCAGTACCCCCGCGATCAGACATCTTATCCCCTATCCTTTGGGTAGGGGATAATATGTCAAGGGGCAGAGTACCCCTTTAACGGTTTCATTTTTACAAACAATTCTGAGGTATGAATAGCATAACCTAATACACTATTCTGTATGAGTTCTTTTGTAGTAAAGTATCATATACCACTCCATCTTTTGGCCTCTCTCTGCCAAAGGACCCTCATGAACACATTTAATATGTATGTTGGGTGCTTTCATGACATCCATGCTAAACAAAGGTGTCAAAACATGGTGTTAATGAGGCTAAGTTTGCTGGCACCATTTTTTTTTTTCAATTTACACAGTCATCATATAGGTTGCATAGGCGTGCGCAGCCTATTGCATTAGGGTGTGCACCCTAAAGCACAAACTCCCGCTGCGCGTGTATATATATATATATATATATATATATATATATATATATATATATAGGTGCAGTATAAGTCCCGCCACATTAGGTTCAGTATAATTCCCGCCACATTAGGTGCAGTATAAGTCCCGCCACATTAGGTCCAGTATAGGTCCCCCACATTAGGTTGGCAGTATAAGTCCCCGCACACTAGGTTGGCAGTACAGTTCCCCCACATTAGGTTGGCAGTACAGTTCCCCCACATTAGGTTGGCAGTACAGTTCCCCCACATTAGGTTGGCAGTACAGTTCCCCCACATTAGGTTGGCAGTACAGTTCCCCCACATTAGGTTGGCAGTACAGTTCCCCCACATTAGGTGCCACCTAATGTAGGGGAACTGTACTGCACCTAATGTGGGGGAACTGTACTGCACTAATGTGGGGGAACTGTACTGCACCTAATGTGGGGGAACTGTACTGCACCTAATGTGGGGGAACTGTACTGCACCAGTACAGTTCCCCCACATTAAGTGCAGTACAGTTCCCCCACATTAGGTGTAGTATAGTTCCCCACATTATGTGCAGTACAGTTCCCCCACATTAGGTGCAATACAGTCCCCCCACATTAGGTGCAGTACAGTCCCCCCACAATAGGTGCAGTACAGTCCCCCCACAATAGGTGCAGTACAGTCCCCCCACAATAGGTGCAGTACAGTCCCCCCACAATAGGTGCAGTACAGTCCCCCCACATTAGGTGCAGTATAGTTCCCACACATTAGGTGCAGTATAGTTCCCCCACATTAGGTGCAGTATAGTCCCCCACATTAGGTGCAGTATAGTTCCCCCACATTAGGTGCAGTATAGTTCCCCCACATTAGGTGAAGTATAGTTCCCCCACATTAGGTGCAGTATAGTTCCCCCACATTAGGTGCAGTATAGTTCCCCCACATTAGGTGCAGTACAGTTCCCCCACATTAGGTGCAGTACAGTTCCCCACATTAGGTGCAGTACAGTTCCCCACATTTGGTGCAGTATAGTTCCCCACATTAGGTGCAGTATAGTTCCCCCACATTAGGTGCAGTATAGTCCCCCCACATTAGGTGCAGTATAGTCCCCCACACTAGGTGCAGTATAGTTCCCCCACATTAGGTGCAGTATAGTTCCCCCACATTAGGTGCAGTATAGTTCCCCCACATTAGGTGCAGTATAGTTCCCCCACATTAGGTGCAGTATAGTTCCCCCACATTAGGTGCAGTATAGTTCCCCCACATTAGGTGCAGTATAGTTCCCCCACATTAGGTGCAGTATAGTTCCCCCACATTAGGTGCAGTACAGTTCCCCCACATTAGGTGCAGTACAGTTCCCCCACATTAGGTGCAGTATAGTTCCCCACATTAGGTGCAGTATAGTTCCCCACATTAGGTGCAGTATAGTTCCCCCACATTAGGTGCAGTATAGCTCCCCATATTAGGTGCAGTATAGTTCCCCCACATTAGGTGCAGTATAGTTCCCCACATTAGGTGCAGTATAGTCCCCCACATTAGGTGCAGTATAGTCCCCCACATTAGGTGCAGTATAGTCCCCCACATTAGGTGCAGCATAGCTCCCCACATTACGTGCAGTATAGCTCCCCACATTACGTGCAGTATAGTCCCCCACATTAGGTGCAGTATAGCGTGCAGTATAGTCCCCCACATTAGGTGCAGTATATTCCCCACAGACATAAAGCCTTCAGCCATATACAGTGTATGGCTGGAGGCTGTATGTCTGTGTACTGTCCCACTTCAGTGTTCCGACCACCGGTCCTCCGGTCCGGGGTCACGATCTACTGCTATGGCCTATAGTCCATAGCAGTAGGTCCCGGGACCGGAGGACCGGTAGTCGGAACACTGAAGACGACGTGCTGCCAGATCGTGTTGGTCACTTACCATTCCGGCAGGCGCGCGCATCCTCTTCCTTGAATCTCCGCTCCTCCGTTACTATGGGCGCACGCACGGGACGTCAATGACGTCCCTGCGTGCGCTACTTCTCGGCGGCCCCTGTGTTTTTAAAGTTAACGTGGGGGCCGCTGTAGAAAGGTAACCGGGACATCCTTGTGTCCCGAAAAGATCTTTCGGGACACAGGGATGTCCCGAATGTGAGGGGGGGTCCTCTGCGGGCTGCTCAGTGGTGGCCTCAGGATGCCCCCCTGAGCTTGATTAGGGTGTGCCTGGGCACACCCGGCACACCCCGTGCGCACGCTTATGATAGGTTGATACATATGGCATATATTTGTATTTAATGCGTATTTCTGAGCATTTTACTATAGGTGTGTGTAGTCCTCCCAATCTGGCGTACTGTGCAGCAGGTTTAGAGTAGGTCAGTTTTAATTCTCCCAAACAACCTCTTTAGGTTTAGGCTGCAGACACTATGTACTATGTTTAAGAACAAGCAGAAGACTTAGTAAAGCATTATACATGACCATGTGGTTCAGGATGATTTTAATGCGTCATGTTACAAGCAACAGAACCTTTGTAACTATAATGACAAACCATTTAAGTGCCAGAAAGCCCTCGCAAGGGCAAAATCCCAATGCTGTGGGGTGCAGCCACATCATTATAAAGTGCAAAAGTGTCACCATAGTAACAAAACAAAAGTGGTCACCAGAACACATATTGTAATGTAATGTTGCTTTTGCGAGAGGATGGAACACCAACTCATATAAATAAGGGCTTATGCACCTCAACTCCCCATGAAAGGGCTGCACAGTAAGGGGCAGATAGCAAGTCCGTGTCCCACAGCATCCCCGCAAAATGGATTCTGAGGTGTTGTGGATGGAGGTGTAATTTAAGGCGGTGGGGGGAAATTCTGTGCTTATGAAAAAAGTTATGTTAAGTCCTCATCTCTTGTTATACAGAGGTGATAATGCTCATCCAGATCTTCATGCAGTTCTACATTCATGGAGCAGGTTGTCCTCTTTCTTCTATGCTACCAATTAAAATGTGCTGATAACTATCTATGATAGAGTCCTAAACTACTTAGCACAGGCTCAGTGCTTCCTATTATATCCTTGCATCTCTGACCACCAGGTAGGACCTCTATATGGATTGAATGGCAGTCTGTCATGGCTACTGTACTGGGGCCCTCCAATGTACGCATTCATATACTATATTCATTCTACAGCTGGTATTGTTGTGTCTCATATTCCCAGTACAGTCTGTGCTTCTACCAAGTCTCCAATTCATCTTTTGTCTTGTGTTACTTGCACTTGTACGAGTAGATGATGTTCATCCAAGCCCCACTACTAATAGATTCCTACTATAGATAAGTCCCAGCCTGGACCTTTCTGAGCTGCATGTGCTGAGCAGGCCCTATCATCCCAGAGAATATTAGAAGTAGTAGTACTGAGATGGCCTCTATTGAGTCTCAGTGGTTAATGCAGTTTTGAGAGCTATGGTGTTGGCACTTTCTGTGGTCCAATCCCTGATATGGATGATATGAGGGCAACAGGGACCAAAATTGTTGGGTTAAAGGCTTTCTTATTGTTAGTTTTCTTTGGATCTCTCTGCAGAGAAGTACGTGTCCAGCAGTCCTCCTTGCAGTTCTGAGTCGCTGAGATGTTTCTTCTCCCTTTCAGCTCTTGATCGGGTCCAAGATGGAGAGCGCAGATACCCAGCTCTAGGAAATGGAGGTAATTGTAGACCTGTAAGTAAAAAGGAGATGTTAAACATAGAAACATAGAATGCGTCGGCAGAGAAGAACCATTTGGCCAATCTAGTCTGCCCAATAATCTGAATCCTATCAATAGTCCCTGGCCGTATCTTATATGAAGGATAGCCTTATGCTTATCCCATGCATGTTTAAACTCCTTCACTGTATTTGCAGCGACCACTTCTGCAGGAAGGCTATTCCATGCATCCACTACTCTCTCAGTAAAGTAATACTTCCTGATATTACTTTTAAACCTTTGCCCCTCTGATTTAAAACTATCTCCTCTTGTGGTAGCTTTTCTTCTTTAAAATATGCTCTCCTCCTTTACCATGTTGATTCCCTTTATTTATGTAAAAGTCTCTATCATATCACCTCTGTCTCTTCTTTCTTCCAAGCTATACATGTTAAGGTCCTTTAATCTTTCCTGGTACCGTATATACTCGAGTATAAGCCAAGTTTTTCAGCACGATTTTTCATGCTGAAAAACCCCCCTCGGCTTATACTCGAGTGAACTCTCCGTCCTCAGTGGTCTTCAACCTGCGGACCTCCAGATGTTTCAAAACTACAACTCCCAGCCTGCCCGGACAGCCATCGGCTGTCCGGGCATGCTGGGAGTTGTAGTTTTGTAACATCTGGAGGTCCACAGGTTGAAGACCCCTGCGGCCTTCGTCATCATCCAGACACCCCCCACCCCCTTTATTTTTGTACTCACCTCCCCTCGGCGGGAAGGAAGGGTGAGCTGGTCCGGGCCATCTGTGCTGCAGGGACCGTCCGGTGAGGAGGGATAGTTGTTCGGGGCTGTCCATCTTCACCGGGGGGGCCTCTTCTCCGCGCTTCGACCCCCGGTGAAGATGGACAGCCCGGAATGACTATCCCTGCCCACCGGACGGACCCTGCAGCACAGATGGCCTGGACCAGCTCACCCTTCCTTCCCGCCGAGCGGAGATGAGTACAAAACTAAAGGGGGTGGGGGGGGGGGGTCTGGATGATAACGAAGGCCGCAGTAGTCTTCAACCTGCGGACCTCCAGATGTTTCAAAACTACAACTCCCAACATGCCCGGAAAGCCGATGACTGTCCGGGCATGCTGGGAGTTGTAGTTTTGAAACATCTGGAGGTCCGCAGGTTGAAGACCACTGTTGACAGGCCAGTGATGATGAAGGGGGGGTGAGATGATGACAGGTGGTGATGATGAAGGGGGGGGGGGGATGATGACCGGGGGATGATGACAGGTGGTGATGATGAAGGGGTGTGTGGGATGATGACAGGCGGTGATAATGAAGGGGGGATGATGACAGTCGGTGATGATGAAGGGGGGGGGGGGTGGCATGATGACAGGGGGATGATGACAGGCGGTGATGATGAAGGAGAGGTGTGGGATGATGACTGGCGTTGATGATGAAGGGGGGGTGTGGGATGATGACAGGGGGATGATGACAGGCGGTGATGATGAAGGGGGGATGATGAAGGGGGCGAATGATGACAGGGTAATGATGAAGGGGGGGATGATGACAGGCGGTGATGATGATGAGGGTGTTAATGACGGGGGTCTGGATGATGAAAGGAGGGATGATGTATTTCCACCCTAGACTTATAGTTGAGTCAATAACTTTTCCTGGGTTTTTGGGGTGAAATTAGGGGCCTCGGCTTATATTCGGGTCAGCTTATACTCGAATATATACGGTAAGTTTTATCCTGCAATCCATGTACTAGTTTAGTAGCTCTTCTTTGAACTCTCTCTAGAGTATCTATATCCTTCTGGAGATACGGCCTTCAGTACTGCGCACGATACTCCAAGTGAGGTCTCACCAGTGTTCTGTACAGTGGCATGAGCACTTCTCTCTTTCTACTGCTTATACCTCTCCCTATACATCCAAGCATTCTGCTAGCGTTTCCTGCTGCTTTATTACATTGTCTTCCTACCTATAGAAACGTGACCTTGTCTTATGAAACAAAGAGGAAAGAATCTCTATTTCACATTCATGCTAAGGACATAGTCACACAATGGAATTCCACACGGAAATTCTGATGCAGCAGAATCGCATTGCTTTCAATCGGATTCTGCTGCACTGTGCGCAATTTCACATGTCAATTCTTTTGGCAGAATCCCCTCGGAAATGCATTGTAGATTGATTTTCCACTATGTGAACATACCCTATGGCTGAGTATATGATATCTAAAATGTCTCTAACATCTGTTTGCTTCATAAGACAAGGTCATGTTTTGCCACTGAAAGCCAAAATAACACCTTAGATATTCAGGACACGCTCACACTTTAACTGGAATAGTTTATTGAAAGGCTGATTGGCCCTGGGTTATATGCGGTGTGCCTGGAACAGCTGTCATTAATCTTAGTCTGCTCACTCTTTATTCTCTTGAATGTCTCAACAAGGTTGTGCAGGATTAGAAAAAACATCAATGCTTTTTTTTTTGTAAAACAGCACCTCAATTGTCTGCAGATTGTATGCGGCTTTCCAGCTCAGCTGCATTCACTCAAAAAGAGCTGAACTGCAAAACAGCATACAACCCATGGATATGTGTGGCACCCTGGGATTTTCATAGATTTTTTTTTTAAATAGTGCTGCATAGGCTATTAGCCGATGTTGCAGACATGGGCATTTTTAAAGAGGTACTCCGCCCCTAGACATCTTATCACCTATCCAAAAAATAGGGGATAAGATGTCTGATCGCGGGGGTCCCCCTGCTGGGGACCCCCCAAAATCTCCCTGCTGCACCCGATGTTCGTTTAGAGCGTCGGGTGCAGGGCCGGTGGCTTGTGACGACATTGTCACGCTTCGCTCATGACATGACGGCCACGCCCCCTCAATGCAAGTCTATGGGAGGGGGTGTGACAGCCGTCACGCCCCCTCCCATAGACTTGCATTGAGGGGGCATGGCCATGACATCACCAGACTCCGCCCTGCATTGCCAGCCATCCGAAACGGAGCGAAGTTCATTCCGTGCACCGAATGTCTGGGGTGCCGCAGCCAAGACCACGGGGGTCCCCAGTGGCGGAGTAGATAAGATGTCTAGGGGCGGAGTACCCCTTTAATGAAAATGTACCTGTGAAATTGTTCTGTAATGCTGCCTACAATTCCCATGAATCCTCTGCCTGTGCTGAGAGATTAGGTAGGGCATTTGGTCACTGTACCTGGTCATCTAATAAGACTGCTGGAGGTCACCCAGGTGAACTTATTAGACTCATAAGTAGGTTGAGGTCAGTTCACATTTGCAGTTTTGTAACATGTTCTTATTCAAAATGCATTTTCAGAGAAGTATTGTGATGAGGCTAAAACTCATTTGACCTATAAATACAACTGATTTGAAGTCTTTATGGTATCTTCGCATGGTGAATTGTTACAGAATTTTTCACATCTTACTGCAATCTACACAGCTGCAGTAAGGGAAAAATCTGCCATGTAGCATACGAGGAAATGCCCCAAATGTAGTGACGGGTAGGTTACATTTTATCCAATAAAATAAATGGGCTTTCTGCGAGAACACTATGGAATAGATTTGCAAAGCTTGTTGTGTAATTCCAACATATACCTTTGTTGCAGAGCCCAAACATTAGGTAAACATAGTCTTACACACCTGGGGGTGGTTCATTGTGCAGATTTTCATCATCTGAGTCAGCAAACACTTCGGCCAGTTCCTGGTCAGACATATCTGTGAGTTCTGTCAGGTCCAGCAGATCAAAGTGCACTTCAAGAGAGGAGACGCTGCTGAGTGGTTCTGCATGGAGAGAATACAAGCCATTATGTGTAAAATTTAGGAATGTGACAATTGTAAACCTTGCAAAAAATGACAAATATATCTCTAAGTTTCAAATACATGTGGATTTGTATAAACAGAGGTTGTATTTTAGGGAGTGGCACTGATAACCTAAAGTTTTAGTGGCAACTATAGCAGTGTTTCTCAAGCGCGGCCTTCAAGACCCCCCAACAGGTCATGTTTTCAGGATTTCCTTAGTCTTTCACAGGTGATATAATTATTGTCAGTGAATCAGGTATCATCACAGTTATATCACCTGTGAAAGACTAAGGAAATCCAGAAAATATGACCTTTTGGGGCATCTAGAGGACCTCACATGAGAAACACTGAGCTATAGCAATGAATCCTAATCTAAAGTGAAAAATATGGGTTGTTATAGGGGACATCATCCAATGGTATGGCTTTAAGGTGGGATTAAGTACAGTGTTTTTGTCCAAAAACACCAATAAAAAACATCATACTTGTCACATGGCTTTTTTTGGGGCCAAAAGGAAAAAACTCTGGTTAGGCTAAGTTTCCACTTGTTTTTTTTTTCTGGCAGTTTTTGGATATCTGCCACTGCAGTTTTTGAGCCAAAGCCAGAAGTGTATTCAAAAGGAATAGGACATATAAAGGAAGGACTTACACTTCTCCCTTATGGATCCAATTCTGACTTTGGCTTAAAAACTGCAGTGGCAGTATTCCAAAAACTGCCAGAAAACAAAAACAAATGGAAACTTAGCCTAAGGGAGGAGAAGTGTAAGTCCTTCCTTTATATGTCCTATTCATTTTGAATACATTTCTGGCTTTGGCTCAAAAACTGAAATGGCAGTTTTCTAAAAAGTGACAGAAAAAAAAACAAGTGAAAACTTAGCCTAAGGGTATGGTCACACAAGCGGACCCACAGCGTATTTTATGCGGCAGATCCGCCGCTGAAGGACCGCTGCATGGTGGCTTTACATGTGCCTGCTCGGAGTGGCAATACGCCGCTACGAGAAGACACACTGCTATGTGCGAGTTGACGCGCATGCGCGGTTTAATCACACACATTGCTCCCCCTGCTCCATGAGCTGGGTCGAGAGCTGCCGCGATACGCGAGTATACTGTGCATGCACGCTGCGACTCGCACTTAGCAGTGTGTCTGCTCGTAGCGGCAATACGCTAAGAAATGGTGGCATTTTTCTTCCAAGGAAAAAACAACAGAAAAAAAAACAGATGTACATTAATGTGGGTGTTTTCCCCCCAGACTCCTCAATAGAAATTGTTGAGTCACAAGCTATAAGAATCCCATGACTTGTAATAAGAAAAATGCAGGAAAAGAAACAACTCAAAAAAATCACTATACTAATACTAATATTAATCACTAAATACACTATTAAAAAAAAAATAAAAAAAATAACTGCATGTAGGTGTAGGTGAAAAAAGGGGGCAGTCTATGGGACTTCTGGCAAATATACTTCATGGATACTGCTTGCTGTAGCTATGCTGGGCGAAAAGGATGAGGTACCCTTTAAGGGTATGATAGGAGCTTTAGTTCCACAATATCTGGAGAACAACATGTTGGGCAATACTTCTAGGGAGGGTGTAGGTGGTTGCACTCATGCCTCTGTGCTTCAAAGAAACCTATATTCTCTTCTCACACATAAGAAGGCAAAGGATCATAAATGACCAATAGTTATATTAACCTGTGACATACTTGTCTACTTACCTTCCCTCCTACCTTTCTGCATTTCCAAATTCTTGTCCTCCTCCTGAAACTACACTAGATAAAACATTTACTTCTCATTTTCAGCTGTGACACCACTACTGGAACCATAGTATTTATACTTAGGGAGGTAGTTATAAAGACTCCCCCACTAATAATAATTAGGTAAAAAAATCAAATAGTAGGTGGGGTACCTATTACAGAACTTATTCTGGCCCTAAAGATTAAAGGCTATGGACTCATATTATTCACATGTTGGTTATTGTGAATGGTGTATTATCTTTATACTCTATATACTGGTGTCACATTTCACTGTACTTCTATCTGAGATGATCAGAAGGATATTGCTGGAAAGTGACCTGTACAAAACAGTAAGTCACTGCTTAGTTTTAAGCTTTCACAGCTTTTAACACATTCCCCTTAAAGGGGTACTCCGGTGGAATACATTTTTTCTTTTTAGGTCTTTTTAAGTCAACTGGCTCCAGAAAGTGAAACAGATTTGTAAATTACTTCTATACATTTTTTTTTATCCTTTCAGTACCTATTAGCAGCTGTATACTACAGAGGAAGTTCTTTTCTTTTTGGATTTCTTTTCTGTTTGTCCACGGTGCTCTCTGCTGACACCTCTGTCCATGTCAGAAACTGTCCAGAGCTGGAGAAAATCCCCATAGCAAACCTATGCTGCTCTGGACAGTTCCTGACACAGACAGAGGTGTCAGCAGAGTGTGGACAGACAGGAAAGAAATTCAAAAAGAAAAGAATTTCCTCTTAGTATACAGCTGCTAATAAGTACTGGAAAGATAAAGATTTTCTTATAGAAGTAATTTACAAATCTGTTTAACTTTCTGGCACTAGTTAATTATTTTTTTTGCCACAGGAGTACCCCTTGTCGTAAACATTTCCATTATAGGTCTTTAATACAACATTTTCTCCCTCTTCCTTCTACAAGCTCTTCAGTCTCCTGTTGTCAGTGAAGTCTATCAGAGAAGCCATTCTCTGACTGATCCGATATCAGCCCTTCTCTCCTCTACTGGAAGAACTAAGCTGATTTATGACTACATCAACATGTAAAGCATGAGTTAAAAATGCATTCAGAGGTGTCCATTTAAGTCATGCCTTCACTATTTATTGTCCATTGTTTTCTGGCAGATCTTGTTTTTGTTTTGTTATTTAATTGGAAAGACTAGATGGGCAGAAGGCTTGCATCTGTCAACACATTCTATACTTCTTGTTTTAATGTATTCATTTATTTTATTTTTAGTCTACAGTAATCATTTTAAGAAAACAAATTTATGTCTCATATATCAATAAAAACTTACTGTTCATCATAGTCAAAGATATCTTCCCTAGAACAGCTGAAAGACCCAGGAAATACTGGGCAACAATGAAACATCTAGAACACCCACAAGGCACTCTTCTATGATGCTTTTAAGGTAGCATGATGAATTGTAAGGGGCCACAATGTGGTCATGGTTGTACAGAAGTGTCAATGGTGGTTAATATCATAGTGAGGATACTCACGTCTTCTTTCTGTGACCTGCAGCAGCCCTGACGTAGGAGCCAGGACTCCTGATTGCTCTTCAGCCACCAGGGATTGTTGAGGTTCTTCTACAGTCACCTCAGCGGGGGCACTAGGGTGAGGGCCAACCTCACTCTCTGCTTCTCTGGTCTGCTCTGCAGAGAAAACACAATGGCAGGACCAATTCTTACATCAATGGATCAAAGTAACATATACTAGTAAATACATGTTATCAAGAGATGCTATGAATCTACATTGACAATAAATAGTGCCTGACATCCCATAAGGAATAAATGAAACTGGAGTAAAAATAAATTATAAAACCTAAAACTGTAATTTAAAGAGGGCTATAGAAGGCCCCTCTTCTGTGGAATGGAATGCTCAGCTCTCGTTCAACCAATACCCATCCAATGCTTCAAAGAGTCAACAAAGCCCTTTGGACCTTTCATTGCCTTTTTTTTTTTTGCTCACATTGAAGTCTCTGGGTAGAAGGAGCCACCTATTTAGCAATGCAACTTAAACCTTTCTTCTCAATTTGCCCTCACCAAATACTTTGGTACATGAAGGACCTGTGATTGACAGTTGATAGAGATATTTGCGCTAATATGCTTTGTTTGGTGGTGTACGCAGAGAAAAAGAATATGTTTCTGTTTACATTGGGAACTGACGTCATCTAGGGAGTAAGGGGTTGTCAATTTCCATGATTGTTCAGTCTTTTTTCTTATTGTACTGTCATGAACATAAAATTGAATGTATCACTTACATTTTTTTTTCAGATTTGAGCCCAATACCAAAATATGTTCATTTTTCTATTCCGCTTCTATTTTCTGATTATACATTTTTTTTGTCTCGTACATGAGAGTTTTCTTTGCAGGCTCTGTGAGCTTTGCAGCGTTCTTTGTGCAGGGTGGGGGGGGGGGGGGGGTGGGGGGGGGGGCGCTGATGGTGTTGTGGAGGCAGAGATGCTGAAATCTGACCAGTGAATGGCCTAATCCCATTTTATTTATCTACTGGTGTCATCTTTTATAGTAATCCTGTCAGTAATGATAATAAGGAACTGCTGAAAGGTGACCAGTATAGAACAGAAAGGATTAAAATATAGATAGTAAAATTGACATTTTTAAAAATCACCAAAAATTCTTTAAAAAACACTTGGTTTAAACAACAAGCCATTTTCAGAAGACACATTCATCTTACTATAATAAAGGCTGTAGAGTTTTTTTTATTTTTTCTCAATTTTTCCGTCTGACCCTGGGGTGAATTTACTGGGACATTCCACTCCTGGGAAAATGATGACCTGTCCTGAATGTTTTCCACTTGTGAATAATCTTTCTTATTGTAGAATTATGGACTTCAAATTGTTTAGAGATGGCCTTCTAACCCTTCTCAGATTGTAATAATATGTAAAGAATATTACAATAGGGTGTAGAGTCCGGCACTGCCGCAACAAGATAGTCACACTGTATACCTATGCGTGGCTGTATTAGGTGCTCAGTTGTGGTGCAGGATTGGCTGCTGCCGGTGGTGCTACATGTGAATAATACAGGCATAAGATGCAATCCCAGAAAGCATATGAATGGAGCACTCCCCCAGTCTGGTAAAGCGGATCATCTTCTGTATTCATACATACTTCAATCTTGCTCCATAATGACATAAGGCACGAGCAGGAAGGAGGTAGATGGATCCGGGGGGAGTTCAAATGGCGTTCAGCCACTAATAGATATACAGTTTGACTATCTTGTTGCGGCAGTACCAGACTCTACACTCTATTGTAATATTCTTTACATATTAATCAGCTTACATACAACAGACATAAGGTCCATTGTCCATACCTAGGTCATCACATAATTGTCATCATCAGAGTCACCAGGGTACTCAGACATCAACTTCTCAGCTACATCATATGTGGTGTCCCGGTAAAGGACCTAGTCCTGTACCATCCTTAAGTCCCCTCAGCAAGAGTCCCTTGAGTCCATAGGGCTCTCCTGCGGGACCCCCCCACACCCCCCGCTAACATTCTTATTGTTCTATTTAAATGCATTGTATATATTGTGTATGCATTGTCAATATGTATAAAGTTTGTACAAATGTATAAAAGTGTTAGTCATGTGAACCACTGTCATGTGACATACCCAGAGTTAATTGGGTACAGAACCTACAGGCTTAGCAACCAATGGGCTTTAGTCCAGCCCCCTAGTATATAAGGGGATGTAGTCTCCCAGTTAGCTCTCTTGTTCCTGCCATTCAAGAAAGCATAGAGTCCTATATACTGCAAATTCATCTCATCTAGGCCAAAGCCTAAAGTCCAGCAGCCACTTCTAAAATGTGAGTTACAACTCTCTCTACAGATCCAGTGACTACTACTCAGCTAAGGAATATATTAGCAGCACAGTGGCCTGCCTAAATATCTCAATAACTACAAGTCCAAGCAAGCCTGGTAGGTATCCTGTGTCCTGGTTGCCTCTGAAGGAACTGCATAATTGTAAAGACTGTTCCCTAAACATTTCAAGTAAAAGTTCCAGTTTATTCAGAATCCTTGCTGTGGACATTCCTTTATTACAAAACCGTTTTTGGGTTGGTTGACGGCGATTACCATACCGGAGTAAACACATCCTGGCGTCACGAACACTAAGGGGTTAACAACATCTTGCCCCCCAGGGTTAATACCACCAGACCCTGCTACATACTGCAACACCCCAGTCACCACACATATCCTACATAAGGATGACCATTTAAAAATAATGGCTGAGTTTCCCTGAGTTTTGCACTTTACCCTACATTTTATTTTTAAATTTTTATTTTTTTACACATGCTCTAAGTTATAGGGTTTTCCAGAGCTCAAACCTTAGTAAATATGTTGGGATTTTTTTTAAATGTTGGGACACTCCCCTTTTCAGCAGCTACACCTCCTCTCATTGGGAGCCATGGCCTTTTTGGGTTTTCTGAGTAAAATGGAGAGGTAGTCAGGTTTTTTTTTTTTGGGTCACAAATTCTCGCGCAGACACAATTTGTGGCGCACTGCGCCATATTTTAGCACATAACTCAACAAAACAGGTTGGGTTTACAATAGTAAATCAGGGCCAATATGTCTAGGTTCTAACCTGTAATGTTAGACACTTACCAAAGTGGCCAAGCGGTAAGTGTCACAAAAGTTGCACTTTAACAGACCTCTAACAAAGCTAATGCTCATTATACAATAAAAAATAGGGCAGAGTGCTCTTGACTTGCTCTTCCAAACCACAGAGGAGAATATAGAAGCAAAAAACGGTTTTGGAGGCACTGCTCAAAACTTGGACGCAAATGAAGGACCCATTTTTTTGCTTGTATATTCGTTCTCCAAATCGGTTTCCTTCCTGGAATCTGATACCCATCTGCTGAAATCTACTCCATTTCCCTTAGCACTGCAGTTACACACCAACGTATAACTTTTTTTTTACAGGTCAGTATATCACTTCAGTGTGGTGGAGGGTGCACACCTTTTTGATATACGATACCAGGGAGCGCCCCTGTCTTTTCTTCTCTCTCCCAATATCCTCCAAATCACAGAGAGTGTAGCTGGACGGTTACAGCCACTTGTCATCTCTATATCCCGCCTGAACTCATCAGTGCAGTAACAAAACAGGAAGTTAAGTCAGGGCAATGCTGGAATGTGTAGAGGTAAGTAACCACTCGACTAATGCAGCATTAACTATTTTACTACATAAGAAAATTTGGAATTATGACAATTACACCTTCACTGCCCTAGACCACCAGGCATTCGGACATTAACATCTTCCCTAACCTAAACCACCTGGCATTCTAATATTAACCCCTTTATTGCCCTAGACCACCAGGGATCCTTACATTAACAACCCTCACTGCCCTACTGAATACAATAATTTTAATTCTGCTAGGCTGAGATGCAGTTCAATAACTCTAAAAGGTGTGTGTGTGTGTGAGTGTGTGTGGGCCCCCCCCCCCCCCGGGGGGGGGGGGGGGGGTTATTGATCAAAACCTATTCAGAGGAAATATTGGTCAGTTACCCATAGGAAACAATCAGATTGCTTATTTCATTTTTCAGAGGCCCTTTTCAAAATGAAAGAAGCAATCTGATTGGTTGCTATGGTCAACTGGTCAACTTTTCCTCTGCACAGGTTTTGATAACTCTCCAAATCTCCCCCTAGGTCTCTAACTGCCCCTTTCACTTGCCATAAAAGCTTGGAGGGATCCCTGGCAATACTAATGAAAATAAGGGAGGCCCATGGCCTGGGGTCATGAAGTGGAATTGTGTGGGGGCTCTATCTATATAATTAGTGCAAGAGTAAAACAGGAAATTAAAGGGAAACTGTCTGTTCACCCGCACTAAATACAAAACACTAACTTATGGTGCGAGTAAACAGGAGGAAAATGAAATGCCAGGTGGAATACAGCGAGCTAAGGTAAACTCCCCAGTACAGGTCACTTGTCTAACCCAGGAAGAAGTACAGTGCCGCCTACAAAAAATCTAAATAGACATATCACCAGGTCCAGATGGCATTCACCCCCGTGTTCTAAAGGAATTAAGTAATATAATAGACAGACCCCTATTTTTAATATTCAGGGACTCTATAGTGACAGGGACTGTTCCCCAGGACTGGCGCATGGCAAATGTGGTGCCAATATTTATAAAGGGATCAAAAGGTGACCCCAGGAATTATAGACCTGTTAGTTTAACCTCCGTTGTATGTAAATTGTTTGAGGGTTTTCTAAGAGATGCTATTTTGGAATATCTTGATAAAAATAAATATATGTGTAACACTCACGTTTCAGAAGACAGGAAACCTGGTGGATATGGATCCGCTGGACCTGTGTGGCAGATGACTCGGACCGTACCAGAGGGCGGAGTCTAAGGTGCCGCTGGTTTTTACCAGAGCCCGCCGCAAAGCGGGATGGACTTCCTGCGGCAGGCGGCACCCAGGTCGCTAACCCTGGCGCGGATCGACCACACAGGCGGGTGAGGAGATGCGAGGCACAGGAGGGATAAGGCAGCTCGTAGTCAGGATAGCAGAAAGTCAAGGCAGGTGGCACGGTTGCGTAGTCAGGACATAGCAGGAGGTCAATAGGCAGGCGGCAGAGAAGCATGTCGGGTCACAAAGGAAGGATCAGATCCACGGCAAGGCAGAAACAGGAATGCTTTCTCTCAGGCTCAAGGCAACAAAGATCAGGCAGGGGAGTGAGGAGGGTGGAGGAATATATAAATGAGCCACAGGAGAATCACACTGGCCCTGGCCCTGCTCCGGCGCACTGGCCCTTTAAATGTCAAAGCTCTGGCGCACGCCATAGGGGACGGGGACACGTGCGCCGGAGCAGTGAGGCAGAGGCTGGGGCAGGAGAAGCACCAGGTGAATGATGGACTGGGTCTTGCATGCGGGCGCATCCCGCGATGTGAGTCCCAGCCCCGCCGGCAGCAGCAAGTAATGGGACCATGCGCTCATGGACAGTATGTGCGGCCGGAGCGCATAACCTAACAGTATGACCCCATATTAGCATGGGTTTATGAAGGATCGGCCCTGTCAAACTAACCTGATCAGCTTTTATAAGGAGATGAGCTCCAGACTGGACCAGCGGTAATTTCCAAAGCATTTGATACGGTGCCACATAAAACATTGGTGCATAAAATGAGAAGGATTGGGCTGGGGGAAAATGTGTGCAAGTGGGTAAGTAACTGGCTCAGTGATAGGAAACAGAGGGTGGTTATTAATGGTACTAACTCTGATTGGGTGACTGTTACTAGTGGGGTACCACAAGGGGTCCGTCTTGGGTCCTGTCCTATTTAATATATTCATTAATGAATGAGGGGTTGAATAGTAAAGTTGCAATCTTTGCAGATGATACTAAACTCTGTAAACGGTAAACACTAAAGAGGACAGTGCACTGTGTATAGTAGATAACACAATAGAAGACTGTGAACTGTTACAAATGGATCTGGATAGGTTGGAGGTTTGGGCTGGGAAGTGGCAGATGAGGTTCAACACTGATAAATGGAAGGTAATGCACATGGGGAAGAAAAATCTGGGCTGGGATTGTGTATTAAATGGGAGAACACTTGGGGCGATTGACATGGAGCTGTAGAGACCAGCGTCGGGCAGCTGCTGCCAAGGCTAATAAAATCATGGGGTGCATCAATAGGGGCATAGATGCCCACGACAAGGAAATAATTCTACCGCTGTACAAATCACTAGTCAGACCACACATAGAATACTGTGAACAGTACTGGGCACCAGTGTACAAGAAAGATATAGTGGAGCTGGAGAGGGTTCAAAGACAGGCAACCAGAGTAATACGGGGAATGGGAGGACTACAGTACCCAGAAAGATTAGCAGAATTGGGGTTATTTAGTTTAGGTAAAAGAAGGCTTAGGAGCGACCTAATAACTATGTATAAATATTAGGGATCGACCGATATCGTTTTTTTAGGGCCGATACCGATAATCGGTGGAGGTTGGGGCCGATAGCCGATAAGTTATCGGGTATTTATCCCCCCGCGACACCGCTGCAGATCATTGATTTAAAGTGGGCGCTTTAAATGAATGCACTGCAGTGGCTTTTGCGGTGCCGTAGACCGCCGCCGCCACCCGCTTCTCTCCCCCTGCCTGTCCGGGGGTCCTGAGTCCTATCACCGCCAACGCTCCCCCCACCGCCGCACCGCGACCGCCCCCCCGACCCGCTGCACCGCACCGCCGCCCCCGACCCGCCGCACCGCGTCCGCCCCCCCCGACCCTCCGTGCCGCACCGCGACCGCCCCCCCGACCCACCGCACCGCCCCGGTCCCATTGCCTCCCCCCCATCCCCGGTTTTATAATTACCTGTTCACGGGGCCTGGGGTCCACTCTACATCTGGCTCCGGTGGCGTCCTCCTGAGCTTTCACTGTGCGCACTGACGGTGACGTCACGTCGCACACGCCGTTCGTCATTGCGCACAGCAGGACGCAGCAGGAGCCAGAAGTAGCGTGGGCCCCGGGAACAGGTATTTATAAAACCGGGGATGGGGGAGGTAATGGGGCGGGGCGGTGTGGTGGGGGGTGTGACGCGGTGTGGCGGGTCGGGGGGCTGGGCGGTCGCGGTGCGGCGGGTCGGTCGCGGTGCGGTGGGGGCGGTGCAGGGGGCGGGGCATTCTCGGCTTATCGGCAAGGTAATTGCTGATACCGATAATGCCCAAAATCGTGATTATCGGCCGATAATATCGGCCAAACCGATAATCGGTCGATCCCTAATAAATATATCAGGGGACCGTACAGAGATCTCTCCCATGATCTATTTATACCCAGGACTGTATCTATAACAAGGGGGCATTCTCTACGTCTTGAGGAAAGAAGGTTTCTACACCAGCACAGATGGAGGTTCTTTACTGTAAGAGCAGTGAGACTGGAATTCTCTGCCTGAGGAGGTGGTCATGGTGAACTCTGTAAAAGAATTCAAAATGCATGGATGCATTTTTGGAGAATAATAACATCGCTGGTTATGTATACTAGATCTATAGGGACAGAACATTGATCCAGGGATGTTTTCTGACTGCAATATTTGAAGTTGGGAAGAGAAGAAATTTTTACCTCTAGTATGAGTTTTTTTTTTTTTTTTTGCCTCAACTCAGTAGGGACTCAATAGGGTTATAGGTTGAATTTGATGGACTCTGGTCTTTTTTCAACCTTATGAACTATGTTACTATGTTTCTATTACTTAAATTGATCCATATGTTTTCAAGATATGGCCTCTATTGCTAGAATGCTAATTCTGTCCAGTGCGCAGAGGTGGAAGGCAGTTAGTGACGTGACAGTGAAGAATAATGAATATGCATAAGATGGGCGGGCAAAGTGTGACAAACGGGACAGAGGCAGGGAAGCTTGGCAAGCCAACTCCCACCTCCATTGCGCACTGAACAGAATTAGCATTCTATATCTTGAAAACACCTGGACCAATTTAAGTAAGTAATACATCATTTTACTCCTGTCCACACCCACTATAACCCAGTGTATTAGGTTTAATGTGGGTGAACAGCTTGTCATTTCCCCTTTAAATCCTGCACTAAGACGCATGAGCCTTTAGCTCATGATACACAAAAAAAGAAACTTTCCATGCAACGTAAAGAGCTGCAAAACCTGTTCTTTTATAATAACTACAAACAGTATACAGATTTGCAACACACAGCAGGACGCTAAGATTCCTTGGGCATTAACATATTCTACATCCAATGTTGTGACCTGAATCTGTGCACTAGATTTCCTATGTTTGAAAAGTACAAAAGTTAATGCAAGGATAAGGTCCCGTTCATACAGAATTAAAGGCAAAAACACTCATTTACCTGTGGTCATACATTGTTGTAGCACAGGACACAACAAAGAACATATAAAGTTTGTTCTCTTAAAGGACTACTCAGCTAGAAACAATTTATTTTTAAATCAACTGGTGTCAGAAAGTTAAACAGATTTGTAAATTATTTCTATTTAAAAATCTTAAAGGGTACCTTTCATCAAAAAAACTTTTGATATATTATAGATTATTGTATGCAGAATAACTTTCCAATAGCATGTTATTAAAAAATATGCTTCTTTCTATTTAATTTTCCACTTTGAAAAAATGACCACTAGGGGTCTCCCTACCAGTCCTTTTTTTTTTTTTTATAGATTTCTGACTCATGCTGGAGTCCTAAATCTCAGACTGCAGCCGGGACACAGACAAACTCAGCACTGCTCGCTGCCAGGGAGCAGTGTTGAGCTTGTCTGTGTCCGGGCTGCAGTCTGAGATTTAGGACTCCAGCATGAGTCAGAAATCTATAAAAAAAGGACTGGTAGGGAGACCCCTAGTGGTCATTTTTTCAAAGTGGAAAATTAAATAGAAAGAAGCATATTTTTTAATAACATGCTATTGGAAAGTTATTCTGCATACATTAATCTATAATATATCAAAAGTTTTTTTGATGAAAGGTACCCTTTAACCCTTCCAATACCTATCAGCTGCCATATGCTCCAAAGGAAGTTGTGCAGTTCTTTCCAGTCTGACCACAGTGCTCTCTGCTGACACCTCTGTCCATGTCAGGAACTGCCCAGAGCAGGATAGGTTTGCTATGGGGATTTGCTCCTATTCTGGACAGTTCTTGACACGGACAGAGGTGTCAGCAGAGAGCACTGTGCTCAGACTGGAAAGAACTGCACAACTTCCTCTGTAGTATACAGCAACTGATAAGTACTGGGAAGATTAAGATTTTTATATAGAAGTAATTTACAAATCTGTATAACGTTTTGTCACCATTTGATTTGAAAACATTTGTCTTTCACTGGAGTATCCCTTTAAGCCTTCACTGATATATTTTATGCTTAAGACATTTTTGTACACTGTCTTTAGGCCTGTTCTATTTTGTCAATGTCTTTACATAGGTGAGGTGACTGGTTGTACCTCTAGCTATACAGTTAATACAGCTAGGATTCTATTTGCTTTCCTACTGCCTGGCAAGGGTATTGTTGTTGTTTTTTTGTTTTATTTGGGGGGGGGGGGGGGATCCCTGTCAGAGTTTTATATTGCCAGTCTCCGTGCCTGTCAGGACTTCAGGAGAAAAGGTAATCATTTCTGACAGCCAGTCAAAATGAATGTGGCCAAATAATAAGGGAAGTAAGGTAAATGCCAGGCCATATAGTTACAATTCATGACAAACAGAACAGCTTCTCTTATATTCAGACTTAAAGGGTAACTCTCACAAAAAAATGTTTTTGCTATTGCACTCCTTATGGTAAATAACAAATATTTCTAATATACTTTGTTTAAAAAAATAAAGTTTTCTATGTTTTATTTGTGCTTAAAAAAGCTCAAGAGCACATTTTCCCCCATCTCATACACAGACTTAGGACAGAGGTCCAAATACAGGAAGTGCAGCCTGGAGTGCTGAGGGTGCTGAGGCATCCTCATCCAATCATAGCTCCTCTCACACTTAACTGCCATATGCTGTTGGTTGATAAATTCCAATTCCCTTCAGGGTTAACAACCCCTCCGGGATTAAGACCCCCGACTAGGGTCACCCTTTTAAAACTTCACTTTTATTTATTATTTGTTAAGAACAAAATGAGGTGCAAAAAATAATACAAACGAAGGTGTTTAAAAACACAATATATAGGAATTGGATTGGTCCATTACTGGTTCCACTAATTCTAATTCACTAGGGCTTCTATGTTAGGGACTCTTTTATTCCATTGATCTGGATCCTAAGATTCCAATCTTTATAGTCCACATAACATGCACCTCCTCTATCTAATTTACCAATTCCTATTATTGCTGTTTAAAAAGTGTTCCCTAGCATCCCCCCGACGTTTCGCTGGAAAGACCCAGCTTTATCAAGGTATAGGACACTAATGCTGGGAGTGGGTAATCACTGTGGTATATATGTCCTCTGTTTGTAGGTGTGGTCACTTACCAATTTACTTTGACCAATCAGGGACTGCCACATCACTATTTTGTCTCTTAGTTATGATTCTATATCCTGTTACCTTCTGTCTTATTACCGGATCACTTCCGGGTTATCTAAGTCATGTGATACCTATTTCCATCAGAACCTATCAAAAATCACGTTCCATCCTTGTTTCTTACTTGTTTATAATTCGTAGTCCAATCCAGATAGGTCTTGTAAGCTTTCACCTTCTTATGTCACTAAACCAACGATGTTAGTGCGATCAGGCATGCGCATTCGTCCCGTCCTACCCCTTCTATCATACCACGGCTTTCCTCTATGGTATTTTCGGCGCTTGCGCACTGGGTTCAGTATTCCCATGGTAACAAGTAAACATATCTTGGCGCTTGCGCACTATCTCCCGACTTATCAGTGACTTACTTTGTGTATATGCTGTTGGTTGGACACACACCCCTCAGCACTCCAGGTTGCACTTCCTGTGTTTGGGCTTTGATCCAAATTCTGTGTATGAGATGGGGGAAAATGTGCTCTTGAGCTTTTTTAAGCACAAATAAAACTTCATTTTTTAAACAAAGTATATTAGAAATATTTTTCTAGTGCAATAGCAAAAATTTGTTTTAATGAGAGTTACCATTTAATAGATATTGTGCAACACAGCAAGAAAAAGTCCTAGTTTGTGGATCCCACCAAATTCAGCAAAAATGTAATGCTGAAAAACAGCTATCTTTATTTACCAGTCTACAGTGGAGAAAAAAAGTATTTAGTCGGCCACCAATTGTGCAAGTTCTCCTACTTAAAAAGATGAGAGGCCTGTAATTTTCATCATAGGTGTACCTCAACTATGAGAGACATAATGGGAAAAAAATGCATAAAATCACATTGTCTGATTTGTAAAGAATTTATTAGCAAACTATGGTGGAAAATAAGTATTTGGTCAATAACAAAAGTTAATCTCAATACTTTGTTATATACCCTTTTTGGTAATGATAGAGGTCTTTTGGCCCATTCCTTCATGCAGATCTCCTCTAGGCCACTCCAGGACCTTAAAATGCTTCTTATGAAGCCACTCCTTCGTTGCCCTGGGGGGGGTGTTTGGGATCATTGTCATGCTGAAAGACCCAGCCATGTTTCAACTTTAATGCCCTTGCTGATGGAAGGAGGTTTTCACTCAAAATCTCACGATACATAGCCCCATTCATTATTTTCTTTACACAGGTCAGTCGCCTGGTCCCTTTGCAGAAAAACAACCCCAAAGCATGATGTTTCCACCCTCATGCTTCACAGTAGGTATGGTGTTCTTTGGATGCAACTCAGCATTCTTTCTCCTTCAAACACGACGAGTTGAGTTTTTACCAAAAAGTTCTACTTTGGTTTTATCTGACCATATGACATTCTCCCAATCCTCTTCTGGATCATCCAAATGCTCTCTAGCAAACTTCAGACGGGCCCGGACATGTACTGGCTTAAGCAGGGGGACACGTCTGGCACTGCATGATTTTAGTCCCCGGCGGCGTAGTGTGTTACTGATGGTAGCCTTTGTTACTTTGGTCCCAGCTGTCTGCAGGTCATTCACTTAGGTCCCCCCATGTGGTTCTGGGATTTTTGCTCACCGTTCTTGTGATCATTTTGACACCACGGGGTGAGATCTTGCATGGAGCCCCAGATTGAGGAAGATTATCAGTGGTCTTGTATGTCTTCCATTTTCTAATTATTGCTCCCACAGTTGATTTCTTCACACCAAACTGCTTGCCTATTGCAGATTCAGTCTTCCCAGCCTGGTGCGGGTCTACAATTTTGTTTCTGGTGTCCTTCAACAGCTCTTTGGTCTTGGCCATAGTGGAGTTTGGAGTGTGACTGTTTGAGGTTGTAGACAGGTGTCTTTTATACTGATAACAAGTTCAAACAGGTGCCATGAATGGAGGACAGAGGAGACTCCTTAAAATTCTTAAAAATCAGACAATGTGTTTTTATGGATTTTTTTCTCATTATGTCTCTCATAGTTGAGGTATACCTATGATGAAAATTACAGGCCTCTCTCATCTTTTTAAATGGGAGAACTTGCACAATTGGTGGCTGACTAAATACTTTTTTTCCCCACTGTATGTGTAATGTTTTAACCCCACAGGGTCTTTGTTGAGCCTGCTTGGACTGGTGAATAAAAGCTCTTTTTGAACTATCCATTGGAGTGCTGTGGCTTCTGCACATTTTTGGCTGCATAGCTAGTCATAACTATTTAACATAATTTTTTGTTAGCCATACAAGGTATTATAGCCTTAAAACTGTTATTTTATTTTTCTTAAACCCTCAGAAATGAGTGGTGACTGAATAACAGTGTATAATACAGTATGTATCTGGAGCCTAATAAATGGACTCCACTGTGACTGACCACTGAAGATGGCCAAGTTCCAAGCCTACATCTAGTCTGCTGTGACCATGCTATGCATAGTGGACATTATTCCTCCAATAGGTACAGGACATTTTTACATCAATGCAGCTATCATTAAATGGTGGGACACTGTATATTATCTAGTGTTAGGCACCGTCATTGGCATATTTACCAACATCGGCTATCATGCTGGGGGGTAAGCAGGAAAACCACAGCTTAGGGACCATTGATTGAGATAACTGTTGACATTAACATTTTCATAGAGGTTGCTGAGAATAGTTACAACGCTACATAGAGCCGACCAGAGAAAATCTGGACTTTACAACATCTTGACAGCCGGATCTATGCAGATTACCATATTGTAACCTGGTCTTGTTAATATGTAATGACCTTTGTTTATTATTCTTCGTATTCATATTTTCTTTACTGTCAAATATCTGTTTTTAAGAAAAATTCCTTAATAAAAAAAAAACTGTTGAACAAAAACAACACTACATATAAGTGGGTGTTATGCCTTTTATTTTTCTGGACAATTCATTCTCATTGTGCAGAATAATGCATACTCATGGCTATCACTTCTAACCCCTGAAAAATCACCCCTGGCATAGATTTAAGTCCCAGATCTCATCAAAGACATTTCAAGGCTTCATCACTGTGACACAGGAGCCTCAATAATGTCAGTGAAATGGGATCTATGTAAATTACTAGTCAGAGTCAATATTTTTATAAATCATAAAATGTAAACGATGTAAACATTTTGTAAAATGTAAAGATTTAATACAGTGGTTAGAAGTGCCTTTAACCCCTTAACGACCACGGACGTAAATGTACGTCCTGGTTTGGCAGGACTTCCCGCACCAGGACGTACATTTACGTCCTGTGTATGACCGCGAGCATCGGAAGGGTGCTCGCATCATACACGGCAGGTTCGGGTTGCTAGCAGCAGCCGGGGACCCGCCGGTAATGGCCAACATCCGCGATCGTGCGGATGTTCGCCATTAACCCCTCCGATGCCGTGATCAATGCAGATCACGGCATCTGCGGTATTGCGGCACTTTGATTGGATGATCGGATTGCCCGCAGCGCTGCCGCGGGGATCCGATCATCCAGCATGACAGCCGGAGGTCCCCTTACATAGCTCCGGCTGTCTCCCGGGGTCTTCTGCTCTGGTCTGTGATCGAGCAGACCAGGGCAGAAGATCATTGATAATACTGAGCAGTGCTGTGTCCAATGCATAGCACTGCACAGTATTAGCAAACAAACGATTGCTATAGATAGTCCCCTATGGGGACATAAAAAGTGTTAAAAAAAAGTTGAAAAATGTAAAAAAAAAGTAAAAAAAAAAAGTGAAAAATCCCCTCCCCCAATAAAAATGAAAATTGTCAGTTTTTCCCATTTTACCCCAAAAAGCGTAATTTTTTTAAATAAACATATTTGGTATCGCCGCATGCGTAAATGTCCGAACTATCAAAACATAATGTTAATGATCCCGTACGGTGAATGGCGTAAACGTAAAAAATAAAAAAATTCCACAAATCCTGCTTTTTTGTCACATTTTATAAAAAAAAAAAATTTATAAAAAATTATCTAAAAGTTTTATATATGCAAATGTGGTATCTAAAAAAAGGACAGATGACGGCGCAAAAAATGAGCCCTCATACCGCCCTATATACGGAAAAATGAAAAAGTTATAGGTGGTCAAATTAGGGCGATTTTAGATTACTGATTTTGTACAAAAAGTTTTAGATTTTTTTTAAATGGTACAAAAATATAAAAGTATCTAGCCATGGGTATCATTTTAATCGTATTGACCCACAGAATGAAGAACACCTATCATTTTTACCATAAAGTGTACAGTGTGAAAACAAAACCCTCCAAAATGTGTAAAATTTTGGTTTTCATTGAAATTTCCTCCCTAAAAAAAAATGTTTTGGGGGTTCGCCGTACATTTTATGGTAAAATGAGAGGTTTCATTACAAAGTAAAATTGGTCACGCAGAAAACAAGCCCTTATATGGGTCTGTACATGGAAATATAAAGGAGTTATGGATTTTAGAAGGCGAGGAGGAAAAAACGAAAACGCAAAAATAAAATTGGCCTGGTCCTTGAGGTGAAAATGGGCTTGGTCATTAAGGGGTTAAGCACTGTGCGAATAAGTTTTGACCACAACCAGATGAATGTCAAGCCCATATAAGGTATGTTCACATAATTGTAACTTGCAGCCGGAACTGGGAATAATAGAAGAAACACAGTGGGAAAAAATATATAGTAGGATTAATACAGGTTTATGTGAACCATAAAATGATACAGTTTAATATAGTTTTTAGATTGTATTATACACTTATACATTATTTTTATTTAAGATAGGCAAGAGGAACTCAAGCATCTGTCGAAAGTGTGGACAAGAGGAGGCAAGTTGGTTACACATGTTTTGGACATGCGAGAAAATAAAAAACTACTGGATTGAGGTAAAATTAGAGGTAGAGAAAGCTTGGAAGACCAGGATAGACCTGTCCCCCTTTGGAACAATCCTTGGAGACGATGTTAGGCTAGGGGTAAACAAGGAATTGAATAAAAATATACAAAGGGCTTTTTTTTAACGCAAGGTTAATGATAGTGAGGCAGTGGATATTTATAAAAACACCAAATATTGGGGACTGGAAAAAGGGGGTTAAAAAAAGAATATGGAGTAGAGGTATAGTATATATGGAGTGGACTTTTTCTCCGGAGTTGCATGGAGGATGGCCGTTAGCCTGAATAAATGTAAGGGGACCGGGTGAGGGGAGGGGGAGGGGAGAGAGTAGAAACACTTTAACACTATATATTTTTTTATTATTATTTTTTTTCTTTCTCTCAGAGGATACGGAGGGGAGGTTGGTAGGGGGGGGGGTTTGGAAAACTGTTTCTCAATTTGGTACTTACTTTTTGGAGATGATTAATAAAAAAAATAATTAATAAATAAATAAAACTTGCAGCCCGTTACGCGCTGCAAGAAATCCTACTATTTACTTCAATGGGTCCACCAAATGTCCGCAATAGTGGTAAATTTGTAGACTTCCGGTTGACTTGTTGTAAGCTAAGTAAACGGTAGCGTAACTTGCATTGGATTTCCTGCAGTGGGAGCCCTGCTTGTCCTCAGTGTACAGAGCCCTGCTTGTCCTCAGTGTAGAAAGCCCTGCTTGTCCTCAGTGTAGAAAGCCCTGCTTGTCCTCAGTACACAGAGCCCTGCTTGTCCTCAGTGCACATAGCCTTGCTTGTCCTCACTGCACAGAGCCCTGCTTGTCCTCAGTATACAGAGCCCTGCTTGTCCTCAGTGTACAGAGCCCTGCTTGTCCTCAGTGTACAGAGCCCTGCTTGTCCTCAGTGCACAGAACCCTGCTTGTCCTCAGTGCAGAGTCCTGCTTATCCTCAGTGTACAGAGCCCTGCTTATCCTCAGTGTACAGAGCCCTGCTTGTCCTCAGTGTACAGAGCCCTGCTTGTCCTCAGTGTACAGAGCCCTGCTTGTCCTCAGTGTACAGAGACATGCTTGTCCTCAGTGTAGAAAGCCCTGCTTGTCCTCAGTACACAGAGCCCTGCTTGTCCTCAGTGCACATAGCCCTGCTTGTCCTCAGTGCACAGAGCCCTGCTTATCCTCAGTGTACAGAGCCCTGCTTGTCCTCAGTGTACAGAGCCCTGCTTGTCCTCATTGTACAGAGCCCTGCTTGTCCTCAGTGCACAGAACCTTGCTTGTCCTCAGTGCAAAGAGCCCTGCTTGTCCTCAGTGCACAGAACCTTGCTTGTCCTCAGTGCAAAGAGCCCTACTTGTCCTCAGTGCACAGAACCTTGCTTGTCCTCAGTGCACATAGCCCTACTTGTCCTCAGTGTACAGATCCCTGCTTGTTCTCAGTGCACAGAACCTTGCTTGTCCTCAGTGCACAGAGCCCTGCTTGTCCTCAGTGTACAGAGCCCTGCATGTCCTCAGTGTACAGAGCCCTGCTTGTCCTCACTGCACAGAGCACTGCTTGTCCTCACTGCACAGAGCCCTGCTTGTCCTCAGTGTACAGAGCCCTGCTTGTCCTCACTGCACAGAGCACTGCTTGTCCTCACTGCACAGAGCCCTGCTTGTCCTCAGTGTACAGAGCCCTGCTTGTCCTCAGTGTACAGAGCCCTGCTTGTCCTCAGTGTACAGAGCCCTGCTTGTCCTCAGTGTACAGAGCCCTGCTTGTCCTCAGTGTACAGAGCCCTGCTTGTCCTCAGTGCAAAGAGCCCTACTTGTCCTCAGTGCACAGAGCCCTGCTTATCCTCAGTGTACAGAGCCCTGCTTGTCCTCAGTGTACAGAGCCCTGCTTGTCCTCAGTGTACAGAGCCCTGCTTGTCCTGAGTGCACAGAGCCCTACTTGTCCTCAGTGCACAGAGCCCTGTTTGTCTACCTACACTTTCTGTATTTGGACTCCTCACAGTGACACAAGGACAAAAATATACACATTTTTTTAACCAATGCTTATTACAAATATATAGATAATGGTATTATCTACATTGTAGAAAAAGGTTTTGTTAACGACAGGTACACTTTAAAGAAAGGACGAGGTCCTTTTTTTTTTTTTCAATCAATCCATTTTACAACTAATAGGATGTAAAGGACTTGATATTATTTTGTTGTCAGATACCACAGGACACCTTCTGAGGTCTTGTGGAGTATATGTCTTGGCGGATCAGAGTTTTTTGAAAGCACAAGGGGGGGGGGGGTACTCAGTATTACATAAGACAAATGTTCTTAAAGGGGCTATTCACCATAAGGTCATTTTAGTAGTACCTGCCAGACAGTAATGGACATGCTTAGAAAGGATCCATGCTTGTCTTGGGGCTAAAGGGCTACGTTGTGAGATTACCATAAAGCTGAGGCTATCTTTCTGTGAAATGGCTATTTCATGTTGGAGTTTATACCTTAAACTACAAATCCCATCATTCCTTGTTTGTAAGTAAGAGTTGACTATTCCTCACACCTGTGATCGCTTCAATGCAATAGACTATTGTTTGCTCACCTGGGTGCCTCCAGCTGTTGCAAAAACAGAATGATCTTCCTACCACCCAGCAGTCGCTCCACCCATTGAAGCAATGACAGGCTCCCTCTGATCCCCTGACTAGTGATGTAATGTCTCAAGCCGAACTGCAACCTGGGAAAACCTAAGACGACACTCATTTTGTATTCTGTTAAAAATTAACTTTGGGGCAAAAGTCACAAAAGAATTGCAAGACCACCATGCAACACAGGTACAGACACTATTTTATGAGCTACACTAACTTTACAGCCCCTGTAACATAGTCAAGTAAAAAACAATTCAGGAATACCCCTTTAATGTTATGGCTGATGTTCCTTTTCTAACAGTACTGCGTGTGTTTTGTGTGTTGCACGACACATCCATTTGATATGACTTCAGAATATGTGACACGTTTTCAAGACCTATAGCTTTGTCAATGAGCTGCATTCTTTATACAGTCCAAATACAAAATCCAAAAAAGGTCATAGAAACTATATTGGAAATAAACAACTAGTTAAAAATCCAGTGGGAAAGAGGAAGTGTCTCCAGGGAAAAACTATGCACTAAAAACAAAGATGTGGAGGGAGCTAAAAGTGTTCCCGGAATTCACAGAATGTCCATAGATCATGTAGAGTTCCCTGACAGAAATAACAAAATAGTAACTCTCTATCACGGAGTTTATATAACTGAATATACAATGCATCCTATAGGTCTTAAGTATTAACCACTTGATTGCCTTCTAAATGTACCTCTTCATGTTCAGCACCATTCAAGCCTCCCTCACTGTTTTGGTACACCCTATACCGAATGCTAAAAACACGATCAATACCCAAGATGTCTTTAAGTCCAAAGACTTGCACTGATGTTGCACTGTGCACAGGTAGTTACTGCGATTTATCATTATAAGAGGCTTTCCACAGAGAGAGATGACACTTTGATGAAATGCCATGTGACTCTCAACATGCCACTCTCCAGAGACACACACCACTGAATTACCATTGGCATCACCAGACAGAGCTTTCTTTATAATAAGGCTTCCTCTGTTATTGTGACTGGAATGGCAGGCATTAACAAGCCCTATCATTTAGCATATCAAAGGCTGGGTAACAGAGGTGCATTTAAATGGTCTCTCTCATTAAAACTAATTTTTGCTATTGCACTCCTTATGGTAAATTAAAAAGATTTCTAATATACTTTGGTTAAAATTTTTTAGTTTTCTATGTTTTATTTGTGCTTAAAAAAGCTCAAGAGCACATTTCCCCCCATCTTATACACAGACTTAGGACCGAAGCCCAAACACAGGAAGTGCAGCCTGGAGTGCTGAGGGGGGGGGGGGGGGGAGTCCAACCAACAGCATATGTCAGTTAAATGTGAGAGGAGCTATGATTGGATGAGGTTGGATACACTTCCCTCAGCACTCCAGGCTGCACTTTCTGTGTTTGGATCTCGGTCCTAAGTCTGTGTATAAGATGGGGGAAAATGTGCTCTTGAGCTTTTTTAAGCACAAATAAAACATGGTATATTAGTCATTTTTTTTTTTGATTTACCATAAGGAGTGCAAAAGCAAAAATTTATTTTAATGAGAGTTACCCGTTAAGGTTCCGTGTGAGGTGCTTAAAAAAAGACAAAATTGTAAAACAAATACTAAATATACATACTAAGTCACATAAACACAGAAATAAAAACATTAAATACAAACTACAAAATAAAAATAAATACCCACAAATAAAGAAAAAGCAAAAAGAAAAGAAATATATATTATATATATATAGTATAGAAAACACACAAGTACAAAATACATAATTTAAAACAGAAAATAGAAAACCACAAAGAAATACAAAAACAACAACTAGCACCAAAATAGAAAACCACAATTTAAAACAGACAACAAATAAATCTGGACTACTAAATGACCATGATGCAAATTGTATTTCCTAAACTTTTATCTGCTTTTTTCTCCACTTTTTAAGCAATTTATTTGTATTTACTGCTTTAACCAGACACAATAAAGAGAGGGGGGTCATTATTATCAGCCTAGATTATGCACCCCATCTCCGCCCTCCCCCATCCTTCTTACCCCAGCTCATCTAATGCCTACCAGGCTCTTCTCTAGGGATTAATTACAGCAATGGTTTTAATGCCTTGCAAATTTAAAACTAGGCAGGTGGGGGAAGGAGGGGGGTGACTGTCTGGGTGTCACACTCTGTCTATGTGACTGTCTCATAATCTCACTACTGTATTACATTTTTCAGCAGCTGTCCTTTTGCTACTATAAAGCAAATACTCAGCATTCCCAGATCTGGTTTTATCCCCCCCCCCCCCTCCCTCCCTCCACCAACCCCCCAATACCAGTATCAGTGCTGCAGCTTAAACTGTGGCTTTTAGAGACTGTTTCATGTTACAGTATATCCCCAGTGTGTTTGCTACCTCTGTCTATGGCCTGCAGGATTCCAGCACTTGAGGATTTTTATTTTGAACTTTGGTTACAATAAATATTACTTGGACTTCTTACCCCACTTACATAATGATCACACACAATTCTTTTCTATTTGGTAATAGGGGGTGACACCTGGGATAATGTACAAACACATATAGAGTGCCCATGTCTGTACCACTCTATGCTGCTGGCATGCCCTGTGTATTAATATCACCAGTGCAATGCGGTACTGTCCACACAAGTCCCAGCATCCCAGCACTAACTTCCCACTTTACAATCCCATAGACTTTGCCTACTAAGACATAATGATCACACACCTAATGCACTTAAGATGCCCAAAGTGGGGACCAACCCAAGACCCTTGCCTGCCAGTCACTCACCTGAGGTACCAGGCCCTTGCTGGGGCTCCATCCAGATACTGAATCAGGGGTTCCACCCTCCTTAAACTGAGGAAGAGATGGGGCAGAGGGCAGCATCAGATAAAGCCTCCTCCCTGCAGCAAGCAGCAGGCTGAGCGATCTGCAGCACAGACACACATCCCCAAGCTGAGAGCCTCAATGATAAGTGAGCCTTGCATTGCAAATGAGCAGACAGAGGGAGTGAGAGGCTGTGAGGGGAGGGCTGAGGAGATGTGTCTCAGGGTGTCAGAGAGTGTGCATGCGTGTGTCTGTGAGGAGACATTGGCAAGGAGCCCAGACTGATGAGGTAGGCTGGGGATGAGGTAGGTTGGGGATGGCAGCTCCTTCCTGCAGATGCTGCAGGTCTTTGCGGACAGAATACCTGACAATACTACAAGGAGCACAAGCATACAAAGTATCTGCACTGTCCAGCTAGATAGCAAATATACATAGCCTAAATGTATATTCACTAGGCTCTGTAAGAGTGGAGTTACAACCAATATCACATTATCACATACAGTCAGGTGCAAAAATATTGGGACATCGGCACAATTCTAACGTTTTTGGCTCTATACACCACCACAATGGATTTGAAATTAAACGAACAAGATGTGCTTTAACTGCAGACTGTCGGCTTTAATTTGAGGGTATTTACATCCAAAGCAGATGAAGGGTGTAGGAATTACAACAGTTTGCAAATGTGCCTCCCACTTGTTAAAGATTACCTGTCATTAAAAATGTTTTATATTTTTGTTAAGAAAGCTATTTTTAATAAGTTCCTAAATATATGTTATTATTTTTTTTTCTATGTTTATTTTAACTTGGGAAAATCCACCACTAGGGGTCTGCCTACCATTCCCGGCCGATAGATTTCGGACTCATGCTGGCCTGGCATGAGTCCGAAATCTGACTGCAGTCAGGCACAGCGCTGCTCCCTGCCTGTCAAATAGCTGCGGACATGGCCGGCTGGTTGGAGATAGGTGACAGAGCTGTGGAAGAAGTTCTCTCCTTCTCCCAGCCGGCCTGCAGCTTCTCCACTGCTCCAGACTCTGTGAACCAGCATGAACTGAGGGTGGAAGTGGTCCCCCCAACAGGCTTCAGAAATGTAGCGCCTGATGGGGCACGCCCACATCTTACTGCCAGCGAAGAAAATGTATAAAACAGAGCTTTTAGAAGCTCTTAAAAAATTTAAAGGGGGGGGGGGGGGGGGGGGAGTTAGGTAACATAGCCTGGGTTAGTTTAGGAAAGTTTATTTAGTGACAGGTACTATTCAAGTACTATCAGTGAAGCAAGCCATCATTAGGCTGAAAAACAAAACAACCCCATCTGAGAGATAGCCAAAACATTAGGCGTGGCCAAAACAACTGTTTGGAACATTCTTAAAAAGAAGGAATGCACCAGTGAGTTCAGCAACACTAAAAGACCCGGAAGATTAAGGAAAACAACTGTGGTGGATGACCAAAGAATTCTTTCCCTGGAAAAGAAAACCCCCTTCACAACAGTTGGCTGGATGAAGAACACTCTCCAGGAGGTAGGCATATGTGTGTCAAAGTCATGACTAGGGGAGCGTAGAGTTCCGCTGCCGTTGCACACCAAAAACCCCACCCATCTATCCACCCTTCTCCTTCTACCTTAAGAACCACGGACACAGAGTATGGTGTAAAGGCCACAGTGGACCCAACTTTTATTTAACAAAACCCAAAATATATTAAAACATCATATATACAAAAATATCCTCCAAATATAAATAACAAGATAAACACATAACAATCAGGGTTCACATACCCTCCCAACCGATATAACCCACCATTCTGAAAGGGGACCTGAAGGCAGCTTCTCATCCAGGCCAGTCTCCTACTTTGCCTTTGGTCGACCAACACCTGACCCAACGGCACCACCTTCGGAGACCACATGTCCCTTCCGCCAGGGACCCCCATGTTTAGCTGGCTCCCGACCCAGCTCCCCCCCGGTCGTTATGACCAGGACCTCCACCATCTTCCAGCATGCCTCCAAATCCCCTTCCAGCTTACACCACCGTGACAGTATTAACCAACCCCCCCCCCCCCCCCCCCCCCCACGTAACCACCAAAATTCCCTCTACTAACAGGGCGGGACACGCTGATCTCCCGGTGAATGGTCCTCCTCTTCCTTCCACCCCCTGTACTATCCCCGACCTGAACCTGACCTACCCGTTCCCTCACTGCCCATTAACCCTTTCACTACCTCTCCCCTACACCCCCTGTCATGTGCCCCCTCCTCTCCCATTCTGTCTGATCTGGGGGCTTTCTACAATCAAGAGAAGACTTCACCAGAGTGAATACAGAGAGTTCACCACAAGATGGAAACCATTGGTGAGCCTCAAAAACAGGAAGGCCAGATCAGAGTTTGCCAGACGACATCTAAAAAGCCTTCACAGTTCTGGAACAACATCCTATGGACAGATGAGATCAAGATCAACATGTACCAGAGTAATGGGAAGAGAAGAGTATGGAGAAGGAAAGGAACTGCTCATGATCCTAAGCATACACCTCATCAGTGAAGCGTGGTGGTGGTTGTGTCATGGCATAGTGGGCATGTATGGCTGCCAATGGAACTGCTTCTCTTGTATATATTGATGATGTGACTGCTGACAAAAGCAGCAGGATGAATTCTGAAGTGTTTCGGGCAATATTATTTGCTCATATTCAGCAAAATGCTTCAGAACTCATTGGACAGTGCTTCACAGAGCAGATGAACAATGACCCAAAGCATACTGCAAAAGCAACCAAAGTTTTTTAAGGGAAATAAGTGGAATGTTATGCAATGGCCAAATCAATCACCTGACCTGAATCCGATTGAGCATGCATTTCACTTGCTGAAGACAAAACTGAAGGGAAAATGCCCCAAGAACAAGCAAGAACTGAAGACAGTTGCAGTAGATGCCTGGCAGGGCATCACCAGGGATGAAACACAGCGTCTGGTGATGTCTATGCATTTCAGACATCAAGCTGTAATTGACTGCAAAGGATTTGCAACCAAGTATTAAAAAGTGAAAATTTGATTTTAACAAGTGGGAGGCACATATTGAAACTGTTGTAATTCCTACACCGTTCACATGATTTGGATGTAAATACCCTCAAATTAAAGCTGACAATATGCAGTTAAAGCACATCTTGTTTGTTTCATTTCAAATCCATTGTGGTGGTGTATAGAGAAAAAATGTTAGAATTGTGCCGATGCCCCAATATTTATGGATCTGACTGTATTGTTTCATAACACAGAATATAATATGCCAATCAGGGTTCTAGGGCAACTGGGTGACAAGTAGTTATAAAGGTTCTGGCAATAAAAAGAGAATAGAGTCCTGGGCAAAATGAATTGAATAATGCATATTAAAAAGCCAGTTGTCACTGATGCATTGCGGACTAAGGCTACTTTCACACTGCCGCTGGTTTCCACCACAAACGTCCATTTAGGATCTCTTTTTGTGCCTTTAACAGAGCCCAAAGGGAGGCATAACGGGCACAGAGAATCCCATTCACTTGAATTTCGGCCGTCATTGTGGCCATTATTCTGCCGGAAGATATGGGTGTGGTATGGGGTGTGATAATGCAGGGCAGACAAAATTGCCCTAGGGGCAGATGGCATTAACCCCTTTTATTCGTGATGCCAGGGCGTGGTTTATCCTCAATACCCCCTTAAGGTATACAGCTGGATCCTGGGTTAGGCACAGGGGCAATAATGACACCAACGCCAAGTTATGGACAATGGTAGAGTGACAGATGGTACAGTCTATACAGTGTAGCCAGGCCCATGCAGGTGACCAGTGACTTCAGAGACCTTAAGGGCTTGCTGGGACTTGCAGTAGAACTGGATAATTTAGTGCAGACCACGCTGACTTGACAATAGATGACAGTGACTGACTTGACCTGACTTGAGACTGACTAAGCTGTCACTGTAGCTTACTTGTAGACTTAAAGACTTGCGGCTGCAGGACGGACTTGAGGCCTCCTATGGACTCCAAACACACTCTAGAACTTGACTGCACTGACCTCAGCAAAGACTCAAGAGAGAGAGAGCGCAGAGACTCCACCCAGGTCTTATATGGGGGATACTCTGAGGGGTCCCATAGGTCACCTTTAGGTCACATGGTCACTGATACCTCCTGGGTTACATTCACATGACAACTCACATGACAACTGGTGATCAGATGTTAACCTTTATTAAAGTAATAACACTTTCTATATGCATTATATAGTATAACAGATGGCAAACAATATATACATAAGGGGACAGGTGTAAGGGGGCCCAGGGGACATTGCAGGGATGTTGCCTGACAGGGCAGCAAGGGTACGGGGTTACAACTCCTGTACTGGGCCACCACAAAGGGAGAAAAAAACGTCGCAAGTAGAGATGAGTAAATCAAAGCTGACGAACCCGGTTTTGTTACGAATTTCATGAAATATTTGATTCTCAACGAATGCGAATATCGCCGTGATTCTTTTGCGCGAATCGCTTCATTAAACTCCATTTACTGTGTCCAGGCTCAAGGGCATCTAAAATGGTGGAGTACATGTCAGTACAAAGGGCAGGGAATGCTGGGAAGGCAAGGCGGGAAGGGAATTAGGCGGGATGACCCTGAATCACATGCAGGATGCAGCAGCCAGTCATACTTGTGATATCACAGCCCTATATATTCGGCAGCCATTTTGCGGCTTGTCATATCATTCATTACACTGCATAGAGATAGGACGAACATCGTTGTGTGTGTGTTACACAGAAAAGCTCATTCCAGCAGCGTTTCATATCCTAGACACATCAGTGTTCTTGTGGACAGAGAGCAGTGTTTTTTCCACTGAAAAGGATTTTTACTGCAGGCATTAACCTCCCAGTTACTTTCTTCAGCATTGTATTACAGAGAGGGGCAGATAGCTGTGTGTTTCCTCATACATTTCAACAAGCTGCCTCAACATAAACCTTAGCAGATGAGGCAGGAATAATTTTTCAGCGCAATTCTGTGTCTTTGTTCCACAACAAATCATCTGCTGGTTATACTAGTCTGTAGATGGTATAATACCCAGCAGTCCATTCCAATAGTCTTTGACAGAGTGCACTTTTGTGTTTAGTACACAGCTTTTTTGTGCTGCAGAACTGTTGTGTACTGCTGGTGTTGTGCAAAAATATATTTTTTTTAAGCGTACTTTACCGCATTTTTCTGCCCTTATAAGTGCATACCACATACATACATCTAAGTAGTGTACTATTTTGTACCTGTGAATCTGTCAAGGGCCTACATACTGTGAAAGTCCAGGCAAAACTAATCATCGGCTAGTGTTTTACTAAATTACGTTTTTTAAGCGTACTGTACCGAATTTTTCTGCCCTTATAAGTGCATACCACATACGTACATCTAAGTAGTGTACTATTTTGTACCTGTTAATCTGTTAAGGGCCTAGATATTGTGAAAGTCCAGGCAAAAGTACTCACCGGCTGGTGCTTTTACTCAGATACCTTTTTAAGTGTACTGTAGTGCATTTTTCTGCCCTCATAAGTGCATACCACATACCTACATCTAAGTAGTGGCAAGAAACAGGTTGACTCCAGCTCTAGTTGCAGATCAAATTGCCTTCTTTATTAGACTAAAGCTACACAGATCACAGGTACTTGGCAGGATGTGACGCGTTTCGGCCAGGTGCTGGCCTTACTCAAATGAGTAAGGCCAGCACCTAGCCAAAACACGTCACATCCTGCCATGTACCTGTGATATGTGTAGCTGTGGTCTAATAAAGAAGGCGATTTGATCTGCAACTAGAGCTGGAGTAAACATGTTTCTTGCCATTTACCTGGGGTTTTAGTCCGCACCTTCTCCTTGCTCGTTTATCTTGGCTTTGGGGTGAGCTGAATCTATCTATTTGCTTGCTACATCTAAGTATTGTACTATTTTGTACCTGTTAATCTGTCAAGGGCCTACATACTATGAAAGGACAGCCAAAAGTAATCACCGGCTGGTGCTTTTACTCAGATACTTTTTTAAGTGTACTGTAGTGCATTTTTCTGCCCTCATAAGTGCATACCACATACCTACATCTAAGTAGTGGCAAGAAACAGGTTGACTCCAGCTCTAGTTGCAGATCAAATTGCCTTCTTTATTAGACTAAAGCTACACAGATCACAGGTACTTGGCAGGATGTGACGCGTTTCGGAGAGGTGCTGGCCTTACTCATATGAGTAAGGCCAGCACCTAGCCAAAACACGTCACATCCTGCCATGTACCTGTGATATGTGTAGCTGTGGTCTAATAAAGAAGGCGATTTGATCTGCAACTAGAGCAGGAGTAAACATGTTTCTTGCCATTTACCTGGGGTTTTAGTCCGCACCTTCTCCTTGCTCGTTTATCTTGGCTTTGGGGTGAGCTGAATCTATCTATTTGCTTGCTACATCTAAGTATTGTACTATTTTGTACCTGTTAATCTGTCAAGGGCCTACATACTATGAAAGGACAGCCAAAAGTAATCACCGGCTGGTGCTTTTACTCAGATACTTTTTTAAGTGTACTGAAGTGCATTTTTCTGCCCTCATAAGTGCATACCACATACATACATCTAAGTAGTGTACTATTTCGTACCTGTTAATCTGTCTAGGGCCTAGATACTGTGAAAGTCCAGACTGTCCAGGCAAAAGTAATCACCGGCTAGTGTTTTACTAAAATACTTTTTTTAAACAAATATATAAAATAGTTATAGACACTGCCCTGAGGAAAACTCTTGTATAAAAATTGGAAAAATATATAAAAATAAGTATTTTGCTTATAAAAATGAAATACTGGTGAGACATGTTAATTTTACATAATATAATGCAGAAACATAGAAAAAAGTTAGCACAGTTAAGAAATGCCAAATGCCAAAAACTACAAATGTCATTGGCATAAAAAGTACTACTGCAAGTAGTCAACTGTAATTTTTTTAAATAAAAAATTCAGATATTGAATCCAGAGATCATTGTCTTGTTTCATCTTTTCATCTTGTTTCATCTTTCATCATGTTTTCTTCATTATTGCCAAGAACTCCATGGCCAGCCTGTATTTCCAGGAGAACTTGGCACTGGATTCTGATTTGAAGAAGAGGACGGATCTGCATAAATTGTATAGCAAATTGGCACCAAAGGGGCCAGAAACTGAATACATCTGTGCTTGAATCTGTCCATTGAAATCAGAGTAAGTCTGGTTTGTTTTAAAGGAATTTGGCCCTGCACATGCAGATGACTGATTATAAGGATTGGTTGACTGTGTATTGTAGTAAACATGTGGGTATCCTTGAGTTACTCTGCCAGCATTATTGCCATATTAAAAGGAATATTGCCAAGGACTAGCAGAAACAGGGAACCGTGGATACTGACCACCGGCTGTTGGAATTGACTGACTATCCCAGGTGGTAGATTTACCATTTTGAAGTTCCTCAGTTCCAGTACGCTTTAAGTCGCTCATTCTTTGTTGTGGTTCTTTAGTTGCAGAATTAAGTTGTGTCCTGTTTTCCTGTTCCTCCGATGAGCTAATATCACTGGAACACACAATACTCATATTGTCATATAATGAAGGATCCTTTTCTTTAGAGAACGTTATGCATCATTTTCTTATTTTGAATGTCAGGATATATGCTGACATTTTCTGATTGTAAAGAAATTTTGGAATCTGGGACACAGGTAAAAATAAGTATTCTTAAGCATACTGTAGCACATTTTTCTGCCCTCATAAGTGCATACCACATACCTACATCTAAGTAGTGTACTATTTTGTGTGGTGAGGAACTGTGTGGAAAGCCTTGTGGGGTGTAGGTTAGTTGGGGTGTTGCTGTTCTAGATACTGAAAGGGCACTGTTAACCCTTGTCACTCGTGACGCCAGGGTGAGGGTTAAAACTCTGTAGTGATGCTGGGCCTATCACCACCCTTCCCTAGAGCGATAGGTGAGTGTGAAATAAATAGATTGTCCACAGCAGTATTGAACTTAAAACTTGCAGAATCTTTACTGAAGATTTTCTGTATTTGCAATAACGGTAAGAGTCCAGATAACAGAGTCTATTGAAACAGCACAGCAGTGACTGACAGATGCTTAGGACCGGAGAGTTTGCTTTAGCTTTAGAGGATTGTATTTGCATAGATCCGCCAGATTTAGGGGTTTGATTAGGTCCGGAGATCTTGCTGAGGTAACCGGGAATTGTATGAACTATCCGTCTCTAGCGCAGGCTTAGGCTGCAAGGCTTAAGCCTAGTAATTTGTCTTGTAAGCTGCGGAGGTCCTACCTCATCCAGAATCAGCAACCCAAGAGCGAAGAGAGCGATCAAGATGGCGCAGCTCCCTTATATGGGCAGGGGCTGGCCGGTTTGGATTGGTCCAATCAGCTGTCACTCACCCTTACATTGCATTGTGGGTGATCACATGCCATGAGAACCACCAAAGGTCCTTCAGCAAACCATAGAGTTCTGCAACCCGGTCACATGAGCCGCAGGTCCTTCGACGCAAACAAGGTAAGAATCTTTAATAGACATATTTACATGTTTATTTACATAAATATTAACTAAGGGGTGACGAGGGGCTAGCTAAGGTAGAGGACCCCCACTGTTTCTAGGGACTCTGTCTTTGGGGACCTCACCACAAGGTAACGTATGAAATACGGTATTGGGACACCACATTTGTACCTGTTAATCTGTCAAGGGTCCATATACTGTGAAAGGACAGCCAATAGTACACACCTGCTGCTGTTCTAGACAAATACTGTTTTAAGCCTAGTGAAGCGTATTGTACTCCCCTCATATACGCAATAAGTATGTCAGGCAGAGTAGTGCCAGGACGTGCACAGTGGAGTGGCTGAGGCCTAAATTCATCAGGCACAGGCAGAGGTTGCAGCAAAGTAGGTCTGAGCTCCCGGTCTCAGCTAGCAGTCGTGTTTTGACCAGCAACCCAGCAGCCATGATTGCTCGGCTCACTCGGTCATCCACTTCATCCCAAGTGACATCCGACACCCCCAGTCAACAGTCGGTGGGTTCCTCAGACTCAACCCTCAGTAGGCATGGCCCTCATGCTGCTGCTGCCACCACCTCAAGGCTCTCTCATTGTGCTGCCATGTGACATGTGACTCCTTGTTAAATTTGGTCCTTTGTACCCACACGTCAGGGCCCGGGACACTAAAACTTGGGAGTTAAAATCTAAATTTAAAAATCCTCAATTTCAATTAAAAAATCTTACATTTAAAAATCTTAAATTTCAATAGTCTCCTCATGCTTCAGGCACCTCCAGGCTGTGCAATTCAGCCACTATATTGTTTCATGATTCAGCCACCTCCAGGCTGTGTCATTCAGCCACTATATGGTCTCTTCATGCTGCCACAAACTCCAGGCAGTCATTCAGCCACTATATGGTCTCCTCATACTGATGCCATCTCCAGGCTCTGTGATAACAGAAAAAAAGGAGAAAGGCCCAGAAGGAGGCACCTTGTGCGTTGCCCTAATAAAACAATGTATGCCCCACGGCAAGTGGGGATAGACATATAGTCTATAAAATAGCCACTCACCTAGAGCGTATGGATATACGCATGTAACCTCATCTGAGGTATTGTGGAAGAAGGATCCTGTGCAGGCCCACAGGTCTCAGGAAAAACTAAATGGTTATCCTGTATTCAGATTAAGTGCAGCAAAAAGGAAGATGACCTTCAAGGCAGGGACTCAGGTGTCCACAGAAGAAGTCACAACCAGGTCATGGAGGTGAAATGAAGTTGCAAATTTATTGAAAATAAAGCAAAAAATGACGCGTTTCAGGGTGTACAAACCCCTTCTTCAGATTTGGCAAATTTTCTTGCAGCGGGCAGAGTGGTGCCCCCATCAGGAGGGCTCTCTAGGCAGCTGCTTATTTTGTCTATAGGCAGAACTGGCCCTGACCTCACTGCATAATTGATAAATGTCCCCCAGGGACTTCAACATCAGAATAGTGTGTGCAGCTCTGGAGTGTAGCTCCAATAAACTTGGTCCTGTTCTGTTGTACCTGTGTATGCTATGTCTCCTGAGCTCCAAGGAAACTTTCTAGCTGGGGCCTACTTCTTTCTCTCCATGTAGGAACTAGAGAGGTCCAAAAGAGGCCGATACAGGATTTGGGGATGAGACATTCCACTAGGAGTCACAGCGATGTTGCACCTACTCCCCCTCTGGGGCAAGAGACTGCAAGGTTTTCAGTAAGGAGGAATTCACCTCAGGAAAGCTAAGAGCTTCTGGCAGAAAGCTGGGTTCTTCTGGAGGAAAGCTGAGTGCTCTGGAAGGGGAAGCCGACCTCAGTGAGAAAGGCTGGGGAGTGCAGAGGGCCCAGAAGTCTATGTCCACATATGGGTCCTGGGTCATAAGCCACCTCCGTGAGTATGAAGATGCCAGTAAAAGTGTCAGGAGACTCTGGGAGGCACAATGGAATAATGTGTGGTTCCCCCCAAACAGCTGGGTCAGGTGGTTACAGTAGGAATGCAGTTCATCTTCTGTAGCAGGGCAAGGGTACATGTCCTTCAAGGACCAAGTTGGTTGAGTTATTGCTGAAGATGGGCTTCAAGGCAATTGATACATATGCCTTGATAAATCCCTATGGTACTCCTGAATTAGATATCAGTTTTGTTCAGCCAGAGGGATTGGTAAAGAATGAGCCTAGCTGATGAGATTTTGCTGTGCAGGCACTGTCTTGTCATAAACTGATTTGACCCATTTAGAATCACTCTTTTGAATGGACGTCATGACATGTTTAGGACAATATTGGTGATGAGTTTGTCATCTGGTCAGGAGCCTGGATGTTTGTGGTAAAACTTTAAGGGGTTATCCAGGAATAAAAAAACAGAGCTTATTTCTTTCAAAAACCACTCCCTGTCTGTCTCCAGGTTGTCAGATCCTTTTACTCACCCCTCTTAGAAAAGGAGGCTCTCAATCGAGATAGGGTCTCAGCTTTCGTGAAATTGAAACTTTCCCTGGAGTAGACACCTCTCTTGACGTTTGACAGAGATGATCCAGGAAGAAGTAGTCAGGCTGCTGGTTGATGGGCCTGCCCTAAAAGAGTCACCTGGTCTAGATGGCTTAACATCTAAGTTCTATAAGACATTTAAGGTAACCATAATCATCCTGTCAAAGAACCATCTTGCATTGAGAATTGGCCTCCAATAGCACATCTCCAATCTCCATGTGGACAGTAGGATTCTGAAGGCAAGAACCCTGTTTAATCGGCTGGTGAAGCTTGCACACTGGCTCCTTTCCGGGGCTCAGTTGCTCTGTTCCAGGCCACAGTACATTTAGTGCGGTGCTCAGTGTCAGAGAGGCTGTAGAGCAGGATAATGTAGGCACTATAAGGGGTATTTTCTGTCCTTGGATAAGGCAAAAGCATTTGATTGGGCTAATCATAAGTACCTCTGGAGGTTTGGGCTGCCTGGGGAGTTTTTTGATTGGCTTATGACTTTATATGCATGGGCGGAGAGTTTCTGCCTTGTGAATGGTTGGATTGACCATTCTTTAAAGGTTAGGTCTGGCGTTTGTCAGGGTTGTCCTTTGAGCATGCTGTTTGTTTGTGATTATTCTATTCCTTAGGAGGATTGACTGTGGACCATTGGCAGGGGTGAGAACGGACTGGTTTTATCTGAGGAGTGTGGAGGCATGTTGGAAAGCATGGATCATTACCTGCTTAATTGTCTCTTTAATACAGAGGTGTACAACAGGGTGGGTGCTTCCATTAGTTGCAGAGTCAAGCTCAGGGCCAAATAATTTTTTTTCCATGTGTGGTTTGGTGTGGTTTGATTTGGACCAAAATTCTTTATTTTGTGAAAAATGCAGCTGGACAAGGAATCTAAGTATTGTTATGTTAGCATATTAGTTATGGTATTATATACAGGTTCTGATAAACACTATACTATTATTATTATTGTTGTTGTTATTAAAATTTTATTATTATTTTATTAGGAAAAAATTTGTGTTTACTAGTTTGCATGTTCAGGGTTTGGTATTTAAGTGGAGTGTGTTTAGAGAGAATGAAGCAGGACAAGAAATACTTTGATGGACATTTATGGGCTAATGCTTTATACATGCAGGTATATGTTGTTTGTTTTTATTGTTATGTTGTTATTTTGTGATGTAGCAGTACGGGATGATGTGGCCCCGTACTGTCCTTTTTCCCTGTCAGGCCAAGTTCCACTGATCCCCTGAGGCATACCCCCATTATGTATATAGGTTTGCCTCATTTAATGTACTGTTACTTTAATGTTTGTACCACATGATTGTTACCCAGAGGGCTCCAGTGACCAGGTGTCTCCCCAAATGACCTATGGGCTCCTTGCACAGCCCCCCTATATAACCAGGGGAGGTTCTGCAATCTCTCTCTTCTGCTGTATGCTGAGGTCCAGTGCAGTCGTCTCAGTGTCTGTGTCCAGAGCATTGGAGGCCTCAAGCCTAAAGTCATGCAGCCACAAGTCGGTCATCAGTAAGTCTAGTCATCTTTTGTCAGTCACCCTCTCTGTCAAGTCAAGTCCATCTTTAGTCACCGTGGCCTGCACTAAAGTCAGTCTAACTACTGGAAGTCCCAGCAAGCCTGCGAGGTCCCCCTGTGTCACTGGTCACCTCTCTGGGATATTTAGCTGTACTTCAAAGACTATATCACCTGTCTTGCCTCAGTAAAGCTACAGTTATCCTTAATCTGGCGTTGGTGTCTTCATTGCCCCTGCCTAACCCAGGATCAGCGGTATTACCTTCGGGTGATTAAGGCTAAACCACGCCCTGGCGTCAGGACAAGAAGGGGTTAATATCATCTGCCGCTTGGGCCATAACATCTGCCCTGCATCTACCCTGCATTGCACCCTGACTCCACAATTTATTATTGTAATGTTTTTTATTTTTAAATCAAAGATCTACAGGATGTAATTCAGAATCTTTACAGGATAAGTAATGTAATCTATGTACACAGTGGGGGAGATTTATCAAAACCTGTCCAGAAGAAAAGTTGCTGAGTTGCCCACAGCAACCAATCAGATCACTTCTTTCATTTTTAACAGGCCTTTTCAAAAATGAAAGAAGCGATCTGATTGGTTGCTATTGGCAACTCAGCAACTTTTCCTCTGCACAGGTTTTGATAAATCTCCCCCAGTGACTCCACCAGCAGAATGGTGAGTGCAGCTCTGGAGTATAATACAGGATGTAACTCAGGATCAGTGCAGGATAAGTAATGTAATGTATGACTTAATGTGCCTACACAGGCTGTAGAGAGCCCCCTATCCTGACCTTACAAACACACACACACACACACACACAGTCAGCTTCCCACAGCCCTGTCCGGATCACTGGCCCCTGAATTCACCGCTCCCCGAGAAGCCTGAAGCTCAATTTTGTAGCTTTATGCATCATTGAGTGGTTCTGCCTCTTTTGTCCCATCCCTTTTTGTGGCTCCACCATCACACAGTCTCACTCACTGAAAGGAAAACTGTCACCCTGATCACCCACACTAAACCCAATACACTGGGTGACCAGGAATTCACAGAGGGGTCACTTACTATAATCGGTGCTGTGGTTCCCGAAATATTGGCTGGCAAAGTCACGCGCAGGAGGCGGGGCCCCGCCGGCTGGCCGCGCCTGCTTCATTCCGTCTTCTCAATCAGCCGTTCCCTTAGTTAGTATATTCATTTTCTGCAACTCCACGTCCTAGTGACATGAGTCGCATGTCACGTGAGCGCTGCGTTCTGTCAGTAGAGTGCATGCGTTGGCGGTTTACATGCAGCTCTCATGTCCTGAGCTCTGACTGCTGAAAGCAGTCATATGAGAGCTGTAGAGCTGCCAGCGCATGCGCTCATGTGACATGCGACTCACGTCACTAGGACGTGGAGTTGCAGAATATGAATGTGCAAACTAAGGGGACAGCTGATTGAGAAGACGGAAAGAAGCAGGGGCCGGACAGTCGGCGGGGCCCCGCCTCCTGCATGCGACTCCCTAAATTCACAAGGGGGAATTCGCCGGCCAATATTTCGGGAACCACAGCACCGATTATAGTAAGTGACCCCTCTTTGGATTCCTGGTCACCCACACTATAACCCAGTGTATTAAGTTTAGTATGGGGAATCAGGGTGACAGTTTTCCTTTAAAATGCTGTCCCTCAGATTTGTGGGGTTTTCTGTGACCCCCATTAGTCATGGAAGTAGGTGAGTTTGCTTTTTCTGCGATTTAGCAAGGTTACCACAAAACTTTTCCAGACCTACACTGACACTTTTACCTAATTATGAAGTCACAACTCAATTCAGAGGCGTGAATACAACTATTAACCCCTTTGGCGGCTGCAGTGGTAGCTATACTGGTTTTATCCAGCTTTCTATGAAAAGGGTAAGACTAAGAAATGGCTGAATTGCATAAGAGAAATTTAAATACAAGGTCAATGTTAAGGACTTATACTTGAGAATGCAGACAGAAGACATGATGTGCTGGAGAAACGCTGTTCATATGCTCAACAGTAGTCAAAACCGACTTGACAGAACCTGTCAAGGAGAAAGACAAGCCAGTGGGTGGTAGTGCATCTAAAATCACTGAGAATATTACAGACAGACTTTCTGGCTTTCAGTGTTGAGTACAGGTGGGCTCAATATTGAGCAGCGATGCTGCTTGCCACAGTGTGTACACTACATACATGTGTATATATAGGTATGTAGTGTGTAAATATATATATATATATATATATATATATATATATATATATATTTGTGGGCCGGGCCGTCCGTGTATCAGGCTGTCTCCCTGCCTTAAATACTATGCAGCCACAGCCTGAGGCTGCTGCCTTAAGAGCTGCAGCTGACACTTTTAGAGCTCCGCAGGTCAGAGTGAGAGGGAGAGGCCGAGAAATCTCCTCCCTCAGTGAACACATGGACAGAGGGGAGGCACAGCCACTGAGGAGACTGCAGAGCTAGCTGCACTCACTATTCTGCTGGAGCTTCCACAGTGTAAGAAAAGTTAGCTCTTGTCTCTCCTTGGTAAATGGGCTTCTATGGAAGTCAAATTGCGCTTTTTGACAAGACACAATAGTCTGCACATAGTATTAATGTTAAATACATAATAAAATAAATAAGTTATAAACATTTAAAACATGATGACGTTAAAATAGTATTGCATTTAAACGGTGGGACAATGGTGGGGTTTTATAGTCCATTTTATGTAATAGGATATGTCCAAACAGTTTTTGCAGCGCTGGAGGCTCGCAGTTACGAGCCCACTGAGTATACTTGTATGCGCAGTAGTGCTAAAGATCTATCCTCTATACCCTGACGGCACAGGGACAAAGTACAAGAGGAAAAATAGATCAAAGTCAGAAAAATAGATCAAACTTAGTGCCTCTTACCGGCTCCGGCGAAAGCAGTCATATGCGCACAGCAGCGCTTAACGGTGATCCGGATTGATGCCTCTCAGCCCCGGCAGCACGGGGAAGGTGTAGGAGAGGTGAAGATGTCCGGTACAGATGGTTATTGCGTAGTCTGCTGGAAAAGGTTATGTTAGTTTGTAGCGTGTGGCAGCGCTGGAGGTCTTTGATGTGGGATCCCTCTCTACCCCGACGGCGGGGGGAGAAGCTGAGAGGGCAGTAAAAGACCAATAGTGGAGGGCAGATAATCCAAATAGTCCCGACTTCTTGTGCAAAGGCAGTCTTGGACCAGACGCGTTTCGGGGAGCAGCGTCCCCTTTTTCAATGGTGGATATGCAAACCGTTTAAGTGCAATACTATTTTAACGTCATGTTTTAAATGTTTATAACTAACTTTTACCATTCTATTTTAGTGAACTGTCTGTGGCAAGGGCCCTGCCCCAGACCTCACAGTATTATTCAATAAATGTAATTATAATTTATATCTTATTATCAGACACTTCCTTTCTTTCTTATTTATCTCTATTTATTCTGCCTTATTCTAAATTTTCTTCCTAGCCTAGTAGGACTGCTATTTTTCCATTTTTTAAATCAGTATCTATTTGGCACACGGGTATGTGCAATGCAGTATCCTCGGTTTAGGTCTCTTATATGTTACGTAGAGCTCCCACACTTGTACATTACATAATAAAATAAGCAACTAAAATATAATGGCTGCTGTGAATAAACTTTACAGATGTAGCAAAGCGGAGTTTCGCATTTTTGTCATGAAAGGATTTTCTACACTACAAAGTAAAACCAAAGACAACAAACTGTGATGTTCCCAAGATCTGTGTAAAGTGACAATGCTAAAGTGACTAAATAAGATCACCATAAGGTGCCCACATAGCAATGCCATAGTGCCTTAAAGGAGTACTCCGGTGGAAAAAAAGAGTAAAATCAACTGGTTCCAGAAATTTAAACAGATTTGTAAATTACTTCAGTTTAAAAAATCTTAATCCTTCCAGTACTTCGCAGCTGTATACTCTAGAGGAACTTGAGTTGTTCCTTTTCAGTCTGACCACAGTGCTCTCTGCTGCCCCTTCTGTCCGTGTCAGGAACTGGAACTGTCCAGAGCAGGAGCAAATCCCCATAGCACAACCTCTCCTGCTCCGGACAGTTCCTGACATGGACAGAGGTGTCAGCAGAGAGCACTGTGGTTAGACTGAAAAGTACTATACAACTTCCTCTGCAGTATACAGCAGCTGACAGGTACTGGAAGGATTAAGATTTTTAAATAGAATTTACAAATCTGTTTAAATGGGCACTGTCATGAAATAAAAAATGTTATATGTTGTAGTACTTTAGTACTACAACATATCTCTAATATACTTTAATTAAAAAAAGTGATTTTAAACCAGTTTAAAATAACTTTTAAAATCGGCCACCAGGGGTCGCCCTCCTAGTGGCCGAATGCATTAGGCAGTGACGTCACTACAGAATTTCGACTCATTTAAGCCTGGCAATGAGTCGAAATTCAGTCACTGCGGTGCTCGCTTCCGCCTGTCAACAGGCGGGAGCGAGCGCTTTGAAGGAAGTGGATGCGCGCAGGCTCCCGGGGACAAGGTAAAGTATTATGCCGGGGGGGGGGTTGCGTGTTCACCTATACAGTATGCCTCCAGTTTCCACACTACAACTCCCAGCATGCCCTGACAGCCAATAGATGTCAGGGCAAGCTGGGAGTTGTAGTGGGGAAACAACTGGAGGAACACTGAATAGGTGAACTAAGGGGGGTCGGGAGGGGGAGTGGGTTGAGCGGAGCGGCGGGGCTGGGGGGGTTGCGGGCTGCACGGCGGGGTGGGGGTACTCTGAATGGTTGAACTAAGGGGGAGTAAGTTGAGCGGCGCAACGGGGCGGGGGGGGGTTTGCGGGCTGCGCGGAGGGGAGCGGTATGTGCGGCCATCATAGATCCGGTGTTCACCTATACAGGGTGCCTCCAGTTGTTTCCCCACTACAACTCCCAGCATGCCCTGACAGCCAATAGATGTCAGGGCAAGCTGGGAGTTGCAGTGGGGAAACAGTTGGAGGCGCCCTGTATAGGTGAGCTAAGGGCGGAAGTGTCGGCCGCAGCAGGCATCAGTGACGTGGTGCATGCTGGGGAAGTCTGCCTGGTAGTGAGCACACTACCAGGCAGACAAACAGGCATTTTTAATATGTAAAAAATAATAATTAAAGGCAGGGAGGGGGTTAGGGATAGATGGGTAATAGGCAGGGACAGAAAAAAGAAAAAAAGTGATGGTGGGAGCTACTTTCTGGCACCAGTTGATTTGAAAAAAACTGTTTTCCTCCGGAGTACCTCTTTAAGGTTGGCAAATCTTCTTACTATGCCTTTTTTGGTTAAGGGTCCAGGTCTAAGGCATCTTTTTTAAGCCTATTTTAGGACTGCATATGGTGGAAATGGGGTTCTGGAAGCTGCTATATTATGGAGGCTCCAGTGTAATTGCTTGATTTTTCTTCCCATATTGTTTACCTCTTTATCTAGAATGCCAGATCATCTGGTTAAAGGGAATTACAACTCTCTGAAGTTTAGCCCTATTCAAGTGAATGGGACTGATTGCAGTACCAGGCACAGCCACTACATGATATATGGTGAAGTGACTAATAAGCACTTACTGCTCTGGATTTTTCAATCAGTTGATCAGTGGGGTTTTTAGCAGTTACCCATGCCCGCCCAATCTGATATAGTTGTGGAAAAAAAACTTAAAGGTTTTACATGGTAATACAGTATTGCATTTACTGTGCCAACCCCAAAACATGGCAATGCAGCATAGGAGAATAGAATACAAATGTTTCCCTAACACAGGGTGAATACCAAGAGTACCAATATCAGCAAACCATGTGATGCCAGCAGTCTGACAGGCAGGGCACATGTTTCTCTGTGGGAAGGAGGAATAATTGTGAGCTCAGCTGAGGGAGGGGTTCTGGGACCTGAAACCAGCAGAATTAGAAGTCTGATCACACATTGTCACAACCGCTGACTGCAGAGGAGAGGTGTGAGCTGACAATTCATCTCCACAATCACCACCTTATTTTCCAGGGCCAAGCATGGCTTAACTCCTTCATCGCTGGGCAGTGAAGGTCATAGGCTTCATATCAACTCAGGGACCAAGTGAAATGGAACATCATAAATTCTATGATTGGCAAATATTATCCTGTTCATTATCTGTTACTCAGTATAGTAATATAGCAACATGTATATACATTTTCTGTATGCATTATACTAGGGGAATGCACTGAGAATGGAAAGAACAATTATAATAGCTACCCTCTCCTGATCCACATCAGCGGTACATATCTTCCACCCCATTTATATTGTCAGCACATACACTCATTGGCCACTTTTTTAGGTACACATTGCTAGTTCTGGGTTGGACCACCTTTTGCCTTCAGAACTGCTGTAATTTTTTTTATTGAAAACTTTCTAAAAGGTCCTAAAAACATTCCTTAGACTAATTTTCCACACTGTTTTTTTCTGGCGTTTTTTTTTTTTTTTTTTTTAAACTGCCAGTGCATCTTTTGAGCCAAAGCCAGAAGTGTATTCAGAAGGAATAGGAAATATAAAGGAAGGACTTATACTTCTCCTCCCTTATGGATCCATTTCTGACTTTGGCTCAAGAACTGCAGTGGCAGTTTAAAAAAGAAAAAAAAAAAAACCTGTGTGGAAACCAAACCAAGGGATTTTGGTCCATATGGACATGATGACATAACAAAGTTGCTGCAGATTTGTTGGCTGCACATCCATAATGTTATTCTTCTGTTCCACCACATCCCAAAGGGGCTCTATTGGATTGAGATCTGGTGACTGTGGAGGCCATTGGAGTACAGTGAACTCATTGTCATGTATGAGATAATGTGATATGTGACATGGTGCATTATCCTGCTGGAAGTAACCATAAAAAGATAAGTACACTGTGGTCCTAAAATGATGAACAACAATAGCAACAATAATTTTTTCCCCATAATATCTTGTTTAGGACAAAATTTCTAATTCTCACAATGGGTAGTAGAAGAAAAGGCCATCATTTATTACATAGGTACAGCAATACCCCATATGTGGTTGTAAATAGCCATTTTGGCACACTGCAGGATTTATACAGTAAGGAGAATTTTCTTTTAGCACACACACTTTGCTGGAATGCTTTTTAGGAGACATCTTGTATCTCATTTGTAGGATCCCTAATATATTGGAACAGTGAAGACCGCTCTAGAAGTAACCACATATTGAGGGGAGGTATCACATTTTCAACATATCATTGAAAAGTTTTCTTCAGTGAAATTTCCATTACATGACAAACCTGACTTGAACACAAAAGGAGTGTGACATCATGCATGAAAACTTTTTCTAGGGCTTAAACAAACACGATTCACTGTGTTTTGGCACATGTTTCACTGAATCTTTGAGGCCGACACCATGTGAAAAGTGGCACACCTTCCTGACTTTTAAAAACATGCACATTTATTCTACACCATGGCCGACGTTTATCATTGTCTTTAGATTGTTTTTAGTGTCTAGAAAAGGTGCAGAAGAAGCGCAAGCAGGATTTATTTGCACCTGTTTTGCACCTTTTGGTTTACACATTTCTGCTGACTTTTAGTTCCTATCCATTGATTTTGGCAACACACATGATATGGAAGGGTTTTATGAACTGCGCCTTTTTTGGTAAAAGGCGAAAAGCCACTGAAAAGTCTCTAAAATTACACCAGCCCAGACTTAGCTTTTTGGTGTATGTGAATAGTGTTGAGCGGCATAGGTCATATTCGAATTCGCGAATATTCGCGAATATATGGACGAATATTCGTCATATATTCGCGAATATTCGCATATTCGTTATATTCTCGTTTTATTTTCGCATATGCGAATATTCGCGTATGCGAAAATTAACATATGTGAATATTAGCATATACAAAATTAGCATATGCGAACATTCGCATATGCGAAGATTAACATATGCTAATTTTCGCATATGCAAATTTTCGCACGCCAGTCTCACACAGTAGTATTACAGCCTTCTTTACACCACACAAGCTGGAAGCAGAGAGGGGTGATCACTGTGATGTGTACTGTGAAGAAAAAAAAAAAAGAAAAAAAAAAGAATATTCGTAATTACGAATATATAGCGCTATATTCGCGAAATTCGCGAATTCGCGAATATGCGATATTCGCGAATAATATTCGAATTGCGAATATTCGCGAGCAACACTATATGTGAAGAGAGAGAGAGAGTTCAGAAAATGTGTACCTGCACAAAATGTATCAAAGGCTCTGCAACCATTTAATAAATTTGGTGCTCCTACACATTACCAGCACACACAAAAAAGGTGTAAAAAAAATGCTTCACTTACACCTACAATGATAAATGCTGGCCCATATGCATGGTTCAAAAGGTAGCGCTTCAGTTTTAGAGAGGTTAACTTTATAGCCAGAAACCACACCATAGGCATAAAGAGCTTTGTAGAGATTAGGAAGGGAAAGCAAGGGGCGGGAGAGAAAGTTCAATGCATAAAGCAAAGACCAGGGGGGAAGTGGACAGCCCTGACGGGTACCGTTATACAGTGCGAAGGTAGGAGAGGAAGTGTGAGTGCATCTAAACTGAGAATTAACGCCTGTACAGACCTCTGATTGATTAAGACAAGAAGATCCACCACCCTCCTGGTGTTGTCACCGCCTTGGCGGCAAGGGTTAAACCAGACCTGGTCCTTATGGATCCGAGAGGGGAGAAATGAGAAAAAACGGGCCACCAAACCTTTGAGAAAAGCTTCAAGTCAGAGTTAAGGAGGGCAATGGGTCTATAACCAGAGCAATCGTGAGGATCCTTGCCAGGTTTAGGTATTAAAGTAATTAAGGAGTGCAAAAAAGACTGCTGAATCCTCTCCCCCTCCATAAAAAAATTAAAAAGAGGAACAAGCTTAGGGATAAGGGTAGAGGAGTAGGTCTTATAATATAAATATGTGAATCCATCCGGGCCTGGGGAGCGACCAGCAGGAAGGGATTTGAGGACTTCCAAGAGTTCTTCCCCAGTTATAGGAGCATTAAGAACCTCACGATCGGCTCCCAACAGAGTAGACAAGCCGCATGGGAGAGATAAGAATCAAGAGCAGCAGCACGCTCCCCCGGGTCGGACGGAAGCTGGGAAGGAAGGGAGTAGAGACCAGAGTAGTGGTCAACAAGAAGGCGAGAAATATCAGCAGGAAGAACACCAGAGGAATCTTTGAGAGCCGAGGGAGACTGGGTAACTGCGCGTTCACGTAGGCGCCTGACTAACATAGTATGGGTTTTATAACCCTTTTCATAAAAATGTTGTCTGGCATACAGCAGCTGTCGCTCAACCCCATGAGCAGCCACCAATTGCCACAGGATCGGTAAAGAAGGAGAGGACAGTAAGAGAGTCTCAAGGCATGTAATCTGTGTTCAGAGTTCCAGGGAGCGAGCCAGAGCGTCACATTTAAGTCGGGCACCCAGAGCAATGCAATGTCCCTTCACTACCGACTTGTGAGCTTCGCAGAAAATGGCCTATGAAAAGATCGAACACTCGTTAGTAGAAAAGTAGTCAGTCCGGCACTTCTGGATTGACTCCCGGGAAGGCATCAATTTAAGAAGAGAATCATTAAGACGCCAATGACAGCTCCAGAGAGGAGAAGGGGAGGAAGAGAAAGAAAGGAGAACAGGACAGTGATCAGACCAGGAGATAGGCTCAAGAGAAGCTTTAGAAAGCATGCAAACCATGGGAAGGTTACCAAAGAAGTAATCTATGCGCATATGCAGTTTTATGGGGGTGAGAGTAGAAGCTAAAAGAGCGCTCCGTCGGATGGTTGATCCTCCACAAATCATATAACGAGGAAGCCCGTATTAACCGCCAAAAAATAGAAGCCGAGCGCAATTGGGCAGGAGTAAGAGGAGCCGCCGTGACCGAGTGATGGTCCAGGGAAGAAGAGAAAATAAGATTAAAATCTTCCCCTAGTAACCATGCAGAGGAGGGGTACCTATGGAGCTTATCACAAATACTGTTCACTGCTGTTTTGTAATATCTATGCCCCCAACACATCACAAATACTGTTCTTGCATAGAGTCCTTGCTGTGTTGGGGGCATAGATATTACAAAGTAGCAGTGGGACCCCGACCAAGACACCCTCCAATACCACGAAGTGCCCCTGTCGGTCGAGTAAGGTAGAAGAGACTTGAAGCGGGCAGGAGCGAGAGATGAGAATAGCAACCCCAGCCACTTTCCTATTAGAAACAGCAGAGTAGGCCTGTGGATAGAGATGGTGAAGGAATTGGAAAGATCCAATACAGTCAAAGTGTGTCTCCTGAAGAAAAACAACATAAACCCGTAGCGAGACCAACTCCCGTTGCAGTAAACGCCCCTTAACGTTCAGGGAGACACACTTGACCATGATGGATGTGGAGATGGTAACGGAGCCAATGAAGGAACATACTTACAGGAACTGTTGGATGGACCAGAGGATACCAATGGAAGGAGCCTGTGAAACCCGGACCCTGGAAGAGACAAAGGGGGAAAACGGAACCTATGGGGGAAGAAAAACAAGGAAGGGAAGAAAACAGGGGGCAACTAAATGACTGACAGACCAACATCAAACAGACGAGACCATACAAGGCAAAACAAAAATAGTACAAAGCAATAAAGTGAACAATTGACCAACCAGCCAATGCGGAGGCCAAGACCACCAGGGTGGACAAGAAACCAAGGCATGGGTAGTCCATTGCTATAGCCTCTAGAGGGGATATGGGAGAACACTGATCAAGAGTGACCAAGAGACTGATCAAGAGACAAGCACAACACTCCAAGGCCAAAGCAAAAGAGCGTAATCAAGACAAGAGGCTAAGTTAAATTATACCATAGGTGATCAAAAAAATGCAAAATTACTATAGCAGTAGAAAAAAGCAAAAATAAGACAACTCAGTGATAAATTATAACTCTAAGCGTATTTGCAAGAAGACCAGAAATCAAACAAAGTCCCGGTCAGGAGCAGTATGGGGAAGGCACGAGGCCACAGACATCATCTCAAGGGGGAGCCCTCAGGGGGCCCCCGGGGAGGAGACTTCTTCTGAGTCCCAGACCATTGGGACCGGACAGGCTGCCGCACAGGAGACAGAGGAGGAGGGGAGGTCAGGTCCCGATCCACCATCTGGGGCACTGGCAATTCCAAGGTGGAACAGAAGGGTGAGAGATCAGAGAAGGAGCGAAGAACTGCAGAGCGTCCATCCTTGCGGGCATGGAGAGCGAACGGAAATTTCCACCTATAGGGCACCTGGTGAGAGCGAAGAACTGCAAGGAGGGGTTTGAGCATCTGTCGCTTTCTAAGCGTCAGCCAGGACAGATCTTGGAATAGATGCATGGGAGCCCCATCAAAGTCAAAGTTTTTAAGGGATCTAGCCTTGGCCATGATAGCCTCCTTGACCTGGAAATCATGCGCACAGCAGATAATATCTCGGAGTGCCTGTAGTAGACTTAGGGCGGAGGGCTTTGTCCAGTTTGATCCTGTGAGAAGGTGGCTCCCCCAGAAGAAGGTTAAAGATGGCTTCTAGAGTGACATGGAGATCTTCCTAGTGGGTAGCCTTCGGCAGCCCCCTCACCCCCTTATATCGTTATGTCTTCTACTATTGTCCAAATCCTCAACATGGGCATGTATATCACAGAGAAAGTCCGTTTGAGATGTAATTGTTGCATGAAGCTGGGTGACGTATGTCCTAGTGGTATCATGAGCATCCTCTAGACCCTCAACCCGATCAGAGACATGTTGCAAATCTTGGCATAAGGACAAAATTTCCACCCTGCATATTTAACTTTGACAATGAGCAAACGGAAGTCCTCTTTGGTTGGAATTTGGGAGAGGACCAAACTTAAATTAGGCAGAGAAGGTGAGGGTGCAGGAAGGCCGGAACAGGTGAGGTTAGGTTCTGGCAAGGCATCCTAAGATAAAGACAGAATCCCGGGAGGTGGGGTACCGAATTCCCGGAGTGAGTGGGGTGCCCCCCTGGGAGTATAGGGGAGAGATACTGGCGGCCATCTTGTTGGAGGACCTGGCCGTCTGTGGCTTGGGAGATACAGGGGGTGCACTGCAGGCTGAGCTGGGGTCCATGGGGGAGAAGAGGAGATGTGCTGCAGGCCCAGGAGCCGGAGGCCCAGGTGCTGTCTCCTGTAAGGTGGGCAACTCGGTGGGGGAGAACTCTGAACCCTGGCTTGGAGAAGCAGGTGAGGGGGGTGCCAGAGAAGAAGGGTCGGCTTGTTGTCCCCGTGGACAGAAGGTAGATGGAGGAAGACCCCTCGTTAGGGAGGCGCAAGATGGCGGCCCTACATTGAGACAGGAGGGGAGCAGAAGCCCCTCAGGCATGGGTGGCCGAGCTTCACCGAGAGGACAGGGACTCCTGGCTAGCAGGCTGGGGAACTCACTCACCACCACGACCGGCGACTTTGAGGATGCTGCAGATGCCGCAGCAGGAGCGGCACCCAAGACAGGAAGCTGCGAAGTCTGTGCTGCAGCGCTGGTCGCAGGAGACCAGAGAGCCCTGTGGAGCCCGAGCAGGGCAGCTGAAGTTGGCGGCAGTCGTCGGGCAGGCAGCCCCTGGAGGTCTGGAGCTGGGGACAGGAGCGCTGGAGGGTCCGCTTCCTGAAGCGAGGTGAGTCCTCTGGATCTGGAGTGCAGGCCGTGTGCAGGGCCTGTAATGGTGGGTGGGCAGGCTGATGCAGAGGCCGGAGGCATTCTTTAGTATTGGCGGATGCCTCCAGGTGGGATATTCGCCATCTGGGCAGTGGAGGTGGGCTTCTTGTAGCGCCTGGAGGTCTTCCCCATCTAATGAAAGCAGGGTCACCGGGGTGTGCAGCTAATTTGCGGCCACAGGCGCAGGAGCCCTCTCAATGTGCGGCCATCACTTTAGGCACCAAGCCACGCCCCCCTGGGGCCAATTAATTATTATAAACACACTGGGGCCAATGAATCATTATAAATATGCATGGGGGGCATACATTTGGGGGTCAGTAGTTTAAAAACCCCGCCGGGAGCCCTGTATGGCTCCTCAATGCCAGCCATTCAGGGCTCCCGGCGGGGAATTTAAAAGTGAAAGTAAAAATACACCGTACATCGCAGGGGAGCGGAGCATGCCACCTGCTCCCCTGTTTAATAACTTCTGATCGTATCGGGTCTCAGAAGTGAGACCCCAGCCCCTGTACTACAACCCCCATCATGGAACAGAGTCTGTTCCATGATAGGGTAGTAGTACAAACACTAATGTAGCCTCCTCACCCACAGCTGGGTAACTACTACTCCCATCATGGAAACAAGTCTGTTCCATGTTGGGAGTACTAGTAGTCCCGGCTGCAGGAGTCTGTAGGCAGAGGTGTTAAAACGGCCAAAAAATAACAGTACATGACGGATGTTATAATGAGTCATAACAGATGAATATGCCTGTTATTTTGATGGACGTTATTCAGCTGTTAGCACCCGTTATTTCATACGCTTTTTAATGACCCGTTAATACAGATAACGGATATACAATAGCGGGTGAATACACTGTAGTGTGAAAGAAGCCTAATTATACTGTTGCTTCTTTTAGGCTGGGTTCACACCACGTTTTTGCAATACAGTTCCCATATATGTTTTCAATTTGAAAACCATACGGAACCATATTGTAAACAGTATACATTGACTCTCCATTGAAAACCGTATGCCAAAAGTTGCATCAGGTTGTGTCTGTTTTGCATCCCGTATGGTTTTGCCAGTTTTTTCGCCGTACCCAAAACCGTAGCCTACCCCGTTTTTTGGTCTGGGTGTAAAACCGTATTGAAATGTATATATATATTTTTACATGGGAGTCTATGGGAACTGTACGGAACCGTAGAGAACCATACAGAACCGTATGTGCGTACGGTTCCATCCTGTTTTCACCATATTGTTTTTGACTTTGCACAGTTTTTTTCTTGGAATTTCAATCAAACAAGTGAAACTTTATTCATAATGGAATGAAAAGTTAAAAAGTATACTTGAAAAACAAAAAACGAATGGAACCGGACATCATTTTTCAAACTGTGTATGGTTTTCAATCGTATACGGATTAAAATTTGTACACACGTTGATACAGTTTGGTCAGGTTTTGAGGAATCAGTTTTTTTTCTTTCAAAAACCTGATACGGGAACTGTATTGCAAAAGAGTGGTGTGCACCCTGCCTTAGAAAGACAGTAATGTTTTGCCTTCACATACAACAGTACATTCAGGACTTAAAGGGTTATTCCAGCACAGAATGGGGGATACGTGTCTGATTACGGGAGTCCAAATGGTAGGTCCCGCTGCAATCTCCAGAATAGGGCCCTGATTTTCTCCACTGCATGGAGCAGTTTGTCAGCACGCCCTTATAGAGCACTGCATATGAAAAAATAAGACAGTTATTGGGGGTCAGAATAGGGTCATTTTAAACACACTTATTTAGTTAAAAAAAAGTTTTACTTATATTTTAAAGCAGTAGAATAATACTGGATACTGGATATCACTTTAAAAGGAACCAAGCACTAGATTTTAGCATATATAACGCTTAGCAACGCGTTATATAATGGTAAAATATTTACCCTCACCATCCCAAGGGGACTTGTTTGCCTCCAGCTGTACTTACCAGGTCCTGTCGCTCCGGCCGTAGTGATGCCCTCTCAGTTTGATTGACAGCCCGTGTCATCGTTCTGCTACCTAAACAGACGTAGCAGAGCAGTGACGCAGGCTATCACAATGGCCAGAGCGATGGGATCTGGTAAGCAAAGCTCCCCGCCCAGAGGACTACTTATGGGGCAGCCGGGGAGACTTTATAACTTCATATCCTCACCATACCTGGATGATGAAGATTCCACCATATAAAAAGTGTTGCTAAGCATAATATATGGTTAAATCTAGTGTTTTGTTCCCTTTAATAATTTTGATCCAAAGAATAAAAATAACATGTCATTATTATTGTAAGGTGCATTGCGTAAAACGCAACCCTGGCCACATAGGAAAAAACGCTGTATCACAAATGTTAATACCAACCACACTGTTGCCTTAGAGCAGCGCGTACCAGGATGCCGCCACCCTAACACTTGTTTCAGTCCGGAGACCTTCGTCCGGGGGTGAAGGTCTCCAGACTGAAACACGTGTTGGGGTGGCGGCATCCTGGGACGCACGGCTCTAAGGTAATATGGCGTTTTTTCCTATGTGACCAGTCTTTAATATATAGTCATACTATATCCTGCGCTTGCACTTTTTCTGGCCCTTGTATTTGAATGTGCAACACTGCACATATTTTATGTCATTATGCCCTTATTACTACTTATGTTTACAGATTGCATGGGCCTTTTTTTATGATATAGTCTTACACTTTTTGATCTTGGTTATCCACACTGCTCATAATTCTTACACACTGGTGGTTATTCATGTATTCATGTGTATACGTCCCAAGCTGCCACCTTTTGTTGTCGCATTCCTTTGTGTTTTTAAGATGATGTTTTACTGTATGTCATACACTATGTATTAATAAAGATTGTATATTTTTTGCATACATATTTGTGTAAATAGCTCAGTTTCTTTTCTTTGGGTATATATCATTGATTGGAGTCTATACATAGGCCTTGTTCACACACATAGTTGGGAATATATTAACATTGCCCCTTTGTTTTTGGGTATATTACTCAATACCATATGGGTAGCCATTACATGGGCACCTTTTAAACAATTATTTATGTCCCCCCCCCCCCCCCCAGGGTGTGTAGTTGTTACGTGTTTGTTTTTTCTACATAACCACAGAAGTAGGAATAATGGAACATTCATCTACAGTGGTCCCTCAACATACGATGGTAATCCGTTCCAAATGAATCATCATTTGTTGAAACCATCGTACGTTGAGGGATCCGTGCAATGTAAAGTATAGGACAGTGGTCTACAACCTGCGGACCTCCAGATGTTGCAAAACTACAACACCCAGCATGCCCGGACAGCCAACGGCTGTTCGGGCATGCTGGGAGTTGTAGTTTTGCAACATCTGGAGATCCGCAGGTTGAAGACCACTGGTATTGGAGGTTATACTCACGTGTCCCCGCCGCTCCGGACCGTCAGCGCTCGTCACCGCTGCCCTGGATGTCGCCGTCCATCGCTGTCGCTGCGTCCCCGGGGTGTCCCCGATGCTCCAGCAAGGCCTCTGCTTCCCCGGCAACCTCGCTCTCCGTCGCCGCCATCATGTCGCTACGCACGCCGCTCCTATTGAATGACGGGACGGCATGCGCAGCGACATGATGACGACGATGGAGAGCTCCGACGATGAAGGGATCCGACGATGAAGGGATCCCGAAGAGGACGCGCCGGAGCCCCGAGGACAGGTAAGTGATCGGCAGCAGACCACACGGGGCACCGTAAACGGCTATCCAGTGGCAGCTGAAGCAGTCTGTGCTGCCGGATAGCTATTTATGCGATGGCCCCGACATACAAAAGCATCGTATGTTGATGCTGCCTTCAACATGCGATGGTCTCTGAGAGTGATCGTATGTTGAAATGATCATATGTCGGGGCCATCGTAGGTCGGGGGGGTCACTGTATTCCAAATGCATTTCTGCCCTGTCAGGTTCAGCAGCCAGAAAAACTACTATGTCTGTATTAATAAAAAGGGAAGTCAGGGCACGAAGATGTATTCATCGGAGGAAGAAGCAGTTAAAAATAGCGTAAACCTCTTTGCCCGGGCGGCACTTTGGTGTCACTTTCAGGGGAAGCTGTAAAACCAGATGATCAGCTGTTACATGTTCTCTTCCCAATTCTGTGTAAAAAAAAATGCCCATAAAATTCCTCATGCATATCAGATGCATTCTTAAGACAGTCCTGCTGCCACCAACATAAGGAGACAAAAAACAAAACCAGAAATAGAAAAACAAAAAACACATCCTCACCTAGCCATGCCAACCCCCCCAAAGCCACCGCCCTCACTGCTGGTCCCCAGCAGCTCCTTCTCCTTCTGCTCCCAAGATGAGCGGCTTGCTGCAGGACCTGCCGACTCAGCCAATCACTGGTGAAGACAAGACAACACTACGGGGGAACAGCGGGGAGCTTAGCTAGGTAAGTATGAGTAAGTAGGGAAATATAAAATGCCACAACATCATGGTGTTTCTTTTGTGGCTTTTTTTTCACCCTGCAGTGTTTGAAAATGGCAGCAAACGCTCGTGTACCCCCCCCCCCCCCCCACACACACAAAACAAAAAACAAAACAAAAAATCCAGAAAAAAATGCATGTGTACATATATCTTTCTGGTATTTATTCCTACATTTCTTCAATAGAAAACCTTGAATCACATGACCTGTACAGAGAATAAAATGACACACTGTAACAGGCCTATACTAATACACACTATAGGGAAAAAGGCCACAAAAAATGCATCATGGAGGACAAAAATTTAACCGTTTTTTGTGATTCAAAAGGAATCCTCATGGAAGAAAAAAATGTAGGTATAACATTCTCCTATTGGTCTCCAGTGAACAACTAGAACAAGCTGCTGGGAGTTGTAGTTTCACAACAGCTAATTTGTCAGCAGGTAGTCCAGGAACAGGGGCCAGAACCCCAGTTCTCAGGATAGGTGTGGTCCATTACTAGAAATGTATGGTACATTCTATATATAAAACAAAACAAAAAACCTTACATAAAATACATACAAAACAGGATGTAACAACTCGTGAAGCCTTCACACGGCGACACTGCTGCCATCTACAGGCAGACTGCAGTATGACAGCTAAATGCTCCAGACCTTCACCCCTACGGGCCTTGTTACTGGATACAAGATCCCCATAGCAACCGCCAACAAACCGGAAACAGGGAAGTGAAATCTCGCGAGACCCTGTTGCTTAGAGACTGTATTACTGTGTATCCGATGGAAAGAAACACCAACCAAAATGGTGAGTAGGGGGTTCGTCTCTGACATTCAGGGTCCCTCTTTATAAATGATGGGTTCTTTTTTCTATAGCAGCTGTGCATATATGTCATTATTCTCGTCCTCCAATAACAGTGTCTCCCAACCAGGATGACTCAAGCTTTTGCAAAACTACAACTCCCAGCATGCCCAGACAGCCTTCGGCTGTCTGGTCATGCTGGAAGTTGTAGTTTTACAAGAGCTGGGGGCGCTATGGTTAGGAAACACTGCCAGACAATGATAGGTAAGTTGTCACCCAGCTTTCCCAGGAGCAGATAGCATACCCTTATTATAATGTATCATTTTCTTATATCGTTTTATATTCCATTACATGTAATATATACATTCCGTACTATTAGATGTTTCGGGTATGTTATCCTTGTTTTTAAAGCACCCCACACTATATACCAAGGATGACTAGTAATAGCGGAAGGTAAAAGGAACTAATTATGGGAAATATATTACGTCTAATAACCTAGACAACTGCAATCTCATGTGGTTCTCTAATCCAAAAGATCTGATAATCCGGAACCTTTCTTATCCTGCTGGAACAATATGGCAACTCCATACTACTATACATATACTTTATAGACAAAAATATTGGTACCCACCTTCAGGAGCTTTTCAGAGTAGACATCCCCTTGTAAAGTCATAGGCATTAATATGGAGTGTTTTATCATTTCTACAAGATTTTGGATTGCATCTGTGGGAATATTTGTCCCTTCATCCTAAAGAGCCTATGTCAGACTTTAATGCTGCACAATCTCCATTCTAGTTGTTCCCAAATGTGTTCATTAAAGGGGTACTCCCGTGGAAAACTTTTTTTTTTTTTTTTAGATCAACTGGTGCCAGAAAGTTAAACAGATTTGTAAATCACTTCTATTAAAAAAATCGTAATCCTTCCAGTACTTTTTAGGGGCTGTATCCTAGAGAAATCCAAAAAAGAAATTCATTTCCTCTGATGTCATGACCACAGTGCTCTCTGCTGACCTCTGCTGACCATTTTAGGAACTGTCCAGAGCAGCATATGATTGCTATGGGGATTTCTCCAGCTCTGGACAGTTCCTAAAATGGACAGCAGCAGTCAGCAGAGAGCACTGTGGTCATGACATCAGAGGAAATGCTTTTCTTTTTTGGATTTCTCTTTAATATACAGCCTCTAAAAAGAACTGGAAGGATTAAAGGAGTAGTCCGGCGCGCACTTTTCTCATTTTATCCCGTCCGGGCTGCAAAATGAAAGAAAACCAACTTTCTCTTACCTGCCAACGAGCCCCCGGAGCTCCGGTACACTCTGGTACAAGTGTTCGGTTCCGGGGCTGTATTCTTCTTACTTCCTGTTAGCCCGGCACGTCACACGGAGCTTCTTCAGCCTATCAGCGGCCGCAGCGATGTCCCGCCTCGGCTGGTGATAGGCTGAAGCTCTGTGTGACGTGTCGGGCTAACAGGAAGTAAGAAGAATACAGCCCGGGGACCTAACACCTGTACTGAAGCATCGGGGGCTCGTTGGCAGGTAAGAGAAAGTTTGTTTTCTTTCATTTTGCAGCCCGGACGGGATAAAACGAGAAAAGTGTGCGCCGGAGTACTCCTTTTAAGATTTTTTTTTATAGAAGTGATTTACAAATCTGTTTAACTTTCTGCCACCAGTTGATAAAAAAAAAAAAAAAAAAAAAAGGTTTCCACGGGAGTACCCCTTTAAGGTTGAGGACCAGTCAAGTACTTCCATGCCTTTATGAATCTAACTTTGGACACTGGGACACCGTCATGCTGGAAAAGAAAAGGGTCAAACACAAACTGTTCCTATAAAGATAGAAGCATACAGTTGAACTAATTGGGATACTGAAGCATTAAGGGGGTATTCTGGAGGTAGAAATATTTTTGTTATGGACTCTGGGTGCTTTAAACATAAAAACAAAAACATACTCCCCTTCCCTGATTCCCTGCAGCTGCTGTTCAGACGGCTCCTGGTCCCTGCTTTTTCTTGTTGTCCCTTTAGGAAATGCATGCTCAGCCAGTCAATGGGTAGGGTTAATTTGAAGGGGCCTGTGATGGGGATTGCAGATGCATAGCTATTCTCCTCCAGGAAAAGTGGACTGAGCATCCTGATCCAAGTGTTCACATTTTCACCCATGAAGCGTTAAAAGGGTTGTCTAAAGTATCCTATTAGGGCATTCTTCATTCCAGGGCATGACAAATTTGTTTTGGATCTAGGAGCCAGCAAACAAGTTATCTTTTTAAACGACCAGCGCAATTTTTAAGTTTTTGCACAGTGAGTTGTAGTTTTTATAGGTACCATATTTCGTAGTATTGACTTTTCGATCACTTTTAATAGAATTTTTTTTTAGTGTTGACCATACAGAATCAGGAATGTAATAATTGAATAGTAAGAAAAATTCCACATTTGGCGAAACCAAACTTTTGGCCCTTCTAGAGGCATTTTATGAGCAATTATTTAGTTGTTTATATAGATCAATGTTATGCATTTCCATTACATTAATCTATGAGATCGGCACTCTATTGCTAAAGCCTGCTGATTCACGACCTGCACCAGGCCTAGTACACTCATTTATACAGTTAAATGAGAAACATTCAAGTGATCTTGGATGTCGGTCATTACCAGCAGATGTCAGCCACAAATGGTGCGGGCCCGGCTCCTGGGCATGCATCAAAATCCCTCTCCTGACCCATGGCGTAAATGTATGTCACGGGTTGGGATTGTGGGATTTTCTTAGCCAGCAGTTTTCTGCGATTCAGCGAGCTTGCATTTCAACAACAAGAAAGGTTTAGGTATCAAACCCTCACAGCCCATACTACCATGAAAACAGCCGCTCCCTCATTTGCCAATGCACATGACTGCTAAACTTGTCAAAAAAATTATCTTGGATCACCGGTCCTGTAGATGCCTCTGTTTATTAAAGAATATAGCCATACATCCCCTTTAAATTGTACCTCCAGTTGCAGCCTCTTATCTGATCTAATATCTAGAAAGCAACTGAAAAATGGCCAGGCATGTGTTGCTGACATGTCGTAACTACCCAGCGCACAGTAGAGTCTTTCCATGCTTTAATGTCAGTTCAGGTGGGAGATTGCAACTGGAGGTACATTTTAAATGTATAATAGCAATGCAGTCAGTCTAGCTACATTGAATCCCTGTTATGTGGATTTGACATGTTGGGCTTGATTTTTCAGCCACCCAAAAAGAAAGCATCACCGAAGAAAAAGTCAGCCAAGGGGAAGAAAAGCCCTGGCTTGGTAGATGGACTGGCCACAGAAGAAATGAGCAAAGAACAGGTAATACATGGAAGAGGGCAGAGGGCATTATGTTATTGGTTTAAGTGTGACTTGCCTTATGCCACCATACCAGAGGGGTGTTTGGGGCATTGTTGTTCTTCATTGTAATATGTTTTTTCCTTGTTTGGTGTTTAATATGTACTAGTGGCATGTAACTGAAAAATAGTATTTCCTTAGCTGGAGGAACACATAGTACGTCTGCGGGAGGAGCTAGACCGAGAACGAGAGGAGAGAAACTACTTCCAGTTGGAACGAGACAAGATCCACACTTTCTGGGAGATAACCCGTCGCCAGCTGGAAGAAAAGAAATCTGAACTCCGTAATAAGGACCGGGAAATGGAGGAGGCAGAGGAGAGACATCAGGTGGAAATCAAGGTATGAACATATGTAAACAGGCAATTAAAGGGGTATTCCAGCCTTAGATATCTTATCTCCTATTCAAAGGATAGGGCATAAGATGTCTGATACATGAATAGAAGGGGCATGGCATGATGTCACTAGGGTGTGACATCACGTCTTCGTCTCTGGAGCAGTGCCTGGCACAGAGTGCCAGATGCTGCACGGAGATCGCGGGGTCCCGGTGGCGGAGGCCGGAACACCCCTTTAAAGAACCTCTCACTATCTGTCTCATTAGGTCATATGGATACTATAGAGTCTGCCACACAGGACCCCTATTACAGCACATGACCTCCTTTTAATTGATCATAGTCACAACACTCATTCCGTAAACTAAAGTGTCTATTACTAATTCTATTATTCATTCAGTAAACTAATTGTCAAGTAATGGAAAAATTAAAAGGTTTGGAAAAGGTTTCTAGAACTGGTGCCTCTTCTTAAAGGGTTACTCCGCTCCCCAGCGTCCGGAACATTGAGTTCCGAAAGCTGTGTGCGGGTATCCGTGTTCACACCCGCCCCCTCGTGACGTCACATGACGGCACATGATGGGGCGTGACATCACGAGGGCGCTGGAGTGAACACGGAAGCCCGCACACAGCATTCGGAACTCAATGTTCCGGATGCTGGGTAGCGGGTTAACCCTTTAAGGGTGCGTTCATACTGAGGAATTTATGAGCAATGATTTCTGTTAGGAAATTGTTGACTTCTGTCATTTTATCCATTGTGCGGAATTTTCACGTAATTCATGCAAAATTCGTGCAGAATTTCTACATGGAAATGAAGAGGAATGAAGAAGGAGGCTATTTAATTCTACTTTTCTGGATTTCGTGGGAATTTGGCACAATATGAATTTCGTCAGAAAAAAATCCTGACTTCAATGGGTTTTTACCCGAGGATTCCGCCTGAAGAATGAACATGTTCTATCTTCGGGCAGAACAGAATTCAGCGTCAGAATTCGGCTAGCAGAAATTCCTCAGTGTGAACAGGACAACAGAAAGTCAATTAACCTCTTAAGGACCCAGAGCGTACCTGTACGTCCTGAGTCCACTACCGTTCTTAACGCGGGGCCACGGCCGGAACATGTGGCTAATAGCGTGTGGCACTGATCGCGGTGGTGTGCGCTATTAACCCTTTAGACGCGAAGTTGATCGCCGCGTCTAAAGTGAAAGTAAACTACCCCTGGCTAGCCCAGCGGGCTGTTTGGGACAGTCGCAGTGAAATCACGGTGTCCCGAACAGCTGTAGGACAGCAGGAGGGTCCCCTTACCTGCCTTCTGGTGTCCAAGCGCCGAATGACTGCTCAGTGCCTGAGATCCAGGCACGAGCAATCAAGCAGCAGAATCATTGATCAATGAAGGAAACAGAACTGAAGACTCACCTCAGCTGGATCCACATACCTGCGCACGGACTGGCCGGCAGTGCCTCCGGTACCAATTAGCAATGCAGAAAGGAGAAAAATATCCAGCGCAGTGTGTAGAAAAATCAGGAACCTTTATTGTAGATCACATGGACAGCACAGAAATAGAACCAAGGCGTTTCGGGTCAAGCTGGACCCATAGTCATGGCATATCAAAAATTACAATGAAGTGAGTTTAAATAGAAAAAAATAAATGGTCACATGCCTATGACATCACAAAGTTAAAACACGTACAAAACATGGAAAATGCACTTAGAGACAGATGGGTCATGGAAACTGGATAAGGTGGATCAGTCAAATCCTGCTACAAAAATATATAGGACAATTTATCCAAAACACAGTATGAAAGAAGGTGATAAAGGTTATTGAGAAACAGGGAGTCAAATATACATATATTATAGTCTAATAAGTTAAAATTAGATCATGTTTGAGATTCATCCCCAGTGGTTCTCTCGTATTCAATACAAAGATCCAGTATGACTCCCTGTTAAACAATTTACGCTTTAAATCACCCCCTCTAACATTATTTTTTAACTTTTTCAACAGCATTAATCATTAATGAGGATAACTCTCCATTGTGTTTGTCTCTAAAGTGTTTAGACAATGCTGATATATTGAAGTGGTTACTTTTTACATCAGAAATGTGTCGCCTGATTCGTACTTTCAACGCATTAGAGGTACAACCTACATATTGACAGCGACAGCTGCAACATGAGGCTAGATAAATTACAGATGTTGTATTGCAATTAATGTAACCCTTGTTGTAATAATATTTACCTGTAGTGTAAGAAACTAAAGAATTGGATACTGATATATAGGAATGTGATACATTGATGGTGCCCACACTTCCATGTACCTGGGTAACGTTACCAGGTAGGGGCACCAGATGTATTATGATTTGCCAGGAAAAGACTAGGTGACAATCTGGAGCCCAAAGAGGGGCCTCTTCTAGAGACCACTCTAATGTGAGATTTATCAAAATTCTGTAGGACTACATCGTTTTCAAGAATTGGAAGATATTTTTGCATGATGTGGCTGATAGCGTTTAATTGACAACTATAACTAGTGACAAAAACTGGCAGTATTTTATTGTGGTTTTTAGATTGTTAAGGGTTGGTATTAGGGATTGACCGATATCGATTTTTTTTTGATAAGTCTCACATTAGAGTGGTCTCTAGAAGAGGCCCCTTTTTGGGCTCCAGATTGTCACCTAGCCTTTTCCTGGCAAATCATAATACATCTGGTGCCCCTACCTGGTTACATTACCCAGGTACATGGAAATGTGGGCACCATCAATGTATCACGTGTTCCTAAATATCAGTATCCAATTCTTTTGTTTCTTACACTACAGTTAAACATTACTACAACAAGGGTTACATTAATTGCAATACAACATCTGTAATTTATCTAGCCTCATGTTGCAGCTGTCGCTGTCAATATGTAGGTTGTACCTCTAAAGCGTTGAAAGTACGAATCAGGCGACACATCTCTGATGTAGAAAGTAACCACTTCAATATATCAGCATTGTCTAAACACTTTAGAGACACCTTGACCCGAAACGTGTTGGTTCTATATCTATGCTGTCCATGTGATCTACAATAAAAGGTCCCTGATTTTTTCTACACACTGCGCTGGATATTTTTCTCCTTAATCATCGATCAATGGTTTCCTATGAGAAACCATTGACCAATGTAAAAGATCAGTGTGTGCAGTGTTATAGCCCCCTATGGGAGCTATAACATTACAAAAAAAAAAAAGTGAAAAAAAAAGTTAATAAAAGATCATTTATCCCCTTCCATAATAAAAGTTTGAATCACCCCCCTTTTCCCATAAAAAAAAAAAAACTGTGTAAATAAAAATAAACATATGTGGTATCGCCGCGTGCGGAAATGTCCGACTTATAAAAATATATTGTTGATTAAACTGCACGGTCAATGGCATACGCGCAAAAAAATTCCAAAGTCCAAAATAGCGTATTTTTGGTCACTTTTTATATAATGATAAAAAGCGATCAATAAGTCAGATCAAAACAAAAATGGTACCACTAAAAACAAAATTACGGCACAAAAAATGAGCCCTCATACCACCCCATACGCGGAAAAATAAAAAAGTTATAGGGGTCAGAAGATGACAATTTAAACGTATACATTTTCCTGCATGTAGTTATGATTTTTTTCAGAAGTCCGACAAAATCAAACCTATATAAGTAGGGTATCATTTTAATCGTATGGACCTACGGAATAAAGAGAAGGTGTCATTTTTACCGAAAAATTTACTGTTTAGAAACGGAAGCCCACAAAATTTACAAAATTACGTTTTGTTTTTTTTATTTTGTCTCACAATGATTTTTTTTCTGTTTCGCCATAGATTTTTGGGTAAAATGTAATTACAAAGTAGAATTGGTGGCGCAAAAATTAAGCCATCATATGGATTTTTAGGTGCAAAATTGAAAGAGTTATGATTTTTTAAATGTAAGGAGGAAAAAACTAAAATACAAAAACAGAAAACCACCGGGTCCTTAAGGTGTTAAAGTCAATTGAAAATGGCTTGTTGAATAAATTGGAGCAGAAAAAGCAAGCGGAATTTCTCAGTTCTCAATTCTTCAGTGTGAACATACTCTAAAGCTGATCATACCCTTATAAATGTAACCCTGATGTGCCCAAAGATGCTTGCCGGGATGCTGAACTACAAAATGACTATACAATGCAAGATATATACAAGGATGGGAATAGGGGAACAGCAATAGGATAGCATACTGGTTTTGATGGTAAACATGATGGACTAGATTGCCAGGGATTTCAATGGAATTTAATGTAACAGTTCTATTGTATGTAGCCAGTTAAATGGATCTTATCAGAAAGGATCTGTTCTTGTAATAAATCAAGGGTCTACTTTTATTGCATCTTCAGGTTGGTGTTGGAATGTACTGTACCTGGAGGGGGGGGGGTCAACTTTTACTCTTGTTTCCATTCAAGGTCTGGGCCTGGAAAACTCTTTTAGATGCTTCTGGTTATGTCTTATTTGCTGCCTATATCATAAGCAATCATGTACAGCAGTGGTCTTCAACCTGCAGACCTCCAGATGTTGCAAAACTACAACTCCCAGCATGCCCGGACAGCCGTTGGCTGTCCGGGCATACTGGGAGTTGTAGTTTTGCCACATCTGGAGGTCCGCAGGTTGAAGACCACTAGTGTACAGGGACATTGTGTATATTGCTTACCTTGCTCATGTTTATCCTGGGTCCTGGGAAACAGCAGGGACAGAGAGTTCTTCTCCATTAAGTCAGCATTTTCCAGGAATTAAAGGAACACTTCCCTGAGGCAGCGTCTACCTCTACGCCTGAAAAGCCAGCATGTCATTTATCTTAATCTCCGTCTCTCACAGGATGTTTTTTTTTTTTTGACCAAACTCCTACTAATGAACAAAACTGTGTCTAACGTATAGTGAAACGTAAAGATGCTTAGTGTTATCAGTATCTCAAAGGGGTATTCTTGCTTAACAGGTTAGAAGATGACTAGTGGATTGGTGTGAGTGTGACCACTGGGGACCCCTGCTGATCCTGAGAGCGTCGGCAGGCCACACATGCATAGCCCCGGCTTCATTCATTCTCTTTGGGGTTTACTTCATCGCTGTGTGGGGATAGGGAAATCTCATCTAAAGCTAATTTGCTATTGAGGACAATGGTATCACTTGTTCCTGACATCTGATTTGTTCTTTTGATTCAGGTATACAAGCAAAAAGTAAAACATCTGCTATACGAGCACCAGAACAACATTTCAGAGCTGAAAGCAGAGGGCAGCGTCACTATGAAGCTGGCTCAAAAGGACCATCACACACATGAGAGCCTGTTACGCAAAGATATGCGGGGTTTGCGCGTGGAGATCAAAGAGCAGGAGCTGGCCAATGAGATGGTTGTGAAGAACCTCAAGATGGTAAGAAAGCAAGTGAAACACGGATTATTGGACTGCAGAGAAAATGAATGTATATTAAAGTTATTAGGATTTATTGGCTGTATTAAATATTTAAAATTTAAAGTTATTATCAGGATTAAAGGGGTACTCCACCACTAGACATCTTATCCCCTATCCAAAGGATAGGGGATAAGATGTCTGATCGCGGGGTCCCGCTGCTGGGGACCCCCGCAATATAGCATGCGGCACCCACCTGTTTCTGCTCCGTAAGCGCTGGAGGTCTGGGCCCCGACCACCGGAACAGAAGATCGTGACGTCACGACTCCGCCCCCGTGTGATTTCACGCCCACCCCCTCAATGCAAGTCTATGGTAGGGGACGGCCGTACCCCTTTAATAGGCTGTATTCACCATTAACAATGTCATTGCAGGTTAGACTTCCAGTTATTAGGATTTTTAGACTGTGTTTACTTGTATCCGCTGTTACACATGACTAAAGATAAACTGCCTGGTCTGCCCTAGATATGTTAAAGTACAGGTACCTTCTTACCTGTACAGGAAATTTAGCAAAGCAAAGTAGAACACTGTATTCTCTATTTAGATTTGGATTTTCCAATTTTCTTTATCCTTCTTCTGCTATAAGTAAAAGAAAAAAACAGAATGGGCGCTCCTAGTGCATTATCCAGATTTACAAGAAAGAAATCAAAAGGGCAGTAATGCTTACCAGAGAACATTGTGCTTAGAGCACAACATCTAAAAGGGCATATCACAATTGTGTATACAGTTCAGCAGCCCTGGAATAGCTCATTCTCCACAATGATCCTGGCATAAACGTAGAAGATTGGACAGAGGAAATAATATAATCTAGTTCGGGTGCTTCTTCCATTAAAAAATAGTCTTCACGCCAAAACTGGATTACATAATTTCATATGTCCAATCTACCTTAGCCTTCTTCTGTCAGTCTTGTTTTGTTTTTTTCCTTAGAAACAAGATGAAGAGATCACGCGCTTGAGGAGTGATTTTGAGAGACAAGTAAAAGGTCAGCTATGGCTTTTAAACAATGTACCCCTTTCATGCCCCTATGTTGTCTATGTATGTGGTCCCTCATCCATTCCATCCAAAGTTGTTCTCTTTTTACTTGTGGATACAACAGGTACATGAGCAGAATGGCTGGATTATTAATTCCTTCATTAAAAAAAACATACTATATTCTAGCTGTTTGGACAGGGGTCATATGGCCTCTTTTTAGCTACTGAAACTGCAGTCAGGGTCTATGGCCAGCTTTCCTTTGTTCCATCCACTCTTCATTTAGGCTCAGGTTTTATCATAACTTGGAGTTCGCTTTCTGTGTAATCACTTAGAATTGAGTGTATAACTGTATGTCCTCTTTCTATCCCATATGCAGAAATTGAAACTAAATACGATAGGAAAATGCATGTACTGCGAGATGAGCTAGAGCTCCGTAGAAAGACAGAAATTCATGAGGTTGAGGAGCGGAAGAATGGACAGATCAATACTCTGATGAAGAACCATGAGAAGGCCTTCAGTGACATCAAGAACTATTACAATGACATCACTCTCAATAACTTGGCTCTAATCAACTCGCTCAAGGTATATGGAAAGCAAAGAAGCCTTCTAGGTGCTGTGCTGAGGGTAGATTGCCTTTGCAGTGCTTAGTAGAAACTTGGCCATTTGGCTAGCATAAAGGCCTCAAAGGGACAGACTTATAGACCTTAGCTATATTGGAAAACACATGGTTAACTCATACACTATAATAGGCTTGTCATGTGTATGCACTGCAGATGCAAAAAACAGAAGGATTTGCTCTGTCCCCTTCTATAATATGATTCCATTGTAACTGTCCTTTATGTGACCAACATTACAGGAGCAGATGGAAGAAATGCGGAAAAAGGAAGACAGGTTAGAGAAAGAGATGGCAGACCTCCAGCTACAAAACCGTCGTCTCACAGAGCCCCTGCAGAAGGCTCGTGAGGAGGTGGCTGAACTCCAGAGACAACTAGCCAATTATGAAAAGGACAAGACGTCTCTGGCAGTAAGTCTCTCAACATGTCTGTGTAGTGCACTGTGACTGTGTGGCTGTCATGGTTTTCTCCAGTCTATTCTCTAGAATACATCCTTATACACTGGAGTCCCTCAGCATTCAGCAGCTTAAATCATTATTATTTGATTGTCAGATGCCTTGAAGGAAATCCCACAGTTTTTACAGGCTGTTCCCTGGTTTCTTATGTTATGTTCTTTCTTTTGGACTGTAGTGCAGCACAGGTTGTTGCCAGAATGTTGTATCTGTTTATATGAGATGGGTGCAGTTTTAGCATACATTGTAGTTACCCCTCATCCCATTGTAGTCCATGGCAGTGTACTGTATAGGTATGTAGGTTAATCAGTGGTAGCATAATTCCCCCGGGGATGTCTTATGGGGTAGCATACTAGGCAATTGTTCAGAAAGGTAACCTTAGACACAAGCTAACACCACTCAGCATTGTTTAACAGTGTATAGAGATATTTGAAAATGGAATTGTAGTAGTATTATGTCAGTATTTATTTTTAATCAGTTTTCAAACAAAAATATAACAATACACCAACAAACTATAACATATAATCCAGCTAAAGGTACAAGTTAGTAACATAGTAACATAGTTCATGAGGTTGAAAAAAGACCAGAGTCCATCAAGTTCAACCTATATCCCTACTGAGTCCCTACTGAGTTGATCCAGAGGAAGGCAAAAAACCCTCATACTAGAGGTAAAATTCCTTCCTGACTCCAAATATGGCATCAGAATAAATCCCTGGATCAACGTTCTGTCCCTATAAATCTAGTATACATAACCAGTGATGTTATTATTCTCCAAAAAATGCATCCAGACCCGTTTTGAACTCTTTTACAGTGTTCACCATGACCACCTCCTCCGGGAGAGAATTCCACAGTCTCACTGCTCTTACAGTAAAGTACAGTAAATAAGAAGCATAACAGATAACATATTTTACCCAGCCTATGAGGCACCTAGCTAAAATAGGGAGAGAAGACTGGAACCATTTACGCAGATCCATGGGAAAGGTCCAATGTTAACTAAATCAGTGTAGGATACAGATATCGACAAGGGGCCTTGTCCAGTCGATAACACCTGAAGGACCCCTGGAGAAATCTAATTGGACACTCTTGGAGATATTCACTTTAAAACCTGAGGCCCGGCCAAGTTAACTCAGGTGGTAAAAGACCTTCATTAAATCTTCAGAAGGAAGAGCTAAAAATAGTAGTGAATAACGCTGTCTTAACTTCATATCGGAAGTTAGGACTTGGGACAGTGGCTCTATAATTAAATTAAATAATAATGGGGATAGGGGGCAACCATGTCTAGTCCCTTTTTGAGGAGAAAAGGGAGAAGATAAAAGCCTGAATATGAATCCGACAATGGGTTAAAGTATAATGAGAATAGGTAAGTCATGAAGGGTCCCTCAAAGCTCATGTGTCCCAAAACCTCCCACACCCATCCCCACCGCACGTTATTAAAAGCTGTGTCAGCATCGATAGATAATATGGCTGGTGATGGGTATAAATGTGACCTCAAATGAATTTCTTCTGACACTGCAGCTATCTTGCAAAGATTAGTGACTGCCGATCAGTGACGAACAAAGCCAGCCTGAAAAGGGAAAATTAGACTGGAAAGCACCAGGCCCAGATGGTCCGACAATATTTTAGAAACTAATTTAAGATAAAAGTTGATCAGAGAAATGAGCCTGTAACCCTCCCGGGTAGGCAGTACCCTTCCTGGTTTGTGTAAAATGATTAATATGAGTAGAATTGACCAAGGTGGAATATGCTCTCTTCCCAAATAGGAGTTAAAGATCGCCAATAAAGTAGGAGTAATCTCTGGAGCTAGTATTTTGTTAAAATCCTCCAAATAACCATTAGGCCCAGGCGCTTTGTGTGGTTTCAGTTTTTTAATAGCCCCCTGAATTTTCTACACCATAAATGGAACTTTGAGAAGGATCTTTTTATGCCCCGTAAGGGAGGGACGACCAGCCTCAGTTAACCAATTTCTCAGAAGGGTAGATGCAAAGGGGGATTCACCGTACAAGTTTAAATAGTAATCTCTTAAGTGCAGTAAAGCCAGATCGCTGAACTTAGAAATATAGGAGAGGGGGTAAGGACCTTTGTCAAACTTCGCCAAAAGTGTACCCAGTTTATAACCATGGTGGAATAAGAGCGTGTCATAAGAAGACTTGTGAAGGTGTTTTTAACTTTCCAGCCACACCTTAAAGGGATCCTTGGTGAGATGCCAAGCTTATTTGGTTCCCTCGCTTGGTGCAGCAAGAAATGCTGTATATGCCTTCCCCAATACCTCCCCTTTACCTAGGAAGATACCCTTTTCTATATAGAAGAAGTGTAGGCCATAATCCTGCCTCTCAAAACTGCTTTGGCAGTATCCCAATATAACTGCAGAATATTTTTGCAAGTTGCGTCATCTGTGGAGAATTCCACCCACCACACTTTAATAGTGATCGAACTATTGTCCCTTGTAAACCAATGGGGAACTGCCAAATGAACTAAGTACTAAAAATGAGCGAAGTTACAGTGATAAATTAGTTCAGCTTTCAGGTGCTCCGGTTGGCTGGAGACTCTCTCCTAGGACTGTATCCACCTTTTCCAGCCCACCGGAGCACCTGAAAGCTGAACTCATTTATGCAGGCTAAAGTCAGCAACTGCCGAGCCGTAAAGTTTGTGACGATTCCAATCACTGTAACTTCGCTCATCTCTATTAAGTACCTTTGGGAAAGGGGACATGGTCTGAAATTACCAGGTTTTTCAAGGTATGTTGGGGGAGTCAAGGTAACATGGCCGTAGATAGAAGAAATAATCAATCCTCAACCAGGAGTTGTGTGCACAGGAATAGTGAGGTACTTAGTAGAGTCAGGATGTAAAAAACTCTGTGAATCATCAAATCTGCCCAATTATTCAATTACCTCTCCTAGAGTTTGGCCCTATAGAAGTTGTTCTATTACTTCTACAATCCTCACTATGGTGCATGTCTGCTAAAATTTTACACGGACTCTGATTGGACAAAACTCTTACTGATGTGTCTTCTAGGAACTGTTTTTTTGTCATCATTTGGTCCATAAACGTTCACAATATCAATCTCATCTGTGGACATTCTAATATGAGACATTCCGGGGATATTCTCTGCACAGTCTACCATCATCTTTGAAACCACAGCAATTCATATTGAAAGTGTTTACTTAAAAGGATGACTAAAGCTCTATTGTCCTTTGCTGTTGACATCACCACTTTACCAACCCACCCCTTATGCATCCGGAAAAAGACAGAATTACCTGACATCAGAGGAGAACTTCTTCAAGTGCTGTATGATCATATTACGCTTTTGGGGGGGACCTAAGTCCATGTCGGCTTTTTAAGTGAAAATTATTTGTGTGCTTCGTATTATTTAGACATATATACAAAACTTACATACTACAACTATTAATGGTATTTTGTGGGTTGCATATGGCAGTAATTTTTTTCAGTCTATATAGCCCGACCTAGGTACTATTTTCTGTTAAACCGGCCATAGTCCTAGCTTTACATAGGCTCGGCCTTGTATTATGTGCATGTCAACCTTGTTTCACAGTAATGGAAATATTTACTAGTACCAGATAGCTAAACATTCTAATTCAAACAAAAAATCTTGGCCAACCATATATATTAGGGACTTGCATGAACATTTCCTAATGCATTCCTATAATTTCAAATACTCCTTTTACGTACAATGAGCTTGTAGGGCTGTAAACATGCCAAGTACAATGCATATCCACTAGTTTAATGTACACTGCCGCATACAGCTGCCTGTAGTTTGTATACGGAGCAGAAGGGATTTATGTTAAATAGCCATCAGTTTTCTGCACATAAATGTATAGGAATTACTATAGGAATTAAAAATGCAGATGTAAATTCATCTGAGGTTACAGTACAAGCATAGAATTATGTGCTTTTACGGCATATTCTTTGTACGCTGCATAAAGGTCTTCCTGACCAACTGCATTCCCCATCTCCCATTAATTATACATGAAGTATCTGTACACATGTAGGAGAGTAGTTCCTGTCACCTTGTAAGCCAGCTTCTGTCACTCTCTGTCAAAACAAACATCTATGTACAGTTCAGTGGCAGCTCATAAATAAATGATTATAATAATGGTTTTCTGTCTCCCTGCAGAGTACAAAATCCCGCCTGAAATCAACTGAGAAAGAACTAAATGACCTGCAATGGGAGCATGAAGTATTAGTGCAGAGGTTCCAAAAGGTGAGTATTGGATGACTGTAAGCTCCTGAGCCAAGGAATGTGATGTTGTATTCTCATAGTTTTCAACTCTCTAATTATTGCTGAGAAAAGGCTTGAGATTAGGCAACCTGTGCTGGACTATGTAAACATTGCGGCAAAAACAGGACAGTTGCACGAATGTGTAAAAATATTTTACATCACTGCAGGACCATACAGTGACACTGACCCACAACACAGGTCCTGTCATTGTGTGACTGCACTGTGTGCTGTCTGCTTCTTCTGGACTGTGTCATGGCAGAGTGCCCTAAACTTGACCAGTTAACCTCTTGGGGGTGCAGGGCGTATGCGTACGCCCTGCATCCCGGATCCTTAAGGACTCAGGACATACCTGTATGCCCTGGTCCAGTTTAACGGGTTTAAACCATTCTCACTGACGGAGAACGGGTTAAACCCGGTGGATCCTGGTTGCTACGGGCAGCCAGGACCCACGGCTAATGCCGGGCATGGCCAATCGGGCCGATGCCCAGCATTAACCCTTTAGATGCCAAGATCAAAGAATCCCGGCAGCTCAGCTAAGTGAGTGTAAAACATTTTTTTTTTTTTTTTTTTTTATAGAAGTGCTCTCTGCTGACCTCTGTTGTCCATTTTAGGAACTGTCCAGAGCAGGAGAAAATCCCCATAGCAAACATATGCTGCTCTGGACAGTTCCTAAAATTGACAGCAGAGGTCAGCAGAGAGCACTGTGGTTGTGACAAAAAGAAAAGCATTTCATCTGTACTATACAGCCTCTAAAAATACAGAGCTCTCTGCTGACATCATGACCACAGTGCTCTCTGCTGACATCTCTGTCCATTTTAGGAACTGTCCAGAGCAGCATATGTTTGCTATGGGGATTTTCTCCTGCTCTGGACAGTTCCTAAAATGGACAGAGATGTCAGCAGAGAGCACTGTGGTCATGATGTCAGCAGAGAGATCTGTGTTCCAAAAAGAAAATAATTTCCTCTGTAGTATTCAGCAGCTAATAAGTACTGGAAGGATTAAGATTTTTAATAGAAGTAATTTACAAATCTGTTTAACTTTCTGGTCCCAGTTGATAAAAAAAAAAAAAAAAAAGTTTTCCACTGAAGTACCCCTTTAACCCCTTAAGGACGGAGGACGTAAATGTACGTCCTGGTGAGGTGGTACTTATCGCACCAGGACGTACATTTACGTCCTATGCATAACCGCGGGCATCCTATGCATAACCGCGGGCTGATCGCAGCCAGGGACCCGCCGGCAAAATGTAAAAGTAAAAAAAAAGTGAAAAATCCCCTCCCCCAATAAAAAAGTAAAACGTCCGTTTTTTCCTATTTTACCCCCAAAAAGTGTAAAAAAATTTTTTAGAGACATATTTGGTATCGCCGCGTGCGTAAATGTCCGAACTATTAAAATAAAATGTTAATGATCCCGTACGGTGAGCGGCGTGAACGAAAAAAAAAAAAAAAAAACTCAAATTCCTACTTTTTTAATACATTTTATTTAAAAAAAATTATAAAAAATGTATTAAAAGTTTTTTATATGCAAATGTGGTATCAAAAACAAGTACAGATCATGGCGCAAAAAATGAGCCCCCATACCGCCGCTTATACGGAAAAATTAAAAAGTTAGAGGTCATCAAAATAAAGGGATTATAAACGTACTAATTTGGTTAAAAAGTTTGTGATTTTTTTTTAAGCGCAACAATAATATAAAAGTATGTAATAATGGGTATCATTTTAATCGTATTGACCCTCAGAATAAAGAACACACGTCATTTTTACCATAAATTGTACAGCGTCAAAACGAAACCTTCCAAAATCAGCAAAATTGCGTTTTTCGTTTTAATTTCCCCACAAAAATAGTGTTTTTTGGTTGCGCCATACATTTTATGATATAATGAGTGATGTCATTACAAAGGACAACTGGTCGCGCAAAAAACAAGCCCTCATACTAGTCTGTGGATGAAAATATAAAAGAGTTATGATTTTTAGAAGGCGAGGAGGAAAAAATGAAAACGTAAAAATTAAATTGTCTGAGTCCTTAAGGCCAAAATGGGCTGAGTCCTTAAGGGGTTAAGGACCAGGCCCATTTTCACTGTAGGACCATAGCGTTTTTTGCACATCTGACCACTGTCACTTTAAGGATTAATAACTCTGGGATGCTTTTACCTTTCATTCTGATTCCGAGATAGTTTTTTCGTGAAATATTCTACTTTATGTTAGTGGTAACATTTTGTCGAAAATTCAAAAATTTGATGAAAAATGTAACATTTTGAATTTTTGTAACTTTGAAGCTCTCTGCTTGTAAAGAAAATAGACATTCCAAATAAATTATATTTTGATTCACAAATACAATATGTCTACTTTGTTTCATAAAGTTGCCATGTTTTTACGTTTGGAAGACATCAGAGGGCTTCAAAGTTCAGCAGCAATTTTCCAATTTTTCACAACATTAAAAAAATTGGAATTTTCTCTATCGGCTCCATTGGGGGACACAGACCATGGGTGTATGCTGCTGTCTCTAGGAGGTGTGACACTCTGGTAATAAAAAAGTCAGCTCCTCCCTGCAGGATATACCCGCCTTCAGGCTCTGAGCTAACCAGTTTAAGCTTAGTGTCTGAAGGAGGTGGACATGGTCTGGAATTCTAGTATAGGGACGTGTTAGTTTTTATTCCTTTTCTTTTCTGTTTTCAGGTGGGGACTCAGGGACTCCGGTTCCCTCATTGCGAGTAAGGAGGCACAGACATTGCGTATATGCGCTGTTCACCCCCCCCCCCTTGCCAACGGTCAGCGCCTGGGTTGGTACCTCATGGGTCCGGGTCCCCCTATTTTCTCTTCTCGCCTCGCTCGCGCATAGCAGCCAGGCGTGATGCCGGTAACTAAAGCTGACTGAAGACTCCCATTAGGTAAGTTCTTCTAACTGAGGTAAGTACTTTCCCTCTTTCTCCTCAGGTGCGGACTTGGAACTGCTGGAGACCCCCTGTTTTTGGCCACCTTTTCAGATTATGAGGCTGGCTTACTGGGGATGGACTTTTATTCTGGTCTTTATTCTGGGGGAGCAGTGGCATCTGAGGGGGCGCGTACCTTTTATGTTTTGCACTGTGTGTGTGTGTGTTACTTATACGCGGCTGACAGCCGCGGCGCTGGTACGGGCCGGGCGCTCTCCGCGCCGGCTTACTTTCGGTTTCGCCGGCAGCGCCTTATATGCGGCTGACAGCCGTGGCGCTGGTACGGGCCGGGCGCTCTCAGCGCCAGCTTACTTTCGCTTCTCCGGCAGTCTCTGCCGGCGTATTAGCCGCCCGCTCTGTTCCCCCGAGCGCATATGCGACTGACATGTGCGCTCGGGACAAGGAGCGGGCGCCATTGCTGCTCCTTCTTGGCCTGTTTTTAGCTCCGCCCACAGGGCTATCGGAGCTCTTCTGAGGCGCGAAATAGCCTCCAATCAGCGGCGTGGGCTCGATTTTCAGTCAGAAGGGGGCCAATTAGTTAGTGCCTCTGCTGCAGGCACGCCCCCCTCTACTATTGGCTGGCCTGTTTCTCACACTAGCTTCACGGAGCCGTTCTCCTCACTGCAGCTACCAGGGGACACAGACTAGGGTGAGAAAGTTCCTGTCTTTTTTTCTCATAATGTCTGTACCCAGAGCTGTTCTTCCCTCTAAACAGAAACCTGGAACGTCAGTGACTTATTTTGTCTTTAAGCACTGTAGTACCAAAATGCCTGGCTCTACCAAGCTCACTTGCCCTGCCTGCTCCACTGCTCCCCAAGACCCCCTGGTACCCCCTGATGCCCTTTCGGTTCCGGTGGGTTCAGCCGCTCCACCAGCCTGGGTTTCTTCCCTGATCCAGTATATGGCTGACTTGACCCAAGTCTCCCGTTCGGTGGCTGAGGCCTCCCTAGAAGTGGTGTCCGCCTTGAAGGGGTCTTCCCTGCGCAGGGACTCTGAGAGGGCCCGCTCCTCGTCTCCACATACTTCACGCTCTCACAAGCGTACTAGGGGTGCCTTGTCTGACTCTTCCATTGAGTCTTCAGATAGACATGAGCGTTCCCCTCGTGGGTCCCGCCCCCCCCCCCCGTCATCTGGGCACAAATGTCGCTCCTCCAGAGCCGCGTACCCGGTCAGGGTCGCCCCCCTCCAGGACTGCCTCTACTCATTCACATTCTCCTGGTGAACTAGTGGACGTGGCTTCCGAGCCGGCATCTGACTCAGAGGACCGCTCGGACTCATTTGCAACGGTGAACTCATTGGTGACAGCCATAAGAGACACCTTTCACTTATAGGACCCAGGATCTTTGGATGTCAATCCAGGAGTATCCTTTCATCGTGCTAAGCCAGCACCTCAAAGGTTCAGCTCTCACGCTGACTTTGACGACATTCTGGAATCTGCATGGAAACATCCAGACAAGAGGTTCCCGGGAATCAAGACAATTCAAGAACGTTATCCTTTTGACAAGGACTTTGTCACTAAGGTGGTTTCCCCTTCCTCAGTGGATCCACCAATCTCCCGGATCTCTAAGGCGACTACACTGCCTCTGGCAGATGCCTCTGCCTTCAAGGATCCCACGGACAAGAAGGTAGAATCCTTAGCGAAGTTTGCCTCTGAAGCAGCTGG